>NC_142498.1:12372568-12972568 GCF_965113065.1 Corylus avellana
TAAACTAAATGTCATAGATTTAATTTAATAATAAAATAAACTAAAAGATTAACTAAGTCTAAAAAGGATTAGGGTTTTGAAATCCACCACTAACCATAATCAAATAAGATTAACAATATGCAATCATTCAAATTATATCAAGATACCCAATGTTTGCCAACCTAAGGGCATGGTATCTACTCTTTAAGTTATTGATTTTCCTAAGCAACGAATTAGGTATGGTATCTACTTTAATTCTTTTCTCTCTCAAAGGATTTAGCATTACACTAAGTTGTTCTTCAAGAAAGCATAAATCTATGAAAATCGACAACCACATGAAGCCTAGGGCATGGTATCTACTCCCGGTTTCCCATGTTGATTAATCCAAGAACCTATGATGGGGTTCTTTTGTCACTCTATTATGCCCAGGACTCGGTCATCCAAATTGACACAAATAACAAATACAAATCCAAACACATGCCTATGTTTGTCAAGCACATTCATATGAATAATTTGATTAAACAGGAAATAATCAAGTTAAATATCAAAAATATAATTGTAGCAAAAGCTAAAATATTGCAAACCTAAAGAGACATGATTAGGGCTTCAAACTAGCTCTAATTAAAATACAAACTACATAATAAAATAAATTGGGGAAGAGAAGAAAAACCTAAAACTCTTCTTGTTCTATCCATCAATTCTTTATCCCAAGCTTGTGTCTGATTCTTCTTCTTCTTTCCCTTATTTAGTGGAATAGAGGGTCTATTTATAGGCTTGGGAACAACCCTAGACATTCATATGCAGCCAATCAACTCACAAATCTAGTTGGAATTGGATTTAGAGTTAGAAACCAACTAGAAACCGTAGGAAAATGTGTCTGCCACAGCTAGCGCATGAGTGCGCTCGATCGTAAGTGAGTGCACTCGATCGCATGCCTACAATCGATCCCTTGTGTTGGGCACTCGATCGCACGTCTACGCTCGCGCCTGGCTTCATATGCGATAGAGCACTGGTGCGCTCGAGCGTAGGTGCGTTCTAGCTTAGCTTGGGCTACAATCGATCTCAGCTTTTCCAAATTTATCTTTCAAGTCTGAAACTTCCCAAAAATGCCTACTTTTCTTCAAAACCCTCTAAACTACAAGAAAATACAAAAACAAAGCAAAACATCAAATAATAACAAAATAAAGAGCTTAACATATATGAATTAAGGGGCTAGAATATGAAATATTCAGCACTTATCACAGTCCTTGAGGTTCGACACCCTCTCTTTAGCCTTATCCTACAAAGATTTGTCCAATTGCGAGTGGTTTATTATTATTGATATTATTTTGGCTTTAAAAATGACAGATCAGAGATAATTTTGGATCAAGAATTCAGAGAAAAGCAACACGGTACCGACGCTAGAGATGGAAGGGCAACCCACTGAAGGACGTTGAGAAGGTGGGATCCATCAGTTTTGCCAAGCTGAGTGCACCTTAATTAGTCGGCTGGCCTAATAGAAGGCACGTTTACGGCCACAGGAGCTATGACGATCATAAAGGCCATGCAACCCTAGTACACAGGGGTAATAGAGTACATGGCCCTATTATGATAACAACTTTATTAAGAAATGATTTTTTTGTTCATTAGATGAGTATTATTTTCATAGAAAATAGAGCCTATTTCTTCATATATTGAGAGAGAAAGTTTATGTTTTGTGCTTACAATTGCATCGCTCTTAGATTTTATGTTTAAACCACACAAATATCACAAAAAGCCTTCAGCCATCAAAGTTATAGGATTGCAAGAGGAAGCTCGATTGAAGAATTGTCCAGAGATTTTAGAGCTATTGTGATAAGAGACAAGTGGGTCGCTTGTATCTATAAAGGAGTGCATGTTACAATGGTTTTGTAAATGTGAACTTATTGTAATTGAATTCTTCTATATAGTGAATGGTTTTCCTAAGTTTGGCTGCCTCGGAGTGGTTTTACTTTTAAAATGTTCTTTAGAAGATTTTCACTTTGTTACCAAAATCTTTGTGTTGATTGTTTTACTACTTTGCTTGATTTTGGTATTAATATTTGTGGTGTTTGGATTGAAAGTTGATAACTCTATTAATCTTTATTTTTGTGAAGATTGAGATATTTATTGTCTTACAACTTTGGGTCTAAACTAAGTTCTTTTTTTTTTTCACATTTTCTAAGTAAGAAATAAAAATCCAATTAACTTTATTTATCTTGATCAAAAGTTATTATTTTATAACTTCTCTCCATTTAAATAAAACTTTCTTTAAGGCAATGTCATGCATCAAAGCATCTTGTATTGAATAAGCATTGAACCAATACATTTTTGCCCATTCAAAGTAAGTCATGTATCATACAACAATTAAGTTGATCTATTCTATTTGCTTCAAATGTCTCTTTATGGTTTTACAACTCAATTGCATGCTATACCTTTTGTTTTCTATAAACATAGGCTTGAGTAGTTTCTTTAATATAAGGGTTTTCACCTTTTTATTTTTTCCACCTAGGTTTCCATTTGTATCACAGATGGTACCAATGTTATCAATAAATTCTGATTCAGTACCTCCGTCACCAATTCGTCCAAAATAGTAACGGTTCGGCCACCCCATTCCGGCCTAGGAGTGGCTCAGCCACCCTCTATTTTTTTTCCTATTTATTTACTTAAAAAAAGAAATGAAGAAATAAGGGGTGGCCGGCCACCCCTATTTTGGCCTTTGGGGGGGGGGGGGGGGGTGGTGGCCATGCCACCCCAGGGCCGGAATGGTGACAAAGGTGCTAAATTGTTATTTATCGATAGCATAGGTACCATCTGTGATACAAATGGAAACCTAGGTGGAAAAAAAAAGGAAGTGAAAATCCATGTACTAATAAGGTATTTAACCCTTAATATAAAGTATCTTTCCACATAATTCAAAATTGAACTATTCTAATATTTTCAAACCTTTTGAATGGGTGCTTTAGATATAATATATCATAATCATCTAATCATCCCTCTTCACTTGTATATTGAACATAATTGAATTCTTAAAAGTATACTTTAGTTTGGCTAAAACTCTCATGTTAATATAAATATTTCCTTGAAGCTTTAGCTCTAACCAATGGTCATTTTACTATAGAAATGTCATACTTCTAAAAAAAAAAAAAACCATTAAACAGCACTTTTTTAATACAAATATTTTAAGAATAAGTAAATTTAGAACTATGAAAACTTTTAAGCTAACGAAAAGTCTCTTCAATAGCATATAAATGTAATTGTTCAAGCCTTAAGTATCATTTTAATTTAAACTTAAAATAAGAAGTTTTCTAAAGCGTGAGAAAAATAATGGTTACAAAATGTGTTAGAAAACCTATGTTAGTGATTATGAAATTACTTATCCTTATTCTCCTTGGTGTGCAAGCCATTGACCTTGCTCGTACCTCATTATCTCTGTCTTCATCTCCCATCCTACCTCCTTATTCCTATGAATTTGATATTTATGGAGAGTTGTATCTATGCCTTATAGCAGGAATTGGTCATTGTTCAAACAAATTTAAAACCAAATGGTCGCTCCCCGACCCTACATATGAATCTTGTATTTACCTACTTTTGTAGAATGCTTAGAGAGTTTGGAGACTCATGAAGACCCACTTATGATTCATATCATTACATATTGCCTCCAAACCAAATGCCAACCATTATTGGAAAAAGACATTCTTCATAAAAGCACGGTTTATGTGAGTTGCTTATTGGAATGTTTTCATAAGCATGTCGCGAGCCCCTCCGATGTCATTTACCTTCAGAATCCTTGAGCTCCAACTTTTGATTTGGTAAAGAGCTCCTAACTGCTTTATCAAGATTCTCTACAATTCTTTGGTTGTCTACCTTGTGGGTTTTTCCAAATCCCAAGTATTGTTTTTAAATTAAATGGTTGAGATTTTATCATATTTGTTTTTTTTAAAAAATATATATATACACACTAAATGCTAAAATGATCAATGATGAGTTGATACAGGCGATAAATATTGATATAACAAATTTCAAACTACTTAATCTGAAAATATTTGCTTAAATTTGAAGAAAGTTACATGATAGATTACCCAAGAAAGTAAATAAGTACATGGTTCATTATGAATTATATATTTTCATTGCCTACAAAACATTAAATATTGATTCTTTTACATGAATTTTAATGTGTATTCAAAGTTGCTATTCATACACTTTTCCTAATTTATGGAATATCTAATTATTAGTTCTAATACCTAAAGTAATAATAGATAAATTTCACTATTATCATAACCCATGATTGTCACTACTTTCTTTTACGTAACAAAACGATTGTTATATTTGTAATGATCTAATTTTCTATGATAAATTGCGGAAAAATAAGATGCGAAGAAAAATACCAAATCAAGTCATTTCATTTGAATTGGAGCAATAAAATTCTCATTTCCGTGCGCTACAACAATAGAAATCTTTTCAACAAGATTGTAAAAAATAAGTTTGAAACCTTAAAAAAAAAAAAAAAAAAATGGAGAGGATAGTAATTAATGTCAAGAAAATTACTTTTTGGGAAAAATATAAAAAAATTCCCTAAACTAATAGCCGTTTGCAATAGAGTTTCACAATATTCAAAAAGTACTAAAATAGTCCATCAAACTACCAAAGTGTGTCAAAAATGACATTTTTTTTTTTATATTCTTATAATACCTCTATTCTTTTAAAAACTAAATAAAATAAAATAAAAATAAACTAAATTATTTTAAAAAAAAAAACCAAAAACCAAGGGGCGAATAAATACAATTTTTTTTTGAATAAATAAAATATTTGTCACTATAATTAGCTTAAATTACAAATCGCTAGTACGGTATAAAAAAATATTGATAAAAGCAAAATCAAACCATGTGGTTGGCTCAACTGGCAACCACCTCTTTCCTTTTTTTCTTTTTTTTTTTTAATTTTTTATATATTTTTTATTTAAAAAAAATTAATTTTTTAGTTTTTTATTTTATTATTTTATTAATTTATTATTTTAGTTTTTTAAATAGTAAGTGTATTATAGGAATATAAAAAAAGATGTTGCATTTTTGACACATTTTGGTAGTTTGATGGGTTTTTTTAACACATTTTGAACATTGTGAAACTCTATCGCAAATGATTATTAGTTTGGGGGGCTTTTGTGTAATTAATGTCATAGAAATTACTTTTTTGTTCTTCCTAGAGGTAAGAAATATGCCTCTGGGTTGGTTGTTGGTGGTCTTTGTCAATTTAATCTGTGGTTGTCAGCTTCTGAGAATTTTGTGCGACTTGATTAACCACATTTGGGCTCCTAAACCACTTCGGTATTAGTGGCACACTTTACAAGTAAAAATCCAAATTCTTTTAACCATTCGATTTTTTCATCGGTTAGCTTTGCAAATATTTTCCCCACTACTCACCAAAAATTCATTGTTTTTGAGAAATTAAAAATACCCTTTTCTGATATACTTTAATTGTAATTTAACTCTTCAATTTATGATGATTGACACCAAACAATCATCATATGCCTCATCCTCAAACAATTTATATCGTTAATGTAGAGAATCTTTTACCTAAAAATATAATAATAGATAAAGAAATATAAAAAAAAATAAATAAATAAAAAGAAATATTCTGAGGTTTAAAGAAGGATTAATGTTGAAGGGGATGGCTGAGATGAGCCAACCAATAATGATACACTACAATAGGATATTCTATTTTATTTTTTAAGGAAAAACATAGTCATTTTGAATTCTATAAATTTATACTTCCCTACTGCAAACTCTAATAGCCTGTCTGAGATTACATTTGATAAATAGAGCTTTTAACTCAAAAAGCGCTTTTTGGTAAAAGCTTTATTTTTAAGATTTTGCTAAAAATGCGTTTGGGTCATTTTTAGGCTTTTTGGACCCTTAAAAGCGCTTTGAATTGTTTTACCAAACAAATTCTTTTTTCTTCAAACGGATTTTTTGAGTATTAAACGCACTTTTAGGCCCGTCAAACATGCCCTAAATCACTCCCTCCTTTTGTTTGCGCTGTTAGTGTTAGAATCTGTTTAAGATTGCGTTTGAGAAATAAAGCTTTAAGTCAAAAAGAGCTTTTGGGCAAAAGCTTCATTTTTAAGCTTTTGTCAAATGAGTTTTGACCATTTTTAGGCTTTTTGACTTAACAGTGCTTTTAATTTTTTTACCAAACGAGTATTTTTTTTTTCAAACGAACTTTTTGAGTGTTAAAAGCGCTTTTAGGCCCCTCAAACGCAATCCCAAACAGGCTCCTAGACTAAGAGTTCCTCAAAACTCTCCACTTGCCACTCCCCGCTGCAATTTGATTGATGGTGTAAGGTTTTTTGTTTTTTTGTTTTGTTTTTATTTTTTTCAATAAACCATTTCCTTTTTTTCCACGTGCAAATGAAGATGCTTTGTCTTCGTCACATCTTAACTCAATTGTATGGCACATCTACAACTATTCTGACTGACTCGTACTTTGACTTTTTGGAGGTGAAAGCGGAACCACTTTGGGAGGTGATGTTAGAGGTTCTTCCGACTTCATTTGAGTTGGTTCCCACAACAAGATCTAAATGAACTGGAGAGGATCTTAATTTCTTTAAATGTACTTAGTAGTACCACAAGCGTTCAAATGACATGACATTTTATACTCTCTTTTTTTTTTTTTTTTTAATATATATTTTTTTTAATGTATCATTTGAGATTAAAAAAATTCTTCTACTTACTTTACAAGAAGGGTGACTTCTATGTTCTACAGTATCCACTTTATTGATAAAGCTATGTTTCTATAACATCCCTCATGTATGGAATAGATGGAAATGTAGTTTTAATTAGAGAAAGGATTAAATTGGGAAAAGTGTTTTATTTTTGGACAGCTCCATGTTAAGGTAAGTTCTTGAATTGGGAATATTTTTAGGATAAACTCTTAGCTCAACTAAGAGTAGGTTAAGTCTCCTAATTAGGTTAGGGAACCTAGCAAAACAGGAGTCATTGCAGTAAAGCAATGTTTTGAGAGAATGAAAGCCCAAAAGGGGCAAGCCATCTCATGAAATTTGTAACTCCATAGCTATCTATAAAAGGATGTCAAGAGCTCTTCAAGACAACATAGAACTTGGCTATACCCTAAACAAAGTTGGGTTTCACCTTTTCCATAAAACCAGGTGTTTTTTGGAAGGTAAAACAAGCCTATTTTCCTTTGAAGTTCCAGGAGAAAGACTGAAATTTTAACCCTCTTAAGCTGAATTTTTACAGGTTACAACCAAAATAGAAAAACCATGTTTTCACCTTAAAAAGTACAAAAAATCACCAAATATTCACTAAAATTCGGCCACGCAGAAGCTCACATTGAGGCTTTTAGAGGATTGGTTTTCTTAATTTCTTGGAGAGGTAAGAACCAAAGTGTGTAAGCTTTTGTAATTTATTTGAAAAATGGATTCTCATTGTGGTTCATGAATATTAAGTTTGCAAGAAAAATGGTGTAGGGTAAAAATGTTTGGAAGAGTTTATTTGATTTTCCCTTAAAATTTGGCCACGTTAAGGAGATAGGAAAGTATATGATTTTATTAATTTTTTGGGAAAACTTTACTAAAGACCCCTGAACTTCCACCCATTTTGAAATACCCCTCCTAAACTTCAAAATCTCTCAATTTAGTCCCCTGAACTTTCAATTGCTATCAATTTAAACCCCTCCGTCAAATTTTAAACGTTACATAATGTTTATACCCCTGGCTTTTGTATAAAATTTCAACTTCCAAAACCTTTTTTTATTTTTATAAAAACAAAAATCAGGGATATTTTGGTCTTTTTGTATTTTTAACGGCTAAAATTGACGGAGGGGTCCAAATTGAGAGCAATTGAAAGTTCAGGGGACTAAATTGAGAGATTTTGAAGTTTATGAGGAGTATTTCAAAACGGGTAGAAGTTCGGGGGTCTTTAGTGAAGTTTCCCCTAATTTTTTTGATGTGTTTTTGATCCAATTTGAAATAGTGGGTTCACAAAGACAATAACTTTCAAAGCACAACTCTTCATGAAATAGACCCTAAGAATGGTATGACTATTTTTTTATATGGTAGGGACTTATTCTTAGGAATAGTTATTCCCATTGGAATACCTATTCTTCTAAAAGATGAGATGAATAGCTATTCCTTACAAGAATAGACAAGGCTTTCCAAAAAACCACCTTTTTTTTTTTAAATAAAACAAAATAAAAAAAATTCTTTCAACCCTTCAACCTTAAGAAAATTAAAAAAAAGGAAAAGTCCACATAACCCCCTCAAACTACCACTCAATTGACAATGTCCCTCCCAAACTTTCAATTGTGACAATGTCCCCCCCTAAACTACCAAAAGTTGTCAATGTTCCTCACAATGACGAAATTACCCTTAGTAAAATTACAAAAAAAAAAAACTAAAACTTCTAGAAAAAACCTAAAACTAACAAAAAAAAAAAAAAATCCAAACGTTGGATTTTTTTTTTTTAAAAAAAAAATCAATTTTATAAGAAATTTTTTTAAAAAATTTCGATTTTTTTTTATAAAAATTGAAAATTTTCATTTTTTTTAATTTTTATTTTTATTTTTGTTTTATAATTTTATTTAAATAAAAATTTATGTTTAAAAAAATAATAAAATTTTCGTTTAATAAAATGAATTTTTTTTAAAAAAAACTAAATAAAAAATAGTTTTTTTTTTTTTAAAAAAAAATAAAATAAAAATTTCCCTTTTTTTAAAAAAAAAATATTAAAATTTTTTGTTTAAAATATTTTTTTTTCTAAAAAATATTATTTTTAAATTAAAATTTTTCGTTTTTTTTTTTAAATCAATTTTTTTTTTTTTTTTTTGAATTTATATGAGTATTTTTGTCTTATTGAGAAATCTATAGGGGTATTTTTGTCTTATTGCTAGTCTTGGGGGGGACATTGACAATATTTTGGTAGTTTGGAGGGGACATTGTCACAATTGAAAGTTTGGGGGGGACATTGTCAATTGGGTGGTAGTTTGAGGGGGGTATGTGGACTTCACCCTTAAAAAAATGTTGAATTGCTGTGGGTGGCCAGCCTCCCCCCTGAAATCAAGGGTTTTCTATTTATTTTTTAAAAAATAATAATAATAATAATAATTTGAGTTTTTTTTTTTTTTTTTTTTTTTTTTTTTTTTTTGGTTTAGAACACATGTATTGTCACCAAAATAAGGAATATGAATAACTATTTCATTTCACCATCCTCCATTCATAGCAATAATTATTCATTTTCTTAACGGAATACTTATTCAACGTAGCAAACGTGACTTAAGATCTAAGGTGCTTGTGCAATGATCTACCTTTATAGAATACAAATACCTACTTTACCTCATGTGATTAGAAAACAACTGAAGTACAACTAGATATGATAACAGTGAAATTATACTTAAAACTCAAAGTTAAAGGTTGGGTTTAGTTCATTACAACAATTGTAGACCTTTTTCAAGCGAAACCTCTAAGAACTTCACCCTATCTCTCTCTCATCCTTCCTTCTCTTTCTCGCGCGCTCTAGGATTTGGATGTCTAAAATGAGCAAAAATGGGATCTAGAGTTTATCCGAAGTCATTTTATACAGCCCTTCTTCACTACATGGTTTTTGAAATTTCCTTTTAAAAACCTAGCATGTGATCATCGAACGTTCAACCCTTAGACCTGTCGGTAAGCCACTTGTATTGATGGTAACAATATTGGTTGTTCGATGATATATTGTAGAATTCAAAATTTTAAAACCCCTTTCAACATCTTTTGTTGAGCAATTTCACATGAGTGCAACAGTACATAAATGTTTGGGAAATTGTTATACTTGAAAAGTTTAAAATATTTAAAAAGAATTTACCCCCTAAATTATCCACCCATTTGCACTTTTAACCCCAATGTTTAAAGTGATACTTTACCCTCCCGAAGTATTTTTGAGTTGACACTTTATCTCCCTGAATTGACACTTTACCCTTCAAAACTTAGTTACTTTAGGGGGTAGAGTGTCAACTCAAAATACTTCAGGGTGGTAAAGTGTTACTTCTTAAACATTGAGGTTACAAGTGTTAATGTCAAATACTTTTGGGGGGTAAAGTGTCACTTTTTAAACATTGAAGTTAAAAGTGCAAATGAGTAAATAGCTCAGGGGAGTAAAGTGTACTTTCTCCAAAAAAAAATTTATGATTTGTAAACCAATATTTATTTTAATTATGCGGGGTGTTACATTTTCATAGATCTATATATATGAATGTTTTCTTTAGCTAATAGCCACAGTTTTAAAAGGAAAATGTGTTTTGTCATAGAAATTAAATTTCATAAATAAATGGATTGTGTTTTTTTTCCTATGATTTCAAAGCCTAAGATTGTTTAATAGACCCAACTTATTTTTTTAGGTATTTAAATTGTTGTAGTGATTTATTAGTATAGACTTAGTAGAATATTTTTATATGAAAAGGTACGGTTTTTGTTGATTATATTCTGTTTTGTGATTTGATATTGTGAAAGGGTCAATTTTATTCATTTACATAATAATAGAGGAGGACATGTTGTACTTTCTAGGAAGAAAGAATTCCTTGAAATGTGATTTTTTTTTCTTTTTTTCATTTCCTCATTTACTATAGAGGAGGTGTGCGACAGTACGGAAGAAACAAAAGAATAACCTTCAGGTTCACACACTCCTGCCTACGAGAGTCCTGCATTCAACGGTCAGTCCAACCCCGTAGGGTTGGAAATCAACAAACCTACTTGTAAGCTTGCTCAAGTTTGGCTCAATAAAGTTTGGATCGTGCATGACTTGGTTATCAAATGAGCCCTTCGTGAATATGAAACTATACTCGATTATTAAACGATACATACCCGTATAAAACTCGGCTCGCTCGTTTAAAGTTCGTGAACTTACTCGTATAAAGGTTCGACTTACTTATTAACCCGACTCGTATATATTTATATATTTACATATTAATTCATAAATATATGTATATATATTAATTAATGAAAATAACTAATATAGTATATAATTTGATGATAAAAGTTAATCATATGGTCATATCTTAAATGATCTAATCATTAAATTTTTTTTTTTTTTTGGGATAAACTTTGTGTTTCATTCGATATGAAAATATTTCTAGAGTATAAACTCTAAACATGAAGAGCATAATGCTCTGAAGTTACCATATTAAAAATGCTACTGGGGATCTCTTCCATCCATACTTTATCTATATGTGCTCTCGTCGCCATCTTTGCAAGGTCATGGGCTGCCCCGTTAGCTCATTTCTTGACATGCACCACCTCCTATTTACGAAAACCATCCTAGACACCTTTCATGTCTTCTACTATCTGCTCATACCAGCTCCATTGAGAAGTATTGTCGTTCACAGCCTTTACCACCAAAGCAGCATCCCCTTCAAAAATAACATCTTGTAACCCTAAGTTCCTGCAAAATTCAATAGCACTTAATGCTCTCATGGATTCCGCAATAACAGCCTTGAGGTAAACCTCCCAAGTTTTGCTAAGAGCTGCATGGACAAGCCCCTGGAAGTCCCTTACTATAAGTCCAACGCCCATCAGTTTTGTGTCTGAACTGATCTAACCATTAAGTATCTAATGCTAATTGAATCAATAATTTAAATTGTTAATAATATGATTGAATGGAAACTTATTATACTTAATCATATTATTATAGCTTAAGTATAAATTTCTTATAATCTATTAAAACTATAATATATTTTAGTTGTAGAATTGGTCAACTAGAGCTATTTTTTTTTTATAAATGAGAGAAGATTGCACTATAGTTTTTTTTTTTATTATTATTAGATTGCACTTTGATAACATAACATCAACTTCTCTTCGGCACATGACAGCCCAAAACGCACATAAAAAACAAGAAAGTAAATAATGCTTGGTACATCTTCCCACTTAAGTCTTTTGAACAAATTCGAATTAACACATAAAACGTACACCTCAAAACGCATGCTAAAATACATAAAATGCACGCTCATCTTAATGGTTGCCAGTTGCATTCCACCATTTAATCTGAGCTCATCTCTCTTTTACACATCATCTTGAGATATGCGCTTCTTATTAATCATATGCTTTGCTTTACTTTCTCCAAATCAGTTTCGACTCTTCATTTCGTTTTCTTCATGTCTTCACTCTTCACATTTGAATGTAACCCTAAATCATCCCAAATTAGACATAATGTCTGATGCTCCTTACAACTAGTGACCACGCCTCCACCTAACTCCGCTTCATGCGGCGGTGGTGATGACAATGTTCACAGAGAGAGGCAGTTACGTGACATGAATATAGGTCTTGTTTGGTATAATCTTTCTCCTCTCACCCTATAGATCGCTCACATTCACCTTGTTTCCTTGATAGTCGTATCATTAATAAAATTTGTTTATTATGTTTCTTTGATTATTTTTTTTTACTTAAATACAAAATTTAAATAATCCGATTCAAGCTGAGCTCAAGCTCGACAAAAATTTCTAAGCTCAAGCTTGAGCTCGGTACCCACCCTAGCAAGCCAAGCTTGGACATGAAATAAGGCTCGTGTTAAGCTCAAGCTCGACAAAAAATTCAACAAGCCAAGCTTGCACAAGCACTACCCGCTCAAGCTCGGCTTGTTTACACCCCTAAACAGCCGACAAGACAATAATTTGACCCAAAAAAGAAGAAGGAAAAGTCTCTGATTTATGTTTGAGTTAGTGTTTTAGAATGATAAGTAGGAAAAGTTTAAGACTTTCCTAGTTGAAATTTCAGTTATTTTTTATTTTTGGAATTTCACTAGACTTCTAAACTACCGCGCGTTTTTAGAAGACCTTCAAAATTTAAAAACTCTCAATTTACACTCATGAACTTTAAATTTCAATCAATTTACCCACTTTGTTAATTTTAATAGTTAACTTCTTACGGAAATACCTAAAAATACCAAATTACTCTTCGATTTTTTTTTAAAAAATTTAATTTGAAATTAAAGGTAAATTTGGAATTTAATAAAAAAAAGCCAGGGGTATAAACGTCATTTTATCACTTTAAACGTTTAAAATCTAACGGAGGGGGGTAAATTGATTGAAATTGAAAGTTCAATGAGTTAAATTGAAAGTTTTTGAAATTTAGGTGGGTCTTCTCAAAACCCGTGATAGTTCGGAAGTCTAAAGTTAAGTTTCCTTTTTCTTTTTAGTTTTCCTTTCCAATAAGGATTGAGTTTTCTTTTTCCACTTAGGATTTATTTAGTTTTCCATTTTCCTTGTCAAATTAAGAGTGTCTCTTAGTCGATATAAAGGATACACACTCAATGGAATGATTAGAATTGGAGTTATAAAATTTATGTTCTTTCTTGTGTGGTGCGACTCCACTCTTCTTTCTCTTCTTCTTTGGGCTGCCTAACGCAGACCCGTTCTTCTTTTTATCTCAGTTTCTTTTTCTTCCTTCTGAATTCTTCTTCTCTTGATGTGTGTTGATTGGTCGCAAGTCTTAGAGAATCAATTAATGCTCATGTCCATTAGAAAAGCCATAGACATGAGCATTCCCAGTAACTTCACCTCTTCCCTTCCCTACATATGGTTAAAAATATATGATACACAACCTCTAGTCTTAAGAGTAGCGTTCTATCAAGTGCTTTAACAAGCATATATATATATATATATATATATACCTTATTATTTTAAACAAGCCAAAAAAAGAGGCACAAAAAAAGCCCAAAACACTACAAAAAGCTCATATATAAAAAGCGATTATCAACTGGCGGTTATTGGTTTTAATAACCACTAACCGCCTAAGCGGAGCGATTGCGGTTATTAAAATTCAATAACTACCTAAGGCAGTTGCGGTTAGCGGTTTACTTGTACACCCTTAGCACAAGTCATCAAAAGATCCCACAGATCCGGGTCGCAAGTTCCTCGAACCAACATTGTGTTGGTCCTTTGATTGTGATGGGGATGGCCCCATAATCTCGTCAAGAGTCCCTTGGAGAAGCATATGAGCTGCGTACATTTCAATATGGTCTATGGGATCCTTGGACTTTTCATACATATCAATCCAAGGGACCTTGAGCTTCAGGAGAAGCAACTGTTCCATTACTTTCGCAGTGAAAGGAAGGTTTGTGCCTCATGATTCTGTTTCATTAAAATGACCATACTTTGGAAGAGCTTTAGAAGTTGTGCTTCAAGTATATATTGAGAGGCGTTGTGCTTAAGGATTCGGCTAGATGGAGGTTCCAGCATTGTTACAAAGTATGGTCATTTTAATGAAACAGAATCATGAGGCACAAACCTTCCTTTCACTGCCAAAGTAATGGAGCAGTTTTGCTTCTCCTGAAGCTCAAGGCCCCTTGGATTGATATGTATGAAAAGTCCAAGGATCCCATAGACCATATTGAAATGTAAGCAGCTCTTACGCTTCTCCAAGGGACTCTTGACGAGATTATGGGGCCATCCCCATCACAATCAAAGGACCAACACAACGTTGGTTCGAGGAACTTGCGACACGGATCTATGGGATCTTTTGATGACTTGTGCTAAGGGTGTACAAGTAAACCGCTAACCGCAACTGCCTAAGGCAGTTAAATGATAGCGCCAAACTGTTGGTACATTAAGCGCATCTTGAAGTATCGATCGAGAATGCTTGCTATGGAAGAATGAGATTAGCAAGAAAGCTTGTCCGGTGTGTCAACGGTGTACACCAATGACCATTAACAACATTCATTTTATAGAAGCCTCTCTCCAACAATCAGTATTACAAACGTTGCTTTTACTAAAATACAAATACAAAAACCAATACAAATACATTAACAGTTTCCAAGGTACAAGACCAAAAACTTGACCCAAACTAAATTAGGTGGCAGCTCAATTGAGTACACATGAACGAAAAGTTTGGCTCAGAGAAAGGAAAGAAGAGAAAAAAACAACTTGAAACGAGATTACATGGCTCATTAAGTACAATCAAGTTCAGTGACCTCCTGCACTAGGAGAGAATCACATTAACCAGATCCCAGATGTTGAACAAAGGATCCTTCACGAATTCGCTACCTTTCTGCTATTCCATACATAGGTGTGTATATATATATATATAGAGAGAGAGAGAGAGAGAGAGAGAGAGATAGATAGTATACTTAAAAAGAGTCTGCAGACACTTTCACTTCTAAAGATTTCTGCATACCAACAATATTTCCAGGTTCAAGAACCTACAAATAGTCATTTCTGGTAAAACAAAAATAAAGAACAAACATTAAGTTACCAGCAAACAAGCATTTTACACACTCTGTACTTTGCTTGATGTATCTTTTGCTTTGGCATCCCCCTTTTCCTGCAGTCATTGAAATTTAAAACGATTTACATGGAAATGGAATCATAGCACTTAAAAGTTAAAGAGTTTATTAATCAAAACATGAAAAATCATATGCATGATTTCCATTAAAAAAAAAAACTGGTTAATTTTATCGTTGCTAGTTAATTACTGTGCCACAGGGAAGCAGCTTCAAAAAGAAAACTCACATACTTCAGATTGGATAGAATTTTAACTTTATTCACAAAGCCAAATTCATCAAACAGGCAAACCAGGTTATAAAACAAGAAAAAAAGGTGCTGCCTAAACCGTGGCAAAACATGCAAGACCATGACCAGATCTGACCTGATCAGAGTTCTAACACAGCAACCAGTTATGCACTGAATATTATGGTCTTATACCCAGAAATCCGGTAGTGAACTGAATATTGTGGTCTTATCTGAGTCCAAATGCATTAGGTATATGAACTGTCAATCCAACCCAGATCTGCCACAAAGTCACTATTCTTTTTCTCTCTTTTTTTTTTCTTTTTTGGCAGCCTAGAACTCAAATAAAGTGGATCAAATCGAGATTTTAATGGATTGGCAGAAAAGTAAAAATGGGTAAGGACCCCTTTTGTAAGAGACCACTCAGGAATTCTAATTCATCATGAAATCAGACAACCTAGTTTCCAGCAAATCGCACAACATCAACCCATTGACGCATGTGGCCCCTTATTCTGGACTTGTCAAAGCCTCATTAAATTGATGGGAGACACATTCAACTGAATCATATGTAGGCAGTGCTGCAGTAGAAACTGACAAACAGGAAGATGAGGTCATTGATATTAAGCAAAGGAGCGGCTGCAGACCCTTTCCTAATATAATACATCATGAAGTCAGACAACCTGAATTAAACTGCGCAATTCAATTAATAGGAGCCATTCTTTGTCATCCCTTGATTCATGCACAGGATGACTGAAACTATCATTAAATCAATGGGATTCAGATAAAATGGGTCATATTTTGAGGCAGTATAAACTGGCAAACTGGAAGATGAGGTCACTAATATTGGGCAAGAATAAGAATTAACCACACAAAAGCAGTGCATCGCTGTAGCCCAAATTCCCTAAAAGCACACTGGCCTGTTAAATGGTATATTTTCATATCCAAGATTCAGCTTTCTACGAGAAGTTGTTCAATAAGCAATTTTTAGCCCTTTGGCAGATGTAATGTGATACTAAATTGAATATGACAACCTCTAGTCAGAGGTACTCATAAATTCTCCCTCAGTCATATCAAAAGATGGAAAAATACCCCTTCATACAGATAAATGTTGCCACAGCCTGCATCAAACCTCTGCGCTTGCAACATGTCATACACAGATAAAACTGAAAACTTACATGGATAATGCTTAAAATATAAAAGCTCAATTCTTGAATGCAAAGAAAGCAAGACACAGGTCCTAAAATGAATGGAAAACTCAAGAATTACATCTTAGCTGTTCAACTATCTTTCCAAACTTCAGCAACCGCTACCTGAGTAATCCCGAAATTGGACCAACAATACAAATTATAAGAACGTATAGACTTATTGCATGATACACTAGATATCAAGTTGCAATCAATCATTCCAAAGAAAAAACAAGTTATTGTTGAATATTGATCAGTGACAATGCATACGAACAATGAAACAATATTAGTAATTGCAAAGCAATTTCTTATAAGCTATTTCCCATGTACTTTAAACAAACGGCCATATCAACATATTGTATACTCAAGGAAACCTAATGAATGCATTCAACGAAAGCCGGTTAAAACTAAAGAATGCCAATGTCACACCAAAAATCAAAAGTATTATTAAACTCTCCACCAAAAGAAAACAGAAACAGTTTCAACAGTGATTGATAATTAAAAGCTCAAAAGCCACATGACAGAGCATCAGAAAATAATCATGTTTGAGGAAAACAAAATTAATAATAATATTTGTTATTACTAATCCTTTCTCTCAAAAAAAAAAACAATGCTCAATTCAAATGCTTACCAATCCCTTGCTCTCATAATAGTCGTCTAGCGCCCACTGATACTTTGACTGATTCAACCCAAACCAGCGCGCCAAATGGTCATCCAAACTGGAATGCACTGCATTAAGTCCCCCCAAAACAAAACGTCCCTTACAGTTTGTTCAGTTACCAAGGAAATGCATATAAAGATCTTTCATTACAAAGGATATTGAATTTTTCATTTTCAATATTTTCCTTATTTCTCTTCCATTTTCCCAGCAACCAAAGAAGTACTTGGAAAACTTTACATAAATCCTCTGCTTACCAAGAAAATACGAAAAAATGCAACCAAACCCAAATTTCCAATCCTAGTTTTCTCATTATCTCCGAAATTATGATCCCATTAACACATCTGCATCCGCATACGCATCCGCATACCTTCTATCAGGGCTTTTCTTTTTCCTTTTCATTTCTCCCACTCCCAAAACAAAACTTCATTTTTTTTTTCTTTTGTTTCTTTCTGTTATGAGAATAAAATAAAAAATAAAATAAAAAAAGAATAAAAAAAACCATAAAAGAGATCCCTCAAAACCCAGAAAAAACCACATACCATTCTGCACTTTGGTTACGGCATTCTTGAAGAAGCCCAAGAAGGACCCATCGGACAACCCGGTGTCAGTGGACTTACTGAACTGTTGCGGCGGAGGCTGCACAGGAGGCGGAGAGACGATCTTTTTGGGCGAATCGGAGAACGGTTGCTGAGAAGGCTTGGGGGTGGAAGGCGGGGTCATGAACACCGTGTACGGGCCGATTTTTCCGATCATCGGCGGGGGCGAGGAGTCTCGGTTGATAGCCATTGAGGTAAGACGAGAGAAACTGCGAGAAAGTAGTGAATGCGAAGAGCCAAGCGGGAGAGTGTGGAAATAGAAAGAGCAGAGACCAAAGAGTAAAGATACACAGAGAGAGAGAGAGGGAACAGGGACAGAGGCACGCAGCCCGATTGGCTTACTTAGATCTTTGTCTTTGGGAGGGAGTACTTTTTGGTAATTTTCCATTTTTTTAATATTTTGTACGCAAGGAAAAGGAAGATAGGGAAGGGAATGTGATGCCCAACCAAGCATGTTCTGCCACATGGCGTTTGACACGTGTTGTCATATACTTTATGAGCTTGGCCCTCTCGGATTCGGAACATCGTCGTACTAGTAGGGACTTTGTGGGAACTACAGAGTGTTCAAAACTGCTCACAACCCAACTCTACCACCAGCAAAAAAAAAAAAAAAAAAAAAAAAAAAAAAAATTGTAATCTTTAAAGAGGAAATGTATTCCATTCATTGCAGGCACTTTTTTTGTTACATTTAATGCAGACAATTTTTTTTTGGGTTACATTTGTATTGGAGACTTGATACGGAATAATTCATTTAGGCCAGCTTACTTTATGAAATAGATGTTGAAATAGAATACTTATTTTTATGAAATAATTATTTTTTTATTTGGCAGAGATTTATTTTTGAGAAGTTATTCATATGGGAATAATTAATCTCATACACATCAAAAAAATGAGTGAAATAACTATTTCATATGGAATTGAATAGATTTTTCAAAAAATTCATTATTTGTTATGAATGCATTCATACATTTGATGGATGACTATTTAGTTCCATCTCTTGGAATTCTACACATTCATGTCATCTTTTAAAATTCCTATAACATCCATGTAATAAATTGATTAACCCTTTTGTTTCATATTCCCCTTTTCATATTCTTTAACCTCCCATTATGATTCCATGCCTATAAAATGGAGTATTGAGTTGTATGTAAATCACACAATAATAGAGAAGAATAATACATAGTTCCTGAAGAACTAGTTTCACATATTGCAATCTCTTTATCTTGTCTTGTCATTTTCTTTAATTTTACAACACGTTATCAGCACGAAACTCTAGCCAATTGTTGTGTTCTTTTGATCTTCAACATCAAAAGCTATCCGTGAAATATTCTCAATTCATTGTCAATTTCTTCAACATTTAGTAATCTTATTATTTATTTTGTTAATTAACATTCTAACATATGCTTAGAAATTGTTATTGTTTTATGAATCATATTATAACATTTGCATATTATGGTTCATGTGAGATTTATTATAAATTAGAATTTTATCATACTAATGTTATGAATATGATGTGTTATAATTTTCTATGCCTGAAGCATATAAAAACTAAGTACCTTACGGTAAAGGATTCCTTGACCTTGTGGAATAATTTAAGGGAGAGATACGAGTACCAAAAGACAGTTATTCTCTCAAAAGCTCGTTATGATTTGATGCACCTGAAGTTGCAAAATTTCAAGAGTGTCAGTGACTAACTCTGAACTCTTTAAAATCAGCTCACAATTAAAATTGTGTGGAGAAAAAGTCACTGATGTGGATATGTTAGAAAAAACATATACCACATTTCATGCCTCGAATGTGCTCCTGCAGCAGCAATATCGAGAGCGTAATTTCACAAGATATTCTGAACTGATATCTTGTCTTCTAGTGGCTGAGCAAAACAATGAGCTATTAATGAAAAATCATCAATCTCGTCCAACGGGTTCTACACCATTTCCTGAAGCAAATGGAACCTCATTTCATGGTAATAAAGGAAACCGTGGTCGTGGACGTGGACGTGGTAGAAAAAATTATAGAGGTCAAGGGGAACGTACTCATAATTCTTACAAAAGAAATACCCCATACCACCAGAAGTGGAACCACACTGAGGCGAAATAAAATGAAAACAAAGGTTTACAGAATAAACCTACAAAAAACTATGAAGATAAATGTTACATGTGTGGTATGAAAAGATATTGGTCACGTACCTGTCGTACGCCTAAACATCTGGTAGACCTATATCAAGCCTCCATAAAAGAAAAGGGGATTGAAATGAATTTTGCTAATCACAATAATCCTGAAGATTCTCCAATTTTTTTTTATGCTCTAAATGGAGAGGGTAGCACTCATCTTGATGTTTATGATTTCTTTGTAGACTCTAACACAAAAACTAACCTTTTGATTGGTGATGAATATGCCTACAACAATTAAAATGTTTTCATTGTGTCTTAATCACAATATGTTTACATTGTCAAATTTAATTGTATTTTGTTATTTTCTTTTTATTTAATAAAATTTAATGTATATTTTGTTTATATATGGAGGTATGGGTCATATTGATGGAATGATTAATTCCAAGATGATTGGTAAAGATTTGTGTCTAGCAGACAGTTGTACAACGCACACAATTCTTAGAGATAAGAAATATTTTCAATACTTGATATTAAACAAAGCTAGTGTCAATACAATATCAGGTTCATGAAACCTTATCGAAGGCTCTGGAAGAGCGAATATTATATTGCCAAAAGGAACAAAATTTTGTATTGACGATGCTTTGTATTCTTCTAAATCTAGAAGAAATTTAATTAGTTTTAAGGATATTCGTCTAAGTGGTTATCATGTTGAAACCACTAATGAAGGCAGTGACGGATATCTTTATATTACTTCAATAATTTCGGGCCAGAAGCTCATATTGGAAAAACTGCCTACTTTCTCTCCCGGGTTGTATTTTACAACAATAAGAACAATTGAATCACATGTTGTGATGCACCAGAAGTGCTCTAATCCAAAGATGTTTATGCTTTGGCATGATCGTCTTGGACATCCAGGAACAATTATGATGCGTCGAATAATTGAGAACTCTCATGGGCATCCCTTTAAGAACCAGAAGATTCTTTTACCAAGTGATTATCCTTATGCTGCATGTTCTCAAGGTAAACTTGTTATCAAACCATCCCCTTCTAAGGTAATTGTTGAATCTCTATCATTTTTACAAAGGATTCAAGGGGATATATGTGGGCCGATTCACCCTCCATGTGGGCCATTTAGATATTTTATGGTTTTAATAGATGCATCATCTAGGTGGTCACACGTTTGCTTGCTTTCTACTCGTAATGTTGCATTTGCTAGGCTTCTTTCTCAAATAATTAGATTACGAGCACAATTTCCTGATTATCCAATTCAATCTATTCGGATGGATAATGCGGGTGAATTTACATCTCAAGCATTTTACGATTATTGCATGTCAATTGGAATTAATGTTGAACATCCTGTTGCTCATACTCATACTCAAAATGGTTTAGCTGAATCGTTTATTAAACGATTTTAGTGAATTGCTCGGCCTTTGCTTATGAAAACAAAATTACCTGTTTCTGCTTGGGGACATGCAATATTACACACTGCATCATTAGTTCGGATCAGACCAACAGCTTACCAAAAATATTCCCCTTTGCAACTTGCATTTGGTCAACCACCAAATATTTTTCATTTTCGTATTTTTGGTTGTGCTGTATATGTTCCAATTGCGCCACCTCAACGCACTAAGATGGGACCTCAACGTAGACTTGAAATTTATGTTGGTTTTGATTCTCCTTCTATCATTAGATATCTTGAGCCTTTAACTGGTGATGTTTTGAAGATTGTCATTTTGATGAAAGCATATTCCCATCACTAGGGAGAGAAAAGTCGTTGCCAGAAGCACGACAAGAAATCACTTGGAATAATTCGACGTTATCTCATTTTGATCCTCGTACAAATCAATGTGAACTAGAAGTTCAGAAGATCATTCATTTGCAGAGTATTGCAAATCAATTGCTGGATGCATTTACTGACAACAAGAAAATAATTAAATCTCACATTCCAGCTGCTAATACTCCAGCGAAGATAGAAGTCTCTGTAGGACAATTAATTAATACAGCAGCAAATGAGTCTAAGGCACGCCTGAAGCGTGGAAGACCTATTGGTGCAAAGGATAAAATTCCCCGGAAGAGAAAAGCACAAGAAAATGAAATCGGTGCTCCTGAAGAGGCCTTACCCACAAAACAGGCAACGAAAATTGATCTATCCAAACTTTCTGTACAAAATTCTCTTGGAAAGGAATCCCCCGAAGAGGAATCTCCTGAAGAGTTACCCCCTAAAGAGTTACCCCCTAAAGAGGAACAGGTACCTAAAAATAATGAGATCTCAATAAATTATGTAAGTACAGGAGAAATATTGGATAGAAATAAAATTGTTGTCGACAACATATTTTCATTTAAAATTGCATTTGACATTACCAGAAGTAATGATGATATTGAACCATAAACCGTCGAAGAATGTCGACGTAGAAATGATTGACCAATGTGGAAGGAAGCAATTCAGGCAGAATTGAACTCACTAGCAAAACGTGAAGTATTTGGAACTGTAGTCCAAACACCTAAAGGTGTATCGCCTGTTGGATACAAGTGGGTATTTGTACGAAAACAAAATGAGAAAAATGAAATTGTGAGATATAAAGCAAGACTTGTTGCACAAGGTTTCTGCTATTGATTATGAAGAAACGTATTCCCCTGTAATGGATGCAATTACATTTAGATTTTTGATTAGCTTGGTAGTTACAGAAAGTTTGGATATGCGTCTAATGGATGTGGTTACAGTATATTTATATGGATCACTTGATAATGATATATACATAAAAATCCCTGAAGGATACAAAATGCCTGAAGCATATAATTCGAAATCCCGAAGTATTTATTCTATCAAGCTACAATGATCTTTATACGGGTTAAAGCAATCCGGACGCATGTGGTATAATCGTCTTAGTGAATATCTATTGAAAGAAGGATTTGAAAATAATCCAATTTGTCCATGTGTTTTCATTAAGAAGTCAGAATCTGGATTTGCCATTATTGTAGTTTATGTAGATGATTTAAATCTTGTTGGGACTCCAGAAGAGCTCATAAAAACTGCCACTTATTTAAAAAATGAGTTTGAGATGAAAGATCTTGGAAAGACAAAATTTTGTCTTGGCTTACAGATTGAACATTTTTCAAATGGAATTCTTGTTCATCAGTCAACATACACAGAAAAAGTCCTGAAGCACTTTTACATGGAGAAAGCTCATCCTTTGAGCACTCCAATGGTTGTTCGGTCACTTGATGTGAAAAAAGACCCTTTTCGCCCTCGAGAAGATGACGAAGAAATTTTTGGTCCTGAAGTACCATATCTTAGTGCAATTGGTGCTTTGATGTATCTTGCAAATTGTACACGACCTGATATAGCATTTTCAGTTAATTTATTAGCAAGATACAGCTCTGCACCAACTCGAAGGCATTGGAATGGGGTCAAACATGTTCTACGTTATCTTCATGGAACAACTGACATGAGATTATTTTATTCAAGAAGTTCAAATTCACAATTAGTTGGATATGCAAATGCAGGTTTTCTTTCTGATCCGCATAAAGGTAGATCTCAAACAGGATATCTATTTACATGTGGAAGTACTGCTATTTCATGGAAATCTGTCAAGCAAACACTTGTTGCTACTTCTTCAAATCACTCAGAGATTATTGCAATTCATGAAGCAAGTCGGGAATGCATATGGTTAAGATCAGTAATTCAACACATTCGAGAAAAGTGCGGTTTATCCACAATCAAAGATAGCCCGACAATATTATACGAAGATAATGCTGCTTGTATCACACAGATTAGAGGAGGATATATTAAGGGTGATAGAACCAAACACATTTCACCAAAGTTCTTTTATACACATGAGCTCCAGAAGAGTGGTGATATTGATGTTAAACAGATACGATCAAGTGACAATTTGACAGATATATTTACCAAAGCATTACCAACTGCAACATTTAAGAAGTTGGTGAATAACATTGGAATGCGCCGACTGAAGGATCTTTCATCATAAACAATTGAAGCTTTTCATGCTAATGAGGGGGAGTAAAATGATTATGCTGATTATACTCTTTTTCCTTCGCTAAGGTTTTTCCCACTGGGTTTTCCTTTGCAAGGTTTGAATGAGGCAATCTTAAAGCATACGAAGGCACACAAGAATATTGTACTCTTTTTCCTTCACCACAGGTTTTTTCCCACTGGGTTTTCCTTGGCAAGGTTTTAACGAGGCATATTCTTAGTGTATGGTCATCCAAGGGGGAGTGTTATGAATGCATTCATACATTTGATGGATGACTATTTAGTTCCATCTCTTGGAATTCTACACATTCATGTCATCTTTTAAAATTCCTATAACATCCATGTAATAAATTGATTAACCCTTTTGTTTCATATTCCCCTTTTCATATTCTTTAACCTCCCATTATGATTCCATGCCTATAAAATGGAGTATTGAGTTGTATGTAAATCACACAATAATAGAGAAGAATAATACATAGTTCCTGAAGAACTAGTTTCACATATTGCAATCTCTTTATCTTGTCTTGTCATTTTCTTTAATTTTAGAACATTATTATTATTATTATTATTATTAACTCTAAAATTTGTTTTTTATTAAAAAAAAAAAAAAAAAAGGTTCATGCCAGGAGTGGCTGGCCGCTCCAATGGGGTTGCCAGCCACCGGTGCAACTCTAGGTTTTCCCTCTTCTTTTTTTTTTATTTTTTTATTTTATTTTTTAAATATAAATTTTTTTATTTTTTTAGAAAAAAAAATTCTAAAAAAAAAGAAAAGAAAGGGTGGAGTTTTTAATAATTTTGGTTTAACTCTAATTATAATACATATGTTGTTATCAAACTAAGGAATAGGAATAACTATTCTATTCCACTTTCCTTTATTCCTGGTAATAGTTATTCATTTTTTCTAACGGAATACTCGATCCGCAAACTAAATAAGCCCTAAGGTGCATTTTAAAGAGTATATTTGTCTAAAAAAATTTCTCAAAAAATAAATAGACAATATTACTTTTGTAAATATACTAAATAGATACTCTCCATTATTTCAGTTTGCATTTATAGTTTTTGATGATTTTTTGTTTGTAAAATGTGGTCGTGAGTTCATTTAATAATTAATAAAAGCTTGAGGAAAATCAAGTTGATAATAATATTAAAACATTTAATACAGTTTATAAGGGATATTTGTTATGTCTTTCTTCTTTGAATGATACTCGCCTAAAAACAATACATTATACTTACAACAATTTTATAATTCTTTTTACAATTATTTTTGGCATGTGTCGGTGTGTAATTGGATCACATATTAACAATGTGTCAACAAATGTAAAAAAGTTGCATGTTTAACATTTTTTCGCTGTAAATATGACACCTTCAACCATTCTCAGTCAAATAAGCTATAACTATAATTATTCATTTTAAATAGTAAGTAATCCTATTATAAGAGTCCCATTGCCACTAAGTATGGTTCTCTCTCGTACTTACAACTATATAACAGAAAATTAAAATTCAAAATGGAATTAAAATAGTACTTCAATTGTGCTAAAATTTGTTGTTCCACATGATTTTGCAATGATTTGTCTTTTCCTCCCGACATGTAGTACATCAACAGAATTAATGGAGTAATACTTACAAACCCACGGTCTAAGCACACTTAATAAAACACTAGAAGTGTAATACCGTGACAAAAACACTTGTTTTAAAAGACTAATAATTTATTAAAAAAAGGGTTAATGTTTTCATAAAACAAGGTTTCATAAACCAAAAGACGAAAACCCTTAACCTCTTAAGCCTTTTTGAAACAAAACCCAAAACCACTCCTCACTGACCGAACGTACGCTAGGAGACCACCTAAACATACTCACCTGACGTACAGTGCGAACATACGCTAGGGGGACCACCATGAGTGTTTGTTGACCAGTCTTGAGCCAGTGGGCAATACACCAGAATGTATGCCTAAACACTTTTATCCAATGTGTAACAGCACCCGAACATTCGTCCAAATAGTACCCCGAATGTTCGCTGAGAACTCTAAAAAGCAATTTTAACCCATTCTCTACCTTTTTAGAGTAAGGCACGCCCCAAGCCCCCTATAAAAACTACATCCTTCGACCCTTAGCCTCCCCTAACTTTAGAAAGAAAAAAAACCCTAATACTAGTGTGAGGAGTGCTTTGGAGAGAGGAGGAGATCTTGGTGCCTTGCCATCTTCTAAAGGTAACCTCTAGTTCATTTTCATAAGCGGTCAAGTTACTCTTACTGTTCTTCCTATGCATTTTAAGTTCTAAAGAGGCCTTGTTTTGTAATATGCCCATTTCTTAAAAGAGGAAGAAAAGTTTTCCAAAGTTTTAAACACCTGTTTTGATTTCTTGGGATTCCTTGACTAACGTGATTTTATACGTTGCATGTGTCCATTAGTAGCCTAGGATGAGATATATCAACCCTTAGTTTTAGATAGAAGCCTCAAAACACAGTTTGGAGCTTTTGGCAGAGAGTCTTAACTCACTGGCTGAATGTTTACTCTCGACTCGAGCGTTAGCCCAGGGAGTAGTGCATTCGCCCCTTCGCTCCAAATATGTAGCATTAGGGTTTAACGAGCCATTTTCGTTAGATAGGACCTAGTACGTTACTTGTAGAAGTTCTCTAGTACTGCGTATAACAATGTGTCGTATTTCGTTATAGTAGGGATTTGTGATGTCAGAGTACTCAAGCGAGTATACAAAGTAAGCAAACATTTACAATCACTTTCCTTTAAAATGTGCAATATGTCAGCTAACTGAGCGCGCGTATGATATGACAATGTCTATGTTTTCGTACAACTTGGTAACTGTTTGAATAACTGATTGATAAGATGCATCTTATGAATTGGTATACCGGACCGTGCGGTATAATGGCCATGGGCTTACTATCTACGCTTGATTTTATAGTTAAACGTGTATGGATGTGAAATATGGGCCGGGATCCAATGGTTAATTCATGACCTGCACAGCCTTAATGGGCGGGTCATTACAAGACGTACATCATTAGTAGTGTGAGCCACCCGAGGTCGAGCTGCTAATGTTGTGGATGGTAGCATACAATGGTTGGGGCACCAGCATTGTATTACAGATCCCTCGGGACATCGCCAACCCTGTTGAGAAGAGGTAATATCTTGGGTAAACCATATATAATAGTTATGACATATAAAGCATTAGTTTCCTTCAATAAAATACTTAGACGTTTGCCGCTGGAAGTAAACCATTTTCAGTCAACAAAACAATACTCTTCGGTGTATTAACAAAGACACCACTTCTTTCAAATATTTGTCAAATTGTATGTTTACTTCTGCTCTATAACAATCCCGTTGGGCAAATCAATTAACTAGTAATTGACCCAATTCTTCGTCTCCCAGCCCTATCCCTCGCGGAACAAGACTGAGGGATTTCAACTTTTCTTATCTAAACGAGAAAATCTTAGCGGAAGACTTTCGAAATCTATAGGAAATAAAGAGCAATAAATTTAACATCCACATAACATGCACCAGAATAAATATAAATCATCATAATATAAAGATAACCATCAACAGTACCGGTCATCAGACCGCCATCAAAATAGGATTACAAACCATAACATAAAGTCATAGCATTGTTCCAACAAAAGATCAATAGATCAAATTGTAGCTCTAAGTTTAAGCAGGGCTAACAAGATTACAATCTCGATCATATCATCACGGGCAGTTCCTCCATCCTTCCACATAGATTTCAACCAAACCGGGTCCAACTCCACAAAATCACTTGAATCAAGTCCTGTGCTATTACCCAAGTCGACTCCGACGGCATCCTATACTAGGACAGTTAAACTACGCAGAAATTCATAATGATAGGGGAAAACATAAACAAAAAGAGGGGGGGGGGGGGTAAGTCTAAGATTTAGTGAATGTTAACGCAAATAATGCCCATGCCAGTTTAGTAATGAACTCCATTTTCATAAAGCAAGAACCAATTCCATATGACAGTTTTTATAACGAATGTGGTATAGATATATGATACATACATATGATATAGAGCGACAATCATAGTTCAACAGTATGGTCTACCCGAGATATTGCCTCTTCCCAGCAGGGTTGGTGCTATCCCGATGGACCTGTAATACAATGCCCAACCATTGTACGCTACCGTACATAACACTAGTGGCACGACTTAGTCCAATCTCGGGTGACCCACACTACTAATGATGTATGTTCTATAATAACCTAGCTCTTTGGGAATGGTTGCACCAAGTCACAAAACCATTGGATCCAAAGCCCACATAACACTCATACATTGACCATAAAGCTAACATGTATAGTAAGACCATGGCCATTATACCGCACATACCGGTGTACCATGTCATACGATGCAAATTATCTTGTCTGTATTTCACAAGTCTCACTTTCTTAACTATTCAGCACAACGTTTTTTTCAAAATGCTAGAGTTCATGTACAACATGTATAAATCGTGAGAGTTGCAAATATGCATGTTCTTGGTACACAAAATAGTCGTGCAGTGCATGGAAAATAACAATCAGCATCATGTGAATTAAAACTCACTTGGGTCGTATAACGTCTCCGAGTATTCTAAATGATCCGGGTTCTCCAAATCTGTGGAAATCCTTCTATTAGTCCTATTTCTATCAAAACAACTCTAAAACAAGAAAATAGGAGTTATCAGACGCCTAGTTAAAATAAAGTCCCCTGTCACACTCTGTGCCGAATGTTCGGGATCTGGACAGTACGTCCTCTATGATATCTCGGACTATACGTCTGCTTCGAGGTTTTCATGGAGAACTTCATTTTGTCCACTCGTCCTCCTATTCTCCAGAACCAAATTCTAAGGCTATCAAAGAGCTTCCTAAGGTCTCCTAACTCAAAACAATGTCTTAAGCAAACGAAATCATGCTAAGTCAAGGCAACGCTATTCTAACAAGATTTTAAGCATAACTAAAGCTAAAGCTAAACTAACAACTCAAACAACAACTGAGACAATGTTTAACCAGCATAACGATGTAAAAAGGAGCTACGCTTAAGAATGTTTCCTCCTTGAAGCGAAAATTCAAGAACTGCGCTTTCGTTAGCACCAAACGCTTATAATCTCACAAAAGGGTTTCTGGCGGCCTAGGGGCAAGAGAAAGGTGTGAAAAACTAAAGGGGGTAGGGGTACTTATAGCTGAGGGGCTCTACCAACTCTCAAGAAAAGCAGCGGACGTCCGCCAACCCTAGTGTACGTCTGGTACTATTTCCACAACAGTCCAAAGGCTGCCTCGCACGTCCAGGTATTATCCAAAGGGTATTCCAAAAAGTAGCGTACGTTTGTGTTATCCCGCATAAATCCATGTACTATTTACAAAGAGTACCTACGGTGGTCCCCCACGCATACGTCCAAACTATAAGCAGAAGCGTACATCCGCTAACCCTAGTGTATGTCCAGTCTGAAAGTCCCAATTACCCTTCTAGTGTCCTTAGTGACCCAAAGCCCAATTTAACCCCGTAACGAAGCTACCTAAGTTTAGTTAATTATTTGGGTCACTACATCCTCCCCTCATTATAAAAATTTCGTCCTCAACATTTCTAGACACAATACCAAAAGATCATCACTTAAAGAGAGGAGTAGAATGTTACCTTTTGTCCACAGAGTCATCAGTATCATGCTCAGTAGGTTCTTGGGCTATCTCCTCCATCCATTAACTGGCACTACGTCGTCCTCAAACAACTGTGAAAAATCACCTCATAAATCATCGAGTACATCATACTCAATGTTCCCAACGCTATACCAATCCTCATCAATCTCAACTCCTAAGTATATTAGCTCATAGAAGGAGTAATTCCACATGCAGTCCGGCTCGATTGGTATAGGTGCCATAATCCATTAGAGAAAAGCAACTCTTTCTTAGTCAACCATTCCATTATCCAAAATGGAAATAGGCATACTGTCCATGTATAATCTTTGAAGAAAAGAGTCATACACGATCATTCAAACAAATGTAGATAGCGACTCCGCATGTCTTGCTCTGCCTTCCATGATGCTTCCTAGACTCCATGGTTACACCACAATACTTTAACGATAGGGATTGTCTTGGTATGTAGCACTTGCTCCTTCTTATCCACGATCTTCACTGGTTCTCCGACATAGGTCAATCCCTCCTGGATTCCTAGTGGCTCGCACTCCACAATCACGTTAGGATCAGCGATATACTTCCCTAACATCAAGATATGAAAAATGTCATGCGTTCCGACTAAATCTGGAGGTAAGGCGACTTTATACGCCAATCTCCCGATCCTCTGGGTGATCTCAAACGGTCCAATAAATCGAGGACTGAGCTTCCCCTTCTTTCCAAATCGCATCACTCCTTTATGGGTGATATCTTGAGGAATACACGATCCCCCATATCGAATTCCAACGGCTGTCTCCGATTATCAGCATAACTCTTCTGCCGACTCTGAGCTGCACTCATCCTTTCCCTAATGATGAGTACCTTGTCACGAGTGTCCTGAATCAACTTTGGCCTCAACGTCTACCTCTCATTGACGTTGTCCCAATACAAGGGCAACTGACACTTACGTCCATAAAGTACTTTGTAAGGCAGCATTCCAATAGTCGCCTAGTAACTGTTGTTGTAGGTGAACTCGATCAAAGGTAGGTACTAGACCCAATTACCTTTGAAATCTAACACGCAAGCTTGGAATATATCTTCCAAAATCTGGTTAGTCCACTCCGACTGACCATCTGTCTACGAATGGAAGGTGGTACTAAACTTCAGGTCCATCCCCATCTTCTGCTGCAGACTTTGCCAAAACCTTGAAGTAAAGTAAGAATCTCTATTCGAAATGATCGCTGATGGCACTCCATTCAAACGGACTATATTCTGAACATATAGTTTGGCCAACTTATCCATCGGATCCTTAACCTTCATAGGAATGAAATGAGCACTCTTTGTGAGATGATCGACTACTACCCAGATGGAATCTTCTCTGGTGGGTGCCTTGGGTAACCCCAAAATAAAATCCATAACGATCTCATCCCACTTCCACTTTGGTACAAGCAAGGGCTTGAATGTTCCTGCTGGTCTCTAATGCTCTACTTTCAATTGTTGACAGGTTAAGCACTAGTTCACAAACCTTGCAATATCCTGTTTCGTATTGTTCCACCAATATGATCCCTTCACGTACTGGTACATCTTAGTACCACATTCTCCATTCTTCGGTACACACACTAGCTTAAAATGGGTAAGCAACCCATCATCCTTGAGACAAAACTCCCTTGCCTTTCCTTCTTCAAACAATTGCTTGATCTTGGCGCACTCAGGGTCCTCCAATTGAGGGGCTTTGATCCTTGCAAGCAATTTTGACTGAACCATCAGGTTAGCTAGGTGTACTGGTGATCCTTTGTCTGCTACATCCAATCCCATCCCAGCAAACTTCCTGATCAACTGAGGTTGAGAAATTTCAAGAGAGACAAGTTCCACCATTGATTTCTTGCTCAACGCATCTGCCACTACGTTAGCCTTGCCAGAATGATAATTGATCTCACAATCATAATCCTTGATTAGCTCCAACCACCTTCTCTGCCTCATGTTGAGCTTTTTCTAAGTAAAGAAATACTTCAAGCTCTTGTGGTACATGTAGATCTCACACTTCTTGCCATACAACTAATGTACCTAAATCTTTAGAGCAAACACAACTGCTGCCAACTCCAAGTCGTGTGTAGGATAGTTCTGCTCGTAAATCTTCAACTGATGTGAAGCGTAGGCAATAACATTGCCATTCTGCATAAGCGCGCATCCTAAACCCTTTTTAGAGGCGTCGCAATACACTACGAAATTGCCAGATCCCATAAGTAACTCCAACACAGGAGCAGTTATCTGGCGCTTCCTCAACTCCTGAAAACTCTTCTCACACTCGTTCGTCCTAACGTAGCGAGCATTCTTCTTGGTCAGGGTAGTAAGTGGTGTCGATAACTTCGAGAAATCCTTAATGAAGCGTCGGTAGTAACTAGTGAATCCTAAGAAACTTCAGATCTCGAACACACTAATTGGCCTAGTCCACTCCACTACTGACTTTACCCTCTCCGGGTCAACCGCTACACCCTCTCTGGAAATCACGTGCCCAAGGAAAGACACGATATCTAGCCAAAACTCGCAGTTCTCAAGTTTAGCATAGAGTTGCTCCCTTTAAAGCCTTTCCAATGCTTTCCGTAGATGCTCCTTGTGCTCCTCTAGTGTCTTCGAGTAGATCAGAATGTCGTCAATAAAGACCACAATGAACTGGTCCAGATAGTCATGAAAGACGTTGTTCATCATGTCCATGAAGATAGCTGGCACATTAGTTAGTCCGAAAGACATAACTAAGAACTCGTAATGTCGGTAACGAGTCCTGAAGGCTGTCTTAGGAATGTCCTCTTCCTTCACCCTCACTTGGTGATGGCCTGAGCGCAAATCAATCTTAGAAAACACACAATTGATCCAATAGATTGTCAATCCTTGGCAAAGGATATCTGTTCTTGATTGTCACCCTGTTCAACTCGTGGTAGTCGATGCACATCCTCATTGACCCGTCCTTCTTCTTCATAAACAACATTGGCGCTCCCCACGGTGATGAACTAGGGCGAATAATTTCTTTATCCAGAAGCTCTTGGAGCTATTCCTTTAGCTCTTTCAATTCTAATGGCGCCATCCAATACGATGCCTTCGATATAGGATTAGTGCCTGGCATGTAGTCAATCCCAAACTCCACCTTCCTCTGTGGTGGTAACCCAAAATAGTTTATTGAAAAGACATCTATATTCTCTTCCTTAACTAGGGTAATAATGAATGCCAAAAACACCTGCCCTCCTTTGAGAATAAGCTTATGGGCACGAACGGCCGAAATCGTCGGAGCTAAAGACCTCACTCACGATCCAACGTACGTAACTTATCCTTCTCCCCACGGCCTAAGCATAACTTGCTTTCGAGCACAGTTGATAATCGTATGATGCTTCTCCAACCAATCTGTTCCAAGAATAACATCGTAACTAATCATAGGGAGAACAACTAAGTTTGTGGGAAGTACTCTTCAACAGATGTTGATAGGGCATCCGCAAACTACATGCTTATAGACCACAGTTTTTCCTACAGGGGTAGTTACAGCTAGACTTGGTTCCAAATTTCTTACTACAAGTCTAGACAGTCTTACGAACATAAAAGATACGAAAGAGTGGGTAGCCCCTGAATCAAGCAAAACTGAAGCTTTAAATCTAAGTATAGGGATAGTACCTGTCACTACTTCCCATCCTCTTTCGATTCTCCTAGAACAAGCACGTAGATCGGAGTTGTTGCCAATGGTTTCTAGGCTCCTCCCTTGCCCACACAATCCTTGCTAAAGTGACCGAACTGGCTACACCAGTAACAAGTCCCGGTCACCATCCTGCATTGTCCCCAGTGAGCTCGGTTACACTTCCTACACAGTTTCGATATCTGACCCTTCTGTGGTGGAATTGGAGGGTTACCAGAGGTACATCCTTCTGATATCTGTGGTGAAAAACTCCCCACTGCCATCCTCTTTGCTAGCCCGGCTCCTCTTGCCGAAGTAGCAGGTTCTTGAGCCCTCCTTTTCTAATCTGCGTACTTGGACGCATTGTCCTTCAAGCTCTCTTCGTAAATCGAAGCCTGTTCCACCAATTGAGAGAAATCTCGAATGTCAAAGCAACTCATCATAATCCGAACGCAAGAGTTCAGACCTTGCTCAAACTTCTTCACCTTCTTTTCCTCATTCGAGATAAGGTACATGCCGAAGTGTGACAGTTGCAGATACTTCGCAGCATAGTCAATCACCGACATTCCTCCCTGAACCAACTCTAGAAACTCTGGTGCCTTTGCCTCCTGTACGACTCGGGGAAAGAAGTGCCGATTGAACTAGTGCTTAAAGATGTCCCAAGTAATGGCAGTCTCTAATCTCAAATCGATGGCAACCACCGCCTTCTTGTCCTGCCACCAGAGCTTCGCCTCTCCCGTTACCTTATAAGCAGTATAAGCCACCTTCTGCTCATTAGTACACCTAGTTGTAGCTAACAACTCCTCCACATCATTCAACCAATTCTCAGTGCTGATGTGATCGCCTCTTCCATCGAAACTCTCCAAGTGATGACTACAGAAGTCCTTCAAAGAGCATCCAGTCCTTTCAACTAGTTGCCTCACAACTCTATCACGATCTAAGGTTGACACTACCTAGCCAATCGCATCCATCACTTGATTACCCGGGGGTACTGCTTCATAGATTGGGATGCTTTCAGTCTCGGGGTAGGGCTCCTAAGTTCTAGCGCATTAGGTCCAGTTGTAGGGTTCCTTTGGGGCAGCATTCTCTACAACGAAAAGCAGAGTTAGAATTGACTCGTTTAGAACCGAGCGACCAAATCTAGAGGCTAAGTCCTAACAGCCTGTCTAACCTAAACTCAGGTTTAATCATGGCCTAAGTTCTCTTTTCCTTTATCCTATAGTCTTTTCAGAGCACACGGCTCTGATACCAACTGTAACGACCCTGATGGGCAAATCAATTAACTAGTAATTGACCCCATGGTTCGTCTCCTAACCCTACTCCTCGCAAAACAAGACTTAAGGATTTCAACCTTTCTCGTTTAAACGAGAAAATCTCAACGGAAGACTTTCGAAAACTATAGGAAATAAAGAGTAGTAAATTTAACATCCACACAACATGCACCAAAGTAAATATAAGTCCTCATAATATAAAGATACTAATCAACGATACTGGTCATCAAACCGTCATCAAAATAGGATCACAAACCATAACATTAAGTCATAACATTGTTCCATCAAAAGATCAACAACTCAAATCCTAGATCTAGGCTTAAGCAGGGCTAATTAGATTAAAATCTCAATCATATCATCACGGGCAATTCCTGTATCCTTCCACATAGACTTCAACAAAACCGTGTCCAAGTCCTAAAAAATGACCCAAATCAAGTCCTGTGCTATTACCCAAGTCGACTACGACGGCATCCTCTTCTAGGATAGCTAAACTGCGTAGATATTCGTAATGATAGGAGGAAACAGAAACAAAGGGGGGTGGGTGAGTCTAAGACTTAGTGAATGTTAATGCAAATAATGCCCATACCAGTTTAGTAATGCAATCTATTTTCATAAAGCAAGAAACAATTCCATATGACAGTTTTTATCATGAATGTGGTATAGATATATGATACATGCATATGATATAGGGTGATAGTCATAGTTCAACAGTATGATCTACCCAAGATATTACCCTTCCAAATAGGGTTGGTGCTGTCCCGAGGGACTTGTAATACAATGCTGGTGCCCCAGCCATTGTATGCTACCATACATAACATTAGTGGCATGACCGAGTCCGATCTCGAGTGGCCCACACCGCTAATGATGTCCGTCCTGTAGTAACCTAGCCATTTGTGCATGGCTGCACCAGGTCACAAAACCATTGGATCCAAAGCCAACATAACATTCATACATTTGAGCATAAAGCTAACATGTATAGTAAGCCCATGGCCACTATACCGCACGTACTGGTGTACCATGTCATACGATAAGAATTATCTTATTTGTATTTTACATGCATACTTTTACAAGTCTCACTTTCTTAACATATTCAACACATCGTTTTTCTCAAAATGCTAGAGTTCATATACAACAAGTATAAATCGTGAGAGTTGCAAATATGCTTGTTTTTTGTACACAAAATAGTCATGCAGTGCGTGGAAAATAACAATAAGCATTATGTGAGTTAAAACTCACCTGGGTCGTATAACATCTCCAAGTATTCCAAATGATCCGGGTTCTCCAAATCAGTGAAAATCCTTCTATTAGTCCTATTTCTATGAAAACAACTTTAAAACAAGAAAATAGGAGCTATCAGATGGCTAGTTAAAATAAAGTCCCTTGTCACACTCCGGGCCCTACGTCTGAGATCGGGATCGTACGTCCTCTGTGATATCTCGGACCGTACGTCTGGTCGCAAGATCGTACGTCCGCTTTTAGGTTTACATGGAGAACCTCATTTTGTCCACTCGTCCTCCTATTCTCCAGAATCAAATTCGAAGGCTATCAAAGGGCTTCCTAAGGTCTCCTAACTCAAAACAACGTCTTCAAGCAAACGAAATCATGCTAAGTCAAGACAACGCTATTCTAACAAGTTTTAAAGCATAACTAAAGCTAAAGTTAAACTAGCAACTCAAACAACAACCGAGACAACGTTTAAGCAACATAATGATATAAAAATGAGCTAGGCTTAAGAGCGTTACCTCCATGAAGTGAAACTTCAAGAACTTCCCTTCCGTTAGCACCAAACGCTCACAATCTCACAAAAGACTCACAAAAGGGTTTTTGGCAGCCTGGGGGTGAGAGAGAGGTGTGAAAAATTAGAGGTAGGGGGTATTTATAGCTGAGGGGCTCTACCAACTCTTGAGAAAAGCAGCGAACGTTCAACAACCCTAGTATAGGTCCAGTACTATTTTCATAGTGGTCCAAAGGCTACCTCGTACGTCCAAGTATTATCCAAAGAGTATTCCAAAAAGTAGCATACGTCCGTGTGGTCCCGCATACGTCCATGTACTATTTGTAGAGCGTACGTACGGTGGTCCCCCCTCATATACGTCTGAACTACAAATAGAAGCGTACATCCGCTAACCCTAGCTTATGTGCGGTCCGAAAGTCCAAATTAACCTTCTTGTGTCCTTAGTGACCTAAAGCCCAATTTAACCCCCTAACTAAGCTTAGTTAATTATTTGGGTCACTACATGCTCAATTATAAATAGGATTATGTCGTACCCAATTGTGAGGTTTACTTACTAAGTCGTTAGACTTACGCAGTTATTACATCTTGTAGGAAACCTATTTCTAAAACCAAAGATTGGCACGGTTGCCACTGCGGACTTTGCTTAAGAAAATATCTACACATTGTTATCAGGTTTGCTTAGGTTATTACTCCTATTAGTTACTTTGTGTCTATGTATTGAGGATTATACTTGTTTCTTTGATGATTATTAGACATCTCCGATCAATTTCACCTTCCTATGCATCGACTCTAATGATGCTTAGTGGGGGCGGTTCTCCATTTAGCTACCAATTAGCTAGATTGGGGTAATTGCTAATAACCCTACTAGACTGGCCAATGCCAAATTTGGAGGCGTTACAAGAAGAGAGTATGGATGTCACTCAATTGTGTTGACAAAAGTTTGATGTCTCAACCATCCAATGCAAGGGGGGCTATACATAGCCTCAACCCATTGATGGGAAGGAGGAATAGTTGAAGTAACACAACAGACATTACTACTTAGACACTAAATATGTCAAGTATAACACCTGTGTAACACCTCGAAAAATTAATTAGCTTCTTAGTTTGCCTCCTAGTTTAATTCCCCCGATGAATAAGACCAAGGGATCCTCTACTACTCAAAAGAGAATACTAAGGAGAAGAAACATAAGGATTTCTATGACTATCATTTATATCAACATTAATAATTGCAACCACGGCATCTACCAAGAACAATAACATTAACATAAATTATATTATAAACATCATTGTTACAAAATACCCAAACTAAACCACAACACATATGTACATCTAAAAAATCTAACCCTACAACTTCACCAAAAAATACTAGCTGCCATTAAAAGCCTCAGAATTCTTGTAATGAGTCCTCAAGCATAAATTGAATCAATATCACTACGCTAAATGGTCGCAACTACCTCGAGGTCTTTCTTGAATCCGACATCTAAAACAAGAATAAGCTTTCTGGCCTGAATGGCAGAAATAGTTGGAGGTAAAGACCTCATTCACGATCCAACATACATCACTTCTCCTTTTCCCTACGATCTAAGCGTAACTTACTTTTGAACGTAGTTGATAATCGCTAGATGCTTCGCCAGCCAATCCATTCTGAGAATAACGTCGTAACTAATCATAAGAAGAACAACTAAGTTTGCGGGAAGTACTATTCCACAAATGCTAACAGGGCATCCGCAAACTACACGCTTACAGACTATAGTTTTTCCTCTGGGAGTAGTTATAGCAAGACCAGGTTCCAAAGTTCGTACTACAAGTCTAGATAGTCTACAAACATAATAGATACGAAAGAATGGATACCAAGAATAGGGACTATACCTGTCACTACTTCCGATCCTCCCTCTGACTCTCCTAGAACAAGTGCGTAAACTCGTGCTGGCACCAAAAGTTTCTAAGCACCTCCTTTGCCAAAATAGTCCTTGTTGAAGTGACAAACTGGCCGCACAGGTAACAAGTCCTGGTTGCTATTCAACATGGTCCTTAATGAACCCTATTACATTTCCTGCACAGGTCCAGTATCTAACTCTTTTACGGCAAAACTTGAGGGTTACTAGAGGTACGTCCATGTGACCTCTAGGGTGGAAAGCTCCCCACTACCATCCTTTTAGCTGGCCCGGCTCTCATCACCGAAGTACCAAGTCCTTGGGCCCTCCTCTTCTAATCTGTGTACTCAGCTGCATTCTCTTTCAGGTTCTCCTCATAGATCGAAGCCTGGTCCACCAATTGAGAGAAATCACAGATGTCGAAGCAACTCATCATAATCTGAATACGAGAGTTCATACCTAGTTTGAACTTCTTCGCCTTCTTCTCCTCATTCAGGATGACATAGCGTACTCAATCACCGTCATTCCTCCTTGAACCAAGTCAAGAAATTCTCGTGCCTTGCCTCATGCACGACTCTGGGAAAGAAGTGCCGATTAAACTCATGCTTGAAGATATCCCAAAGTAATGGCATCCTCTGATCCTAAAATAGCGACAAGTAGCACCTTCTTGTCCTGCCACTAGCACTTAGCTTCCCCACTCAGCTTATAAGTAGCATAAGCCACCTTCTGCTCATGGGTGCATCCAATCATGGCTAACAATTCCCCTACATCGTTCAGCAAGTTCTCTACGCTGATGTGATCGCCTCTCCCATTGAAGCTCTCCGAATGATGACTGCAAAAGTCCTTCAAAGAACAACTAGTCCCTTAAACTGGCTACCTTGCGACCCTATCTTGATCTAAGGCCGACACTAGCTGGCTAATCATGTCCATCACCTGACTTCCCGAAAGTGCTGCTTCATGGATCGGAATGTCCACAGGCTCGGGGTGAACATTGTCCTCACGGCTTCCGATTTCTAACGCGTTAGGTCTGTTTGCTAGGTTCCTTTGGAGCGGCATTCTCTGCAAAGAAGAGCAAAGTTAGAACCGACTCGTCTAGAACCGAACGACCAACCTAGAGGTTGAGTCCAAGTAGCTTATCTATCCTATACTCTGGTGTGATCATAGCCTAGGTTTACTTTTCCTTTTATCTTATAGTCCTTTCAGAGCGTAGGGCTTTGATACCAACTGTAACGACCCCGATGGGCAAGTCAATTAACTAGTAATTGATCCCATGGTTCGTCTCCTAGCCCTATCCCTCATGGGAGAAGACTCAGGTATTTCAACCTCTCATAGACGAGAGACATCAGCGGAAGACTTTCTAAACTATAGGAATAGAGAGCATTACATACATAATCACACATTCATACACCAGAGTAAACAAAATACGTCATAATATAAAGATAATCATCAACTGTACTAGTTATCAGACCATCATCAAATAAGGTTACAACCCACAGTATAATTGTCTTAACAAAAGATCACAAATCAAATCTTAAGTTTAAGCAAAGTTAAAAAGATAACAATCCTGATCATGTCTGCTCGGGTGGTTCCTCCATCAGTCCACATATATTGTAACCAAACTGGATTCATGTCCTCAAAAATGACTCGTATCAGATCTTGCTCAATCACCCAGGTCTGCTCCAAAGGCATCTTCACCTAAACTAGCTAAACCGCACAATTATTTGTAATGGAGGGGGAAAAACATAAAAAAAAAAAGGGTAAGTCTAAAGACTTAGTGAATGCTAACGCATATAATGCCCATGCCAATTTTTATAATGAACTCTGGTTTTTATAAAGTATGCAACAATTCCATCATGATAGTTTTCCATGGAAATGATATAGATATATAATATATGCATATAATATAAGGTAACAATCATAGTTCAACAGTATGGTCTACTCAAGATATTACCCCTTCTCAACGGGGTTGGCGCTATCCTGATAGACCTGTAATACAATGCCAGTGATCCAGCCATTGTACGCTACCGTACATAATACTAGCAGCATGATCGAGTCCCACCTCAGGTGGCTCACACAACTAATGATGTTCGTCCTGTAGTAACCGCCCATTAAGTCTGTGCCAGTCACGAAACAACCATTTTGTTAACATGTATAGTAAGCCCATGGCCATTATATAGCATGTACCGGTGTACCATGTCATACAATACAATTTATCTTGTCTGTATTTTACATGCATACTTTTATAAGTCTAACTTTGTTAACATATTCAACACAACTTTTTTCTCAAAAATGCTAAAGTTCATGTGCAACAAGTGTAAATTGTGAGAGTTGCAATTATGCATGTTTTGGTATACAAAATAGTCGTGTAGTCATGGAAAACAACAGCAAGCATTCTGCGAGTTAAAACTCACCTCGGTCGATTAAATCCTTCGAGTACTCCTTCAACAAGTTTGGGTCCTCAAAATCTGTGAAAAACCTTCTATTAGTCCTCGATCTAACTAAAACAACTCTAGAGCATAAAAACAGGAGCTATCAGATAGCCGACCAAAATAGTGTTCCCTATAACGCTTTTGACTGTACATCCGGGCTTGATGTCGTACGTCCACCTAGAAGGTTTCAGGTAGAACCTTATTTTGTCTATTCATCCTCCTATTCTCCCAAATTGATTTCTAAGGCTATCAAAAGGCTTTTTAAGACTACCTATCTCAAAATAATGTCTCCATGCAAAACAAAACACGCTAAATCAAGATAAACTACTAAACCGCCAAGATTAAAGCATAACCTAGCTAGAAACTCAAAACCAATAACTGAGCTAGCAATTAATCAGCTTAACAACTAAGAAACGAGTTAAGCTTAAGGATATTACCTCATTGAAGAAAAACTTCAAGAACCTCCTCTCTTCTTCACACAAAATCTCACAAAACACACTCTCATAGAGTTTTGGGAGCTTGGGGGCAAGTTTGAATGAGAAAAGGGCGAGGGTAGGGTTAGTATTTATAGAAGAGAAAAGCTGGAGATGCACACTAACTCTTCTGAAAAGTAGCGGACGTTCGGTACTATTGGGGCATACGTCTGGTACTATTTACCCAACAGTCCAAAGGTTGTAGCGTACATCCAGGTATTATCCATAGGTTTTCCAAAACGTAGTGCACGTTCGTTGGTCCCCCATCATACGTCCTTGTACTTTTTGCAGGCGTACGTACGATGGTCCCCTCGCATATGTCAGGTAACCCTAGCCTACGTTTGGTCAGAAAGTACAAAATACCCAAAGTGCCCTTCTAGCTGTTCCTAGTGACCCAAAACCCAAATTAACCCTTTAACTAAGCTACCTAAGCTTAGTTAATTATTTGGGTCACTACACATGGTCATCCACATGCATCAAGTACTGAAGGTCAAAGTCGAATCATGAATTCCTGCTCAAAAGAAAGTGTTGCAATACTTTCTATATTTGTGATGCCATCCTATTTTGAAAAATAAAAAAGAAAATAGAGCAAAAATAGATCAATGAATAAACTAAAAATAAAAATAAAAAAGAAAAAAAAAGAAAAAGGAAAACAAAGAAAGGGGAATATGGTTTTATGTTTTGTAGCTTATACAATAACTAAGAGCATGTAAAGTGGAAAAAATGGTTAATGTATACTTGCACATAGATGGATTTAAACTTTTCTAATTGAACAATGATGTACTATAATTGAGGAATCCAACTAATGTTAGTTAGTATGCATTTATCTGTGCTCTTTATGAAGTTGTATATGCGGGTTATAATATTTTTTTGGCCATCAATCTTTATGTTTTTCAAATGTAATATTAGTAAGATGTTGTTTAAATAGTTTGTGGTTCAACTGTTAGATGATTGTTTTTTTAATTTTTTATCATAGTAGGTGCAAGTGATCTATGAATTATATGGAATGGAATAGTATGTAGTACTAAGTTATAGGTTTATATATTACATAGTTTTTTTCTTTTTCTTTCATTAAATGGATATTTTGAACTTTCTCTTTTCTGTCAATTTTTCCAACAATGAAGGTAAAAATAGAGAAGAAAAGAGAAGAATTATTTAAAAGTAGGAAAAGTTTCAATTGAAGAGAAAAATGATAGGAAATTAAAGCATATGTAACACCCTTGATGAGGAAAGAAAAAACAAAAAGCAAAAGTTTAAAAAAACAAATTGTATATAAATGGAGCCAAAAATTATGTTCTTTTGATTTTCCTATATTTCTTAAGTGTAATACCTCGATAAAAACACCTCTTTTAAAAGATTCATGACTCACTACGAAAACGGTAAATGATTTATAAAACATTGTTTTAAAACAAAAAGATCTAAGCCCTTTATGAGTAGCCCATCCCCAAGAAGTTTCCACACCAAATTCAGAAATCCCACTCTCTGACCAAACGTTCTCGGAGGACCACATGAACGTTCATGCTTAACCTAAGCACGAGCATTCGCCAGGGGACCACACGAACGTTCGTTGACCAGTCTTGGACCCAGTGGGCAATACCCAAGAACGTACTCTTGAACCCTTTTATCCAACATGTAATAGTACCAAACGTTCGCCCAATAGTACCCGAACGTTCACTGACACCTTGAAAAGTAGTTTTAACCCATTCTTCACTTTTTTAGAGCAGGGCACACCCCAAGCTCATCTATAAGACATGCTTTCAACCCTCAGCCTCTTCTATCCTCAGGAAAACCCTAACCCTAGTGTGAGAAATGACTTGGAGAGAGAGAAGGAAGAAAGCTTGGTGTTCTTGCCACCTTCTAAGGTAATCTCCTTACCCGCTCCATGGTCTTTTTATTGTTATTACTAGTATTGCAAGTTTAAATATGTTTTGGCAAGCCCTCACACCCATTTCTTTACAAGAGCCAAGTATGTTTTCAAAGAGTTTTAAACCCTTCTTTCATTTCTTTGAGTTGCATGCTAGCATGTTATGTACTTTTCATATGCCTACTTAGTAGCCTAGAATGAGATATATCAACCTTTGGATTGGATAGAAGCCTCAAAAACATAGTTTGAAACTTTTGGCCTAGATACCTAACTCATTGGCCGAATGTTTGCTCTCGAGGCCAAATGTTTGACCAGGAAGCAAGGCATCCGTCCTTTAGCTCCAAATGTGCAATATTAGGCTTTAGTGATTTTTTTGTGATATAGGACTTTTGCACCATACTTGTAGGAGCTCTCTAGTACTGTGCATAACGATACGTCGTATTTAGTTATAAAAGGGATTTGTGATGTCAGAGGATTCAAGCTAGAGTGCGAGGTAAGTAAACACTTACGAACACTTTCCTTAAAAATGTGCGATATGTTAGCTAACTGAGCATGTGTATGATATTAGCTTGCCTATATTTTTGTACAACTTGGTAACTGTCTTAATAATTTGTTGATAAGATGCATTGTATGACATGGTACACTAGTACGTGTGATATAATGGTCATGGGCTTACTATATAGACTTGATTCTATAGTCAAATGGGTGTTATATGGGCTTTGGATCTAATGGCTATTCGTGATTGGTGCAGCCATGCCTAATAGTTGGTCACTACAAGACATACATCACTAGTAGCATGGGCCACCAGAGGTCAAACTTGGTTGGGCTGCTAGTGTTATGGACGGTAGTATACAAAATTCAGGATACCAATATTGTATTACAGGTCTCTCATGACAGCGTCAACCCTGCTGAGAAGGGTAATATCTTGGGTTGACCATATATGATAGTTATGACCTATAAAGCATTAGTTTTCTACATTAAAATACTTAGGTGATTGCCATCGGGAGTACACCGTCTTTTATCAACCAAACTATACTTTCATGGTGTATTACCGGAGACAACACCTCTTCCAAATATTTACCAACATTGCACATAAATAAGAGAATCACAAAGAAATGAATTCCAAATCAAGATCCATGGCAATTTCCAAAAATTTCCGTGGCAGATATTTTTTAGAATCTAGGCCGTTAGATGTATCTAAACCCTAAAAAGTAGGTGGCCTATTACCAAGGCAAGATCTAAAAAAAAAAAAAAATTATCTCCACACAGCTATCTAAGCAAAGAAGCATGTTACTGAGGTAAAATCCAAAAGAAACACTTTTACCTCCACCCATTTTCTTCTTACTTCATCAACTTTTCTAAAAAGAGATTGGAACTTATGTTGTTATCGTGAAATCGTCTATAGTGTTTTGTTTAGAATCTTTTCAAATGCACAAAAACTTCATGTAGATTGAAGCCTCATGATTCTATGTTAATCTCACTTTGCACTTAATGGAGCATGTGTTGTCTGAAATTTCCATCTATGAGTGAATTCATTTTGGATGCCTGATGATGTGATTGAAGTGTTCAGTTTGTTAAGCATACTCACGAGTAAGAACCATGTGTTTGTGTGGAAGTTCATGTTTGTCAATAGCATAGTCTTGAAAATGTTTATCGGAATCATTGCTGTTAAACTTGCACAAGACTTCACTTGTCCTCTAGGGATGCCTAGGGGTTTAAAAGGCTTGTTGGATATGCTAAATGCAATCGTCTCTCCCACGACAATGAATTTATGTTTCATGCTTTCATTTTTTTTTTTTTTTTTTTTTTTGCTAAGGGACTAGCAAAATGTATGTTTGGGGGTATTTGTTGAGTGCCAAATATTGCATATTTGAGCCCCTTAATTTACATTTGTTAAGCCTTTAGCTATGTCTTAGTCTGATGTTTTGTGTTAGTTTTGGTGTTTTAGTATTTTGCAGGTTGCTAAGAGAAAACTGCGGTCTTAATGTGAAAGATGCAAGGAATTCAATAAAAGAGCATTTCTGGAAGGGCACGATCGAGCGCACACAATGGCGCTCGAGCCCAGCAGTCCTACGCTCAAGCGCATCTGCACTCAAGTGTGGGCAGAGCAGCGCACAAGTGCAACTGCGCCACTTAAGAGGAACTGATGCATGAGTGCGCTCGAGTGCACCCATCCTAGGATCGAGAGCACTCGCGTCCAACATTAAGCCAATAGCGCCAAAGCGCTACGCCGCAGGAGACCTGATGCTTGAGTGCGATCGAGCACACTTCGCTGACCTGGAAGGGGCAAAACCCTAAATTTAGCTTATAAATATCACATTGTTCGAGGGAAACGGGAGCTGTCATATGAAGGCCGTCCAAGGGGCTGCTAGGGTTTTGTAGTTTTTTTATGGTTTCAGTTGGAATTTTCTCGTTGCAAGCCTCTAAACCTCTACGAATTCCTACATTGTTGTATTCTCTTTCATTGTCGTGAGAGGCTAAACCCCAAACTAAGGTTGAGGATGAAGCCTCATAAATGATTAACTACTGATAACTTTAATGTAAATTGACACTTTTCCACTTATATGAATTATATTTCTCATTGTTCTGTTTATATTCAATTAATTGTTGATCACTTTTAATTGACTGCTTGGTTTATTTGCTTAAATATTGGATATCCATTGTCTTCTGTTCAATGGATACACTGAATCTTTTGGTTTAATTGGATATCCCTTGTGATTTGTGCAAAGCACGGATACATTGGAAGATTTGAACTAAATTGGATATCCTTTGTGATTTTGTACAAAGAATGGATACTTTGGATGTTTTGATACATTTGTTTTGCAAAAATAGAACATACATAAAATGTATCGTTTGAAATGTCGAAAAATATTGATGAACATGAAAGTTGTTGCTATGAATTTGTGAGGGCTAATTCCAATACCTTAGTATTTTATCCGTTGTTTTATTTCATTTTGTTTCAATTTATGTTTGTTTATTTTCAATTTACAAAAGTCCCAAAATTTCGAAACTAGGTTAAAATTTAATAGTTTAGACAAAAGTTTATTTATAGAACACAATTCTATGTGGATTCGACCTCATACTTGCAAAAGCTATATTGCAAAAGACTCGTGCACTTGCGGGTATTTTAAAACTCACAACATATCTCTTCCTCAATTCCTTTTTCAGTATTCAATTCTTAGTTTTTCCTGCTATTATATAGTTCAGAAGAATCGTAGTTTTCCCCAGTGAGAATGAGGCAGGAACCATCAGAATTCGAGGACAAATACTCTCCAACCGGTGAGAATGATGCAAGCCAGTTTTACCTGTTTTTTTCAAATTTGCACCGGGTGAGTTTTATGAAAATGGTCATATCTCTAGTTTCGGATATCAAGTTTGAACAAATGTGGTGGCATTGGAAAGATAATTCAAAGATCTACAAAATCATGTTTTACGAAATCTGGCTAATTCTTATATTTACTAGGTCAAAACGGGCTGTAAAGTAAAGATTGGAAAGCTAGACGAAAATAAAGGAAAGACTTGATTGCTCTATTGGGGACTTTAATGAGTATTTTATTCCAACAGATCAAATAACCTAGCAATCAAATATATATTATTTTATTATTTACGTTATTTAAATTATGATTTCATTTAATTGTAATAATTTCCTTCATTATTGTAGAAATTTCCATAATAGGCTTAGGTTTACTTTTGCTCCAAGTGTACTTATTGTTATAAATGTAGTAGACCTAATATGTACAAGGCAAAGTTCATGTATTTTGATTAATCTATCAATATGAAATACTCTATAAGTGATTTTCTATCCCTTTTGCCTTGATTTCTTCATAGAATCTTGGTTTAAGCAGAGTTGTGATTCTATTGTTGTTTTTCTATGTTGATAATGGCTCAAATTGTCAACAAGTGTGAAGTTAATTGCTGGAAAATATCAATATTCAAGTTGGTGGGCTCAAGTCATATTTATCTATAAGAAGATAATGTTAGTTTTAAAAGGAGTCCAAGAACAACTGGAATTGGATTTTTTGGAGAAAACGTGTGTGGATAAACATGTGGGCCGCAATGCTTATCTTCATCATGGAAAAGACTTTTTATTCATGATAGTTTCGTTTTCCCAACAGCAATTGGATTAGAATTGTTTCTCCTCATTTTTCGTGATTAAGCCTCTATAAAAGGACATGCAGTCCTTGGTTAAGTGGGGGATCCGGAAAATCCAAATTGGTGAGAGTACTTTGTGGCATTTACAAAATGTAGAGCGTTTTTCTTTACCGGGTATTTGAGAGGGATAGTTGAGTGGGGTGTACAAGGGGTTAAGGGCTTGGGTTTGGGGTATTAAACTTGAGCGGTTCAGGCTTGTACTATTATACTCAATATTTTTCAATAGTAAAGAAGGAGACCGAATCACGCCCCGTGGATGTAAACATATTGCTGAACCACGTAAACTCTTTGTGTACATGTGTGATTGGTGTGTGTTCTCGTGTGTTTTCTTTCCAAACTTGTCTTTCGCATAAAGGGCTGGTGGGAAATTGGTTGTCAATTAATTATCAATTTTCCCAACAATTGGTATCAGAGCTTGGTTGCAGATTTCTACTCGTTAAGAAGAAATGCAGTCCTTGAAGTTTGAGATTGAAATGTTCGATGGGAGAATGAACTTTGGCTTGTGGTAAATACAAGTCAAGGACATCCAATCTGGGCTACACAAAACGTGGAGAGGAGCACGTTTGGCAGATTGCTCCAAAAACGCTAATATTGTTTCTCTCGTTATAGAGAGAGATGATGATGTTCTTTGATAAGGGCATGTACATCCTCTGGCATGACCGCTAAAAATGTCAGGATAATGGATGTGTTCTATTAGCAGGTCCACATTTGCATACAAGACATTGGTTTGGTTTTTGATGTCGGGTATGTGGTGGAAAAGGGTGTCGATGGCTGATGAACTTCCAGGGGAACCAAACATGGAAGTTGCACCATATTTTTCAGCAAGATTTTTTCGACATGTGCCGAAAATGAAAATTCTTGGAATGGTTTAATTCTAAGTGCATGTGCTCTTTATGGTGGAGCATGATAATTCTTGTAGAATTATTATTGTTGGTGTAGACAGTGTTTTGTTCGACATCCCAGGGCATGGGGATGGGCATCGGTCAAGATGTGGACCTGAGGTCTCAGATGGAGGTTGCCAAATTTTCACCAAGGTGGAGATTGTTGATAATGGCTCAAATTGTCAACAAGTGTGAAGATAATTGCTGGAAAATATCAATATTCAAGTTGGTGGGCTCAAGTCATATTTATTTATAAGAAGATAATGCTAGTTTTAAAAGGAGTCCAAGAACAACTGGAATTCGATTTTTTGGAGAAAACGTGTGTGGATAAACATGTGGGCCGCAATGCTTATCTTCATCATGGAAAAGACTTTTTATTCATGATAGTTTCGTTTTCCCAGCAGCAATTGGATTAGAATTATTTCTCCTCATTTTTCGTGATTAAGCCTCTATAAAAGGACATGCAGTCCTTGGTTAAGTGGGGATCCGGAAAAACCAAATTGGTGAGAGTACTTTGTGGCATTTACAAAATGTAGAGCGTTTTTCTTTACCGGGTATTTGAGAGGGACAGTTGAGTGGGGTGTACAAGGGGTTAAGGGCTTGGGTTTGGGATATTAAACTTGAGCGGTTCAGGCTTGTACTATTATACTCAATATTTCTCAATAGTAAAGAAGGAGACGGGATCACGCCCTGTGGATGTAAGCATATTGCTGAACCATGTAAACTCTTTGTGTACATGTGTGATTGGTGTGTGTTCTCCTGTGCTTTCTTTCCAAACTTGTCTTTCGCATAAAGGGCTGGTGGGAAATTGGTTGTCAATTAATTATCAATTTTCCCAACAATTGGTATCAGAGCTTGGTTGCAGATTTCTACTCGTTAAGAAGAAATGCAGTCCTTGAAGTTTGAGATTGAAATGTTCGATGGGAGAATGAACTTTGGCTTGTGGTAAATACAAGTCAAGGACATCCAATCTGGGCTGCACAAAACGTTGAGAGGAGCACGTTTGGCAAATTGCTCCAAAAACGCTAATATTGTTTCTCTCGTTAGAGAGAGAGATGATGATGTTCTTTGATAAGGGCATGTACATCCTCTGGCATGACCGCTAAAAATGTCAGGATAATGGATGTGTTCTATTAGCGGGTCCACATTTGCATACGAGACATTGGTTTGGTTTTTGATGTCGGGTATGTGGTGGAAAAGGGTGTCGATGGCTGATGAACTTCCAGGGGAACCAAACATGGAAGTTGCACCATATTTTTCAGCAGGATTTTTTCGACGTGTGTCGAAAATGAAAATTCTTGGAATGGTTTAATTCTAAGTGCATGTGCTCTTTATGGTGGAGCATGATAATTCTTGTAAAATTATTATTGTTGGTGTAGACAGTGTTTGTTCGACATCCCAGGGCGTGGGGATGGGCATCGGTCAAGATGTGGACCTGAGGTCTCAGGTGGAGGTTGCCAAATTTTCACCAAGGTGGAGATTGTTGATAATGGCTCAAATTGACAACAAGTGTGAAGATAATTGCTGGAAAATATCAATATTCAAGTTGGTGGGCTCAAGTCATATTTATTTATAAGAAGATAATGCTAGTTTTAAAAGGAGTCCAAGAACAACTGGAATTCGATTTTTTGGAGAAAACATGTGTGGATAAACATGTGGGCCGCAATGCTTATCTTCATCATGGAAAAGACTTTTTATTCATGATAGTTTCGTTTTCCCACCAGCAATTGGATTAGAATTGTTTCTCCTCATTTTTCGTGATTAAGCCTCTATAAAAGGACATGCAGTCCTTGGTTAAGTGGGGGATCCGGAAAATCCAAATTGGTGAGAGTACTTTGTGGCATTTACAAAATGTAGAGCGTTTTTCTTTACCGGGTATTTGAGAGGGACAGTTGAGTGGGGTGTACAAGGGGTTAAGGGCTTGGGTTTGGAATATTAAACTTGAGCGGTTCAAGCTTGTACTATTATACTCAATATTTCTCAATAGTAAAGAAGGAGACCAGATCACGCCCCGTGGATGTAAGCATACTGCTGAACCACGTAAACTCTTTGTGTACATGTGTGATTGGTGTGTGTTCCCGTGTGTTTTCTCTCCAAACTTGTCTTTCGCATAAAGGGCTGGTGGGAAATTGGTTGTCAATTAATTATCAATTTTCCCAACAGTCTATTGTGAACCCACTATGCCACCATGCATCACGGAGGATGTTTCATTTGAAGGCCGAAAGCCAATTTGCATTTTGGAGATCTAATTTTTATGTTGGGATGTTTGAAAGCAAGAGTTTCCTGTGATTTTGAAAATTGGTTCTTATGGTTGTGGTTAAAGATTGTGGACTAGGAGGGCTCTAGAAGATGATGAAGACTACAGGGCCTTTCTCAAAAGGGATTAGATTGGGTAGGGCAGCATTTCTGTTTGGGCGTTTCTCTTTTGTTCGTGAGGTTGAGTTTTTTGAGATAGTTTTTAATGGAGAAACAAATTGCTTGATGATGTAATGCGATGGAAGGCAGTGGCGAAGGTCTGCTGGACGACGAAACAGCATGTGCATTTCTAAGGTGGCGTTTGCGGTAGATGGAGGAGAAGAGATTTGGCTAGAGGCATGAGCGGGAGGAAGGTTGTTATGAGGATTTGGGAGATTTTAGGATTTTTGAGTGCTTTCACACAGATCGCTGAGGTGGCTACTATTGAGCCATTGAATTAAATTGACAGCCTAGATTTTAAAAGTGCTACCATGGTAATTTTGAAAGAATAGCCAGGATCTTGATTCATGAATTCCTACTCTTTGAAAATAAACCTCTACTACAAATAAACTATTTGAAGATAACTTCATTTACACTACACACATCGTGCATTTTTTGTCGCTTATTGAGGCAGTTTAAAAGGCAGGGTTTCTACAAAGTTATATAAAGTTAGATGCAAAGTTTTGCATAACAGCATCCTCTTCATTTCAAATTAACTGAATGTTATAATGGAGGGGTATTTTTGTCTTTTCATTTTTTAAGGGGACAAAATAAAGCGCCCCAAGTTCTAGAGGTAGAGCGATTGAAAGCAATTATAACATATTCTTAATAAAAATATAAATTTATCCTACCATATGTTCACCAAAAAACATAACAGCACCAGAGTACTGTAAACTCTCATTATAAAATCACAAACACATAATGTGCTAGTATTCAATAATTTCATAAGCAATAAAGTTACACCATCTATGCCTATCCAAAGCTGTCTAGTCTATAGAAAGAAGTCCTAGACACTTCTACTGCTACTGCTCCTGCTCGTCCATAAAGCAGCGATAGGATCTTTAACAACTAAAAGGCTCACCAGTACCCATGTCCTCAGTACTACGATATATAAAGCAATCTGAAAAAAATGTATAGGGAGAAGGGGTGAGTTCGACAACTCAGTAAGTAGTCACAACACCAAAATGCTATAAAACATGCTATACAGATTTCTATGTCAAAATCTCTGTCATGCATAATAACAATTTATGCAGAATAACATAATTAAAAAAATAAGCATGATAGTTGCAAAATGAGTAAGCACTTCCTTTTACTTTCCTTTCAAAATAATTGTTTTACCCTTTGACCCGACACAACAAATTTACTATGAGCAGCGCACGTTGGCTGGTCCCGAAGGACCTATATGTAGGGGTGTAAACAAGCCGAGCTTGAGCGAGCTTCCCTTGTTCAAGCTTGGCTCGTTTAAATTTTACTCGAGCTCGAGCTCAAGGGCGAGCCGAAAAAATCGAGCTCGAGCTAATAATAAGTCGAGCAGAGCCAGCTCGCGAGCTAGCTCTTATATTTAATGTTTTTGTTTTAAAATTTTTTTTTAACTTCAAGTACTCTTAAACGGCTTAAAAAGTTAGTTTGCATATGAATATTTGCTTAGCCTGGCTAGTCGAGTATGGAGCCTAAGTCAATACAGCAAGGCATTTGGTTTCAAAGAGAGAGGATATGCATCATTTTATAGATAAGCAAACTTGGAGATTGATGTTTTCTTAACAATGTGGGACAAGTTAACAGGTTGCATTCAGACTGCATTGGGACAACGCCCCTTACAAAAAAATATTTTTTTAACGTCTCTCTCTCAATCCCCCTCACCAGTCACAACTGATCTTCCACCTGAACTCTCATTTCCCACTCTCTCACTCTCACTCACCAGACAGGTAGTGATAGTGTTTGGGTCTGTTTGATTCTTCAATAGTTTATGCCTTGCACAATCTTCCTCAATAGTTTCTGTTTGATTCTTCTTCCTTTCGTTTGGGTCTGCTCTAATTGAATCGAAGTCTTTTTAATGATCACTCTCTCTCTCTTTGATCACGAAGGGTCTAGAATTTTTCATTCTCTAACGCTTAAATATAAATGAAATTTTAAGGTTTTAATAATTATGAGATTTATAATTAATTATGTATTACTTAGTTTATATATATATATATATATATATATATATATATATATATATATATATATATATATATATATATATATATACACGAGCTTATACGAGTTGTTCACGAGCTTAGCCGAGTCGAGCCGAGCCTACTTCGAGCTAGGATTTGTATTCATGAAGTGCTTCATTTAATATTCGAGTCGAGCACGAGCCGAGCTTATGCGAGCCGAACCCAAGCTTGCTTGTGAGACGCTTCGCTCACTTAACAGCCCTACCTATATGCTCATCCTGTCGTCATAGGGGAGAGCTACCAAGTTGGGAACTTCCCTAGGTGAAGGCCACCTGGCCGGTAGCACACACCTTCTCATAACCGTCATTCGGTGTGCTTGCCATGCTACCCTCTGTGGTACAGATCGTTACTATAATCGTGTCTTGAGTTAAACATTTATAACCATAAATGCACATATAACATTTCATATGATCTGTAAGCTCATCTGTAACTGTATGCTATGCCATGAACTTTGAGAGCTTTTTTCATTCATAATCACTGTCATGCATAACTCATAAAATGAGATAATTGTAATACATAACATTCTTAAACCATGGCATATGATTGAATAAAACTTTGCATTAAAAATATGAAAGGAAGTGCAATTGAAAATCATATAAGTGGGTTCTTTATAAAATCCCCAACATTTTCCAAAAGATTTATAATAAAATCTGTTGGGGTTTTTGGTGTTGTGTCCTCTTACCTGGCATTGCATACCCTTATATTGAATCCGCATCCAACTCACAAATCCTACAACGGAAGTAAAAAGTACCTTAGTCATCAATTCGTATTCAAGTGTCAATTATGCATCACTTTAGTTGCTAAGGATTTTAACTCCAATCTCTATCCCACCATCGTCTATCCTTAACCAAAAACATTATAGTGACATCAACCCTACCATGCTTGATTTATATGCCTCATATAGAATTCTAATAATCAACTCCCCTAAGTCCTTAATTTAACCAATTGCTTTACACTAAAACACCAAGGTTATAACATTCTTATTACTTTAAAATCATCCAACTACAACTAACAACTTAAGAAGTCTATCTAGCCATAATATCTCTCTCTTCCTAAGCCATTTAATTTAGCTACTTACTCCCAATATCAAAAGCTTAGAAACATTTACAATAATCACTCTAATTATCACAAGACGTATTAGCATCTAAACCCAATAAGCATCAACTTCTATGGATCCCATAACAATTTATGATCAATTAACACTCTAAATATAATTAACTTCTCCAAATAGCAATTCAAGTATTCATACTCTAAAAGCCCCAACTTAATTCCAACTACAAAATTAGGGTTTAGCTTCATACTAAAAATACCATAAAAGATATGAAAATATTACCTTGGAGAGTTTTTTTTTTTTTTTCTTCATCCTCCTCTTCCTTTCTTTTCTTCTTCTTTCTTTTCTTCTCTTTTCCCTTCTCTCTTTCTTTTTCTCCTCTCTTTCCTTTATGTTCTTCCTCTTTCTTTCTTCTCTTCTTCCGGTTCTCTCCCTCATCTCACTCTCACTTGAGCTGTGAGCAAATGGGGGACAAATTGCTCCCCTTTATAAGATGTAAAAGCTGGCTCCCACATGCACTCTACCCACCTGCTGTCAAGTAAGCTTGACACCTTAGCTGCCTAGGTGTTCAATGAGCAGGCAATGGAAGCATGCTGGGTAACATGTGTAACCTTAGGTGTCAATCAAGTGGCTTACTATGCATGCTTATATCTTAGCACTTAGGTGTCTTGACATGAACCTATGAAGATGTAGTCATAAAATTTTATAATTAATCTTCACTGAACCTAAACCTTTTGACTACCACATACCCAAAAATTGTCGCTTACGAACATCATTAACCCAGCCAAAACATTTCTCAAATTGCAGGTACCTTAACTACTTGACAGCCTGACCTATTAAACTTAAAAAAATCATAACTCTTTCAATTTAACTCCAAATAACACAAACTTTGGCTTGAAATTTTCCTCATTCAAATACGCACAACATATCCAAAAATCATAGTAACCCATACTGTTTGGTATCTCAAAAGTCCCTCGAAATTCGGTGCCTCTGTTTGACTGAAATTTCTATTTTGACACTTGCATCTTCTAAAAATCATAACTCCTTCTACAAGCGTCCAAAAATCATGAAACCACTTTTAAAATCTTCCTTTCTCATCATTCTATAAGGTCTTAAAACAGTTTTATTTAAGGTCACTCATTGAATTTTCGGCGTCCAAAACAATATGACTTTCTTTTCAATAACCCACTAAAATTCTAACTAGCAATTTTCCATCATTTTCCACATTAAGTCTATTTACCTAACTTCATATAAATCTTAATAAAATTGCAAATCATCATTATCCTTGATATTAAGATCACCTTTCTTCTAGGTATAAATTTTGGGGTATTACACAAAAATACTCATCCACTATAATTAACTAAATATTATTCAGTTCATTTAAAAATGAGAGGAGCCTAATTCAAGCTTTGCTACATCTTCTTCCTTCGTTGTTAAGCGATAAATTAAGCGTGAAACTCCGGAAACTAAAATAAACTTTCATAGAAACATACTAGAAAATATCAACTGGAAAATCAACAAATGATGAGTATGTATGGGTGTATGTTGAGCTTAGGAAGAAGAAGCAAAATAATGAAGAAAACTCTCTGACACAGAGAGAAGCGTAAAAACGAGAGATGATATGAACACCCAAAAAATAGCTGAAATATGAAAGGACTCGAGATTTTCCGGTGAAAATCCAATTGTCTGCATCTCTCCAATTCTCTGAAGCAGTTGATTTTCGCCATACTCTGTGTTTCGCTTCTCTCTCAAAACCAAATATACTGTTCTTTGTACTATATTTCTCTATAGCGAAAATGATGAAAATCAATATAAATATATGTTCTCTCCCTCGTACGTGTGTGCAAGATGGAGATGAAGGTGTAAAAAAATCTTCAAAAAGTCTCATAACTGGACTTGCTGTCTCATAACCGGACTTGCTGTGCTTTGCTGAAAGAGTAATACTAAGGGCCATCTTTTTATTCTCATTTTCTAAAAGTTGATGTGACTTTCAAAATTACCATTAGATCAAAATTCAAGTATGATTCATCTAAATTTTAAGGAAAATTGTATAATAAGTCCCTAAATCAACCCTTCAAAATTTAAAACTCGCTGAGTTTCTTTTTTTTTAAAAGAAAAAAAAAATTTACTCATTGAGTCAATTGAAATGACAAAAAAATCTCTGCCGTCAAAATTTTTTAACAGTTACTATGATCACTCAAAATGCACATTTTTACGTGATTAAAATATTAATTTTTTATTAATTTAATTTTTTTTTAAAAAAAAAAATTGAAAGATAGCCAGGAGTGGCTTACGGCCACCCCAGGCGCAGGCCACCCCAAACCACCCATGGGGTGGCTCGAGCCACCACTTAGGTGGTTTGGGACGGGTGGTTTTGGGTGGCTCACAGGCCACCCCAAACCCCCAATGGGGTGGCCGCAAGCCACCTCATGGGTGGTTAGGGGTGCCCCCAGGCCACCCCAAATCACCCAAGGGTGGGTTGCCCACACCTGGGGTGGCTTGCGGCCACCCCATAGGCGTTGGGTGGTGGCCAGGGATGGCGCACTCTTCAATTATTTATTTTTTTAAAAAAAAAAAAAATTAAAATTTATTTTATTTTTAGATTTAATTTTTTAAATTAAATTAATAAAAAAATTGATATTTTAATCATGTAAAATGGTGCGTTTTGAGTAGCCCTAATGGCTATTAAAAAATTTTGACAGCAATAATTTTATTGTCATTTCAATTGACACAGAGTAAATTTTTGAAAAAAAAAAAAAAAAAAAAAAAAATCTCAAGGAGTTTTAAATTTTGGATGTTGACTCAATGACTTATTATACATTTTTTCAAATTTTAATGGTGATTTTAAAAGTCACATAAATTTTATGAGAATTAAAAGATAGTTCCTAACATTACTCTTGCTCAAATGATGAATTTGAGGGTGATAGACCGAATTGCCCATAAAATTTCCAAAGTTATAAATAGAACAAATGATGAAATAGAAATTTCAACCTTAAAAAACCATTCCGAGGCATCTTTTCACTGGGGCTCGCTACCTTTTATTTTTACTTATTTTTTATTATATATATATATATATATATATATATATATTTGCAAAAATTTTATTATATATATTTTGAAAACACGTTTGATTATGTTTTTTTTTTTTTTTTTTTTTAATTTTGAAATATTTATTGTATGTAATAAGCTGGTTCAATATCAAAGGAAGAATGGCGCCTCTAGTCCATCCGATGAGCAGAAACGTAAATTCTGACAGTTGAATATACTGTTATAGATGATGGTAGACTGAGCTCATCATGATCACAGATGTAGACGATCTCATCCACCCAGATCACGCATTCACGCTAAATAAATTGATGATTATCGGTAACTGTTGAACACCGTTTTGTCAACAAAACCCTACTTTCGTTGAAATGTGTATTGTTTTTTTCTCTATTTGTACAGCCTATTGCCTTGCTATAAATGTGTCTGATCTCCAAGAAAATGCTGATTTTTTTTTTTTTTTTTTATCAGTTTTTGTTTTAAAAAAGTCATGTCTCGCAAGATGACAAATTAATGAGTAAGGCCAAATAGTAATTTTAGTCTCAAACAAAATTTTTACTATTCCTATGAAATCGCTACTTGTTTACTGCTTTAGATTTGAGATATATTTTCACAAAAATAGAGTTCATACCATTTTAAAAGGTATTTCAGGTGAAAATATAATTTTTCTTTGGAGGGTCAAAATTAAGAGATAAAACTGAATAAAATTGATTAAAAAATTAAACAATATAATTAACGAAATAAATAAACAATTCAACAAAATTTAACATATAAATGTAAGTCATGTAGCTTATAATTTATTTTGTTACGCCTACATCTAATTTAATTGAAAACTTCAAATATAAAAGGTTATATAAACATTTTATTATTATTTAATAATAAATTTAAAAATAAATCAATATAAAAATCTAATTATATACCTGAAACTTTTCAAAACAAAGAAATTATATATATATATATACGAAAATGTTAAGTGTTCTTCTGATGTCCTCCAAACTGTAATGTGACTTTTAAATTATTGTTGAATTTGAAATTATCATTATTGACTTTTAATCTATTAATAATTTAAAAAGTCATATCACAATTGAGAAAATACTAGAAGAACATTAAAAGAACGCCTATCATTTCTCATATATATATATATATATATATATATATATATATATATATATATTACTTTTTGCTCTATTGTACACCATTTTTTCACTGTATTTGAATTGTTGATTGCCGTAAAGAAGACAATTTTGGCTGACTATGAGAGAACGAAAATTCAATAGTTTGATCGCCGTTTAATTTTCAAACTAATGAAACTATAGCAAATCGCAGTTCGCAACTCACGTGTCAATAGTTATACATGAGAAATGCTACATACACTTTCGCTCCTACACTCTCAATGCACAGTTGTTTTTTTTTTTTTTTTTGAACGGATATCCTTTATCTCATTGAACGAAAACTTCTTGGTCAGAGTCTACAAGATTTTGAATAAAATCTGGAAAGTTTGACAACCAAATAAACTCCTCTTCCCTCAACGCTGCATATTTGGCAAGATGATGAGCAACAGTATTGGCCTCCCTCCCCACATGTTGAACACTCCAGGACAAAGTTTGGTTGAAAAGCTGCTTAGTTTCCTCCACCAGATGACCATATCTTCCCTTGCAAATATCTTCACATTTGAGAGCTAGGACAATTTCCATTGCATCCCCTTCCACTTCAATCTGTGTAAATCTCAATCTGCAACAAAATTCAGCTGAAATCCATGCCGCCAGCACCTCTGCAGTTGCTGGATCAGTAATGAGAGGTCTGCTTCAGACTGCTTGTACACATAGCAGCAACCGCCACACCCCCGTGATCCCGTGCTATAATCCCAGCCCCATCTAACGAGTCACATTGTTGATCCCCGCAACCCAGTTAAGCTTAATGAATCCTACCTCCGGTCGCTGCCACGTCACACACCTAGTCCTAGCAACTGTATTATTACTATAGCTTCGGCTCTGCTCAGCTTTAAGAAAGCCCTCCAATTGTTCAGTAGCCTGCCGAAACAGAGTAGCCAGAGGGAGAAAATCCCCCCCAAAAACCACCGTGTTTCAACGCAGCCATATCTGTCTTGCAACCCCAGCTACAAGCTGCGTCTCTTCCAGACCCAATTCGCCAGCCAATCTTTCAAAAATATTCGAAAAACTATCCACATCACTGGAAAATTTTGTATGGATCTTAAACAGTCAGACTGATAGTAACTCAACATTGCCACGTGGGGTTCCATCACAGACCACACATCTTTCGCAGCCTCACAGCCCCATAGAGTGTGGCTCACAGTCTCTACACTTCTCTCACAGATTGGACATAGCGAATCAGTTGTAATACCCCGTCTACACAGATTATCCTTAGTTGGAAGGATATTATTGCAGATAAAAAATTTTGCACCACCCTTCGAATCTTGATACGCCAAACAGCTCGCCATAATGCCACTGTTTGTTCATCAGATGAACAGCTCCCTTGTTCAACCTCCTCGCACTCGTTGGCCAGATGATATGCACTTCGGACAGAAAAATTCTCATTCTTAGTACCCAACCAGATTAGACGATCTTCTTGTCTTCCCGTACAGATCGCCATCCTACATATGGTACGTGCCTCCTCCACATTAAATATTTCTTGCACAAGTGGAATATTCCACCAACGTGTAGAATTATCAATAAGAGAAGTAACCTTTCCAGCTTGATTAAACAACCGGGTTGGAGATTGGATTTCATAGGATATTGGGGTTGGAATCCACCTATCCTTCCATATTTTGATAGAACTACCATCGCCGACTCTCCATAAAAGACCCGCCTTTAATAACTTCTTTGCATTCCAGATGCTCCTTCACACATAGGATGGGTTAGAGCCTAAACCTGGATCATGAAAATTGTCATGTAAATAATATTTTTCTTTAAATACTCTTGCAAACAAAGTTTCTAGATTCCGTAGAAATTGCCATCCCTATTTGGCTAGTAAAGCCAATTGAAACATTCCAAATCCCGATATCCCAAACCTCCCTTTTCCTTTGACCATCCCATTCGTTCCCAACTCATCCAAGCCACCCTTTTTTAATTCTCCTTATGCCCCCACCAAAACCAGGACATCATAAAATTTATATCATTACATAAAGCTTTAGGCAACTGAAATACACTCATAGTATACGTCGGAATGGCCTGTACTATAGCCTTTAGGAGAATCTCCTTTCCTACTTAGGAAAGGAATCCTTCCAACCATTAATCCGATCCCAAATTCTCCCTTTGATATCAGTGAATGCACTAATTCGAGAACGTCCAATTAAAGCAGGGAGCCCCAGATATTTTTCGTATCTCTGTGTCGAACTCACTCTTGCCACAAACATAATATGAGCTTCTGTCTCTGGATTGGTATTTCTGCTAAAAAATAATGAAGTTTTTCCTTATTTAGTTTCTGTCCGGGTACTTCCTCATATACATTCAATACCTCATGAATATGAAGCCATTCCATAGTATTAGCTTTACAGAAAAGCAGACTATCATCAGCAAAAAACAAATAATTCAACCTCGTACCCCCTCTCGTGATAGGAAGACCTGTAAAACATCCACCAAGCTCAGCTCTATTGAATAAAGTGCTTAACCCCTCGGCACATAGAATGAAGAAATAGGGCATTAGTGGATCACCTTGTCGGATTCCTCGGGATGGTAAAATGGTGCCATGAGGTTGACCATTGATTAGAATTGAAAAAGACATTGTACGAATACACATCATGACTGTTCGTACCCATCGGTTAATAAAACCAATCTTCCACATGATGGCCTCCGAAAAATTCCATTCCACCATATCATAAGTTTTGCTTATATTGAGCTGCAATGCCATGAATCCTTCTCTCCTCTTTAACCGTCGGTCCATTGTATTCAATGCCTCAAAAGCTAACAATATACTATCTGTTATCAGCCCCCCTGGAATAAAAGCGCTCTGATTTGGGGATTATACTAGGCAACACCTTTTTCAACCGATTAGCAATTACTTTTGCAATAAGCTTACATAAAACATTACATAAACTAATTAGATGATAATCAGTAACACGGGACAGATTCTTTATCTTAGGAATAAGAGCTATGTAAGTAGCATTTAAATCCTTATCAAATAAACCTTTATTGAGGAAATCCAAAACAGCCAAACATACCTTGGATTTTACTGTAGCCCAAGACTTTCGGTAGAAACAAGCAGCAAAACCATCCGGGCCTTGGGATTTGAGAGGATGCATTTGTTTCAGAGCCATCTCCACCTCCTTGACAAAATATTCCCTAAGGAGTTTGACATTCATCTCGGCTATCACACAAGACTCCATCCCTTGAAGACACTCTTCCACTCCCTTTGTCTCTCCTGTTGGAAAAAGCTTTTGAAAGGAATTGCAAAATGCTCCCCCGATTTACTTAGGTTTCTTCCACTCCTTCCCTTCTTCATCATTTATCACCTTGATCTGATTTATTTTCTTTCTATGGCTTGCCCAAGCATGAAAAAAAGAGAGTATTTTGGTCCCCATATTGGTACTAGTTGTGCTTGCCCGTTGCAGAATTTAGCTGCTCATCGTAGGTCAATCTCCTAGTCCAAGTAGGAGATTGAAAACCTTCTCCAAGGTGGATTTGGGCTCTTTTCAGACTTTCCAGCACAAGTGCACTCGATCCCACTTGTGGTGCACTCGATCCCATCTACGCACGTGGGCTGAGGTGCTCTTGATCCCACTTGTGGTGCGCTCAAGCGAACCTACGCACTTGACAGATTTGTGATCTTATCTTGCGGGGCAATTTTGGTATAGCAAAAGTCAGAATTATGAAATTTTTATTTCAAAATGATTTGTATTATTTTGAATTAGCTTTCCAATACCACTAGTTTCACCTCAATCCGATACTCTAGCAGAAAGTTGTGGTCAACATACTAAGACGTATACTAAGTCTTCTCAAAGTGTGTTTTAAGCCAAAAATCAATGGTTTTTCTTGTATCTTTATTAAACACCTGAAAACATTAAACCAACACAAAATCAAACAAATGAAAATGCTAAGGAATTAATATATATAAGTTAAGGGGCTTGAATGCGCAACATTCAGCGCTCATCATACCTCCAAATTTACATACTGCTAGTCTCTTAGCAATATAAAACAAGAAATAAAATTGAAAAACAACAAGATAAATCCTTTTTTCGTGGGATGTACGATTGCATTTAGTGTATGCAACAAGCCTTTTAAACCCCTAGGCATCCATAGAGGACGAGTAAAGTCTCGTGAGGGTTGAACATGAATGATACCCACAAACATTGTTACTACCATGTTATCCCCAAGAATGCAGCATCAAAAAAATTATGGTTCTCATTCATTAGCAAGCTTAACAAAACAAACTCCATCTTCACAATTCTAGGAAATTAAGAATTAAGAAACTAAACATGGCATTATGAGATATCACAAGATTCAACTAGTTGAAACTGAACTTAACACATAGTCATGACGTTTCAAAAACTAATCTCAATCATGCATAGTTCAATACTCAAAATTCGATGGACTCCTCCTTGGATAAAATAACTAAGGCAAATTTTTTTTTTTTCTTTTTCTATCTTTCCTTCTTTCTTGCAGGCTGTGCAATGCTTGGCTCCCTTAAGCTTTCTAACTGACCCATGTATCGAGTGTTAAGGCAATGACTCTCAAACCAAATGGCTTTAGGGCATTAGGTGTAAAGATACCCCTAAGGACTTACTAACTCGAGTCAAAAAGGCTACGAAGCTAAGCTAGTCATGTTATCGATCAAACCAAACTTCTTACTTTTTGACGCGAACACTTAATGCTTAATGAGGCAAGTGGGAAACTCAAACTGATCAATATTATTCTTTTTTTTTTTTTTTATCTTTTTCTTTTCTTTTCTTTTAATGCCAAGGTTATTCCTCAAACAAGTTATCCAACTGCATTCAAGACATTAACAACAGACATAACTGATCTCAGATTTCATATCCCACAGACTATGTGCTAGTTTGCTTGTGAGAATCAAATTGAAACTAGTAATATCTCATATTGCCCAAGAAAGTAACAAAACTCTAAATTCCCTAGTCAAGTGATCATGTGTTCATCATGTTAAGCTCACCAATGAAATGCAAATTAGAAATCAGAATTTAAAATCAACAGCATGCTTAAGAATAACATAGCAAAATATTGGATAGTGTTTTGTTATTCCATACCCCCAAACTTGAATCACACATTGTCCCCAACGTGTGTATAAAACTGAACATAAGAGTAAAATGATAGCAATACCTGAATGAGCAGATGTGAGGCATACCATACCCCCAAACTTGTATGCAAAAACACATGTCCTAAAAAAAATAAGTGATACTCCAACCAAATACCAGTCAATTGCAACACATTGTTGTAAAAATGTAGTCAAAGAATGAAAATGGAACAACAATGGAGAAGATAAAACCTGGAAGGAGATCCTGTACCCTGGCCTAATGGAGGATTTGAGTGCATAGGGCCTACGCTCGAACCTATGAATCTGACTCATTTAGTCAAAATATATAGGATCCGCCAAGCCAACGAAATCCTTATCCTTGATGTGCTCAGTGCTCTCTGACCCTGAAGTTTAAATTTGAAACACCAATCTTTTCTTCTCTTGGACCAAAGAGAATAAATTTTACCCATAAAAAGGTAATTCATAATATCCGCAAATCAAGGTAGATCACTCTGAGTATTCTCAAACAGTTTCTCATCCGAAAGGGAATTATGAACTAGAATAAAATGAGGAGAATACTCAGGGAGTTTTTCTACCTGGATGGTCTCTTTTTGCTCTTGCAGATTACTCTCCTAGCCTCTTGGTAATCATATGTAATAATAATCGAGAGAGTGTCATATGTCCCTAAAAATGAAGATTTTAGATTACATGGAATAGGAGCTCTGGGCTCATATGCGTTTCGAGAATAAGAGTTGATGGTGAAGAAGCCTCAGTGCTCACTTCCTTGCCTTTTTCCCAAGGTAAATCCTATAAGGTCTCAATTAGCTCATCCTTCCACTTTTCCGCGTGATGTTCAACCACTTCTTCACTCCTCAATGTGGTGATAGCTTACTCATGACAAGAAGTACTCTCATCCACCATGTAGTGTTCATCAGAATTGGCCACCGGCTGACTTTGAAGCTCTTCTTCTTCTCTATTTAGGTGGTTGATGATTTGCTCAACGTGAGCTTCTATCTTGGCTTCTATCTTGGCTTCTATCTCGGCGAAGAGTTGAGGGGTATAGTGCACATGTTGTGACTTCATAATTTGATTAGTCTCCTCCAATTCGCTAATAGCCTTCAACACCTTATTTTGAAAGTCAGCATCTGACAGAAGAGGTGGTTCCTCTTGGTATTGTTGTTGTGGAGGCCAGTAGATGGGAGATGGCTCCTCTTCGTGAGCGTGCAGCAGTTGATCATTGGCCTCCAGTCTACTAATTGCCTTCAACACCTTAAGTTGAAAGTCAGAATCTGACAAACGAGGTGGTGTGGCTAAATACGATTGTTGTGGAGCAGATTGATACTAAGGGAAATCATAGGAGTGATCATTAAACTACAGATATGATTGATGGTGCAGTTCATGAAATTGTGGAGCATAATTTCCAGGAGTTTGAGCTTGCCACGAGATATTAGACTGGTTGCTCCATGCCAGGTTATAGGAATCAGAATAAGAGTCATCCCCTGGTTTAGTGAACGGTGTGTTCATATGCTCTTAAGAATAGTTAAAAAATTGTCCAACCGTAGGACAATCTCTAACATGGTGAAAAGGACTAAAGTAATATGAACATGGTCTATGGAGTGTTGGAATCCCTCCCCACATGAACTAAACCAACAGAAAAAAAATAAAATAACAAAAGTGAAATAAACACAAAAAAAAATAATAATAACTCACAAATGGCCTACAAGTGTGCTAGAATTGAGATGCTACAGCTACAGGCCTGAACAAAAAAAAAAAAAAAAAAAAAAAAAAAAAACGTTAATAATTTTTTTGGTACATGATTATGTGTAACTAACTCTTTAGTTAGGGTTAGATTGAAGCCCTAAACATGTCTTTTTAGGATTTTAATATTGGCGCCTTTGTTACAATTATATTTTGGTATATTTCAATTGGTTATTTTATGGGTAATTGAATTCCTCATATGAATGTGCATGATCATCATATGCAAGTGTTTGGATGTGTTAATTAAGTCAATTTGGATGACCGAGTCCTGGGCTTAATAAAGTGACAAAAAAATCTCATCATAGGTTCTTAGGGTAATCAACATGGGGAATCGGGAGTAGATGCCATGCCCTAGGCTTCATGTGTTTATCGATTTTCGTAGATTTATGCTTTCTTAAAGAATAACTTAATAAATACCATGCTAAATCCTTTAGGAAAGAAAAGAATTAGAGTAGATATCATGCCTAATTCATTGCTTAGGGTGATCAATAGCTTAAGGAGTAGATACCATACTCTTAGGTTGACAAAGATTAAATATATCGGTATGATTGTGACATTGGTATATTGTTATCTTAATTAGTCTGATTAGTGGTGGATGTCGAAACCCTAATTTTTTCGTTATTTTATTTTTTGTCAATATATCTATCTTTTGTGACAATTCTAATATTTAATTTGAAAAATAAATTCTAAATAAAATCAACAATCCTCGTGGGAATGATCTTGTACTTGCATCCTATACTATCGTTTTGATCTCGTGCACTTGTGAATAAAACGTACCAAGTATTTGCCTATTAATTTAGGTAGGTATTTGGCACAATAGTGTGGACTATCTAATTCCTTAATAGGCTACACACAATCAATGAATAAGCATAACCCATCTTCGGTTGGCATAAACTGTCTACCTAAATTTCACTAAATTAGGGTGTATTACAATCCGTCTTCCCTATGTATGGCCTATCAAATCCTATTGATCATGTGTCAGTTAAAACTGTTGTATAACAATCATTCATATAATTACAAAAAATATGAAAGATTGAGTTCAATCAATATAAAAGACTTTCTAAGACAAAATAAGAAATTCATAATGATTGAATACAAACATTAAGATCAATTCTCACAATTATACAACCATCATCCAATTATAGAAAAGCCCAAATTAAAATGCAATTAAACCATTGTTACTTGGAAAGGGCTACATCAACTCCCTATTGCAAAATTTAGCCACTCATTGTTGTACTGAGATGGCCTCCTACCATGATCCTCTCCTCTTCAACTTGTCAGGCCTCTAAGGAGATAATTTATGTCTAAAACTAAGCACACCTTCTCTTGAAGCTTAAGGTCTATTTTTAGGGAGCAAACAAGTCCTAGAAGCCCTAGGAATCCCTAAACAGTCGTAGGTCAGTCTCCTAGTCTAAATAGGAGACTGAAAACCTTCTCTAGGGTGGATTTGGGCTCTTTTCGGACTTTCCAGCACGAGTGCACTTGATCCCACTTATGGTGCACTCGATCCCACCTACGCATGTAGGCTGAGGTCTGCTCGATCCCACTTGTTTAATTTTTGCATTGTCATTTAATTCCTAGTTTTATCTCTGATTTAATTATCAAACAAATTTGGACATTGTATTGATGCCCTGGTTAATTATATTCCCATACTGACTTAAGCATCGGAGTGTCCCCAGTCAATTGACCAGCGAACTACCAATGCTAGTTCTCTTTTGCAGAAACAAAAGCGAGAAAACTCCCCGGAACAGCAGAAGTGGGAAAACTCCCTAGACCTGTATAAGGAACATTCAAAAGCAAGCAAGTATAACTAGCAGGAAAACTCTTCGGAACTACACAAGGAACATTCAAAGCCAAAACGAACAGATAGGAGGAACAAACACTCGATTTTCTACAAACCAAGTCCTAAGGAGGGGTCGTACTTTACCTTTAGTTTTCTCTAAGTCCATTCTCAAAAATTCACCGTCGGGCAGACAAAGAAAATAGACACTTGGTTTTCTCTAAGTCCATTCTAAAAAATTCATAGTCAAGTAGACAGAGAAAACAGACACTCGATTTTCTATAAACCAAGTCCTAAAGAGAGGTCGTACTTTACCCTCGATTTTCTCTAAGTCCATTCTCAGAAATTCACCATCGGGCAGACAGAGAAAACAGACACTCGGTTTTCTACAAACCAAGTCCTAAAGAGGGGTCATACCTTAACCTCGCTCTTCGTTAAGTCCATTCTCAGAAATTCACCGTTGGGCAAATAGAGAAAATAGACACTGGGTTTTCTACAAACCAAGTCCTAAAGAGGGGTCAAACTTTGCCCTCGGTTTTCTCTAAGTCCATTCTCAAAAACTCACCCTCGAGCAGACAGAAAAACCAAACACTTGGTTTCCTTATAGACCAAGTCCTAAAGAGGGGTCAGATTAAGCCCTTGATTTCTCTAAAAACCGCTCTCAAAAAAATCATAACCTATACCAAATACTGGTTACTCGTCCAAAAGAACATTAGTTTGAGTAAGGGTCATTCATTGTTGGTTAAATACACACTGGAGAAAGAAAATGCTTCAGAAAGAGACACAGCATTCATTAAAATAGGGAATAGCAAAACATTACAAAGAAAAACTGTTCTCAAACAGTTTTGACAAAAAAAGAAAAAATTACAATGCTACTTCCCCAACGCCCGGGCCTTCCACTTGGCGCACAGCATGATCTTCCTGTCTGCCTTAGTGTATAGGTTGGTCACCTTGTTGAAGTTCTCAATGCAGCACAAGTTGTCTACCTAGACGTGCTCCAACTGGTCCACCAGTCCAACAATATGCCCATCCCTCAAAGCAACCTAGCGGCTTTCCCTTAAGATAACCGCAAGGGTCTACTCTCGATACTCCAACTGGGACCTCACCCTATTGATCTGGTATTTTTGTGACCAAAAATATCAATTATAAAAATAACAACTCGTAATAGGACGAATCTTTGTAGGATACGGCTATAGAGAGGGTGTCGAACCTCAAGGACTGCAGGGGTTTTGTTATCAAATTTGAAAGATTAAAATTAACTTAATTAAAAAGAGAATTGATTTGATTTTCTTTAAAACTACAGTGCATGAAAATAAAAGAGATTTAAAATAAGAGAGAGAGTGTAGAGTATTGACTTCACCCCTATCCGCACAATAATGGTTAATCATAATTAATCCCATAAATTCATTCTATGCATGTTATAAATAAACAAGAAACTATCTTATTAAAGAATAAGCATAATCTATCTTCGGTTGGCACGGATCGTCCACCTAACCACTAAGACGCGGTACGACCCGTCTTCCCTAGGTATAAATTATCAAATTCTATAACAGGATACATACAATCAATGAATAAGTGTAACCCATCTTCGGTTGGCACGGACTGTCTACCTAAATTACACTAAACTAGGGTGTAGTACAATCCGTCTTCCCTAGGCATGGCCTATCAAATCCTATTGATCATATGTCAATTAAACCCATTGTATAACCATCATCCTCATAATCACAAAAAATAAGAATGATTTGATTTCAATAAAAGTAAAATACTTTCTAAGACAAGAGAAGAATTTCACAAATATTGATATTGGAATTTAAGAACAATTGCATTTAATAATTAAGAACATAAATCAATTGTAGAAATCATCATAGTTATACAATCAACATGCATAAATTGAAAATCTAGAAATTAAATACAATCAAACCATTGTGCTTGGATAGGGCTACATCAACACCCTATGAAGGGGTTTAGCTGCTCATGATCTCCTAAGCTCCACAAACTATTTTACTGAATTTTGCTCTAGAAGCGGTGTGTCTTTTCTCAATGCTTAGAGGCCTATTTATAGCGCTTATGAGAGTCCTAGAAGCCCTAGTAATCCTATAAATTTCGGAGATTTAAGTCCAAATCCAATTAGGATAAAGAAAACCTAAGTCCAAATCGGAATAGGATTCGCCCAAAATTGCGTTCTTATCTTGCGGGGCGATTTTGGCAATACGGCTCTCCGAATTAGGAAACTTCTATTTCACAATGATTTGTAGAAATTTGAGTTATCTTTCCAGTGCCGCTTTAATCACCTTAATCGGATATTTGAGCTGAAAGTTATGGCCAAAATACCGAGACGTATGCAGAATCCCAAATTGAATCCAATCCGATTTTGACTCCAATTTGAGAAATTCCGAATTAATCATTTCCTTTATTTGATTAAATTTAACCATGATTGGTTAAGCTTAATCATATCTTCTAGGTCTTCTCAAAGTGTGCTTTTAAGCCCAAAATGAATGGAATTAATTGCATCTTTATTTATAACCTGAAAACATAAAAACAAAACAAAATCAAACAAATAACAACGCTAAGGAATTAACATATGCAAATTAAGGGGCTTGAAAGTACAACATTCGGTGCTTATCACCTATCAAGCTCCGGGTTGTACTGGTTAAAGATTCCTGGAAAATAGGGGCATAGCGGAGGGCCTCTAGTGGAAGACTCACCCTTGTTGCGAGGATGAAGCTTGTAGGAGGTGTCTAAGCCTATGGTGTTGCAGGAGTTCGCCTTAGGCTCAAACTCGAAGGAAGAAGATGAAATGGAATTAGAAGTAGACATCGTTTGAGCAGGCAGCCTAAAATTTTTCAAAAGGAGCAAATGACTCCCAAACCAAAACAATGGAAGTATTTATAGAGGAAGCGCCCTCGAAAACCCAAGAGCTAGCAATCATGAGCCACACTCTTAGACAAGCCAGGAAACGACAGGTGTCATAGGCGTGCGAATGTCTATTGGGAAGGAGCACGGCAATTTATTCAGCGTTGGCTCCTTAATGATGATAGTGGCAATTGATTGAAGTCCTCCAAGTCCAACTGCCAATTTCCCAAATAATGACGGGTGCACTTCCCAATAAAAACAACCGTAGCTTAGAATTCCAAAGCCGAGTCTCTGACGATTGAATGGTGGGGTTTGTCATTAAAACTCCCGAACACCATTCGACATCTACATTTTCAACAACCGAGAACAAAGTTACCTTTGCCTCGGATGCTTGAATGGAGGGGGTTGTCATCAAAACTCCCGAACACCATTTGACATCTACATTTCCAACAACCGAGGCCAAAGTTACCTTTGCCTCAGATGCTTGAATGGAGGGGGTTGTCATCAAAACTCCCAAACACCATTCGACTTCTACATTTTCAACAACCGGGAACAAAGACATCTTTGCCTCGGATGCTTGAATGGAGGTGGTTGTCATCAAAACTCCTGAACACCATTCGACATCTACATTTTCAACAACCGTGACCAAAGTTTCCTTTGCCTTAGATGCTTGAATGGAGGGGGTTGTCATCAAAACTCCTGAACACCATTCGACAACTGCATTTCCAACAACAGTGACCAAAGTTACCTATGCCTCAAATGCTTGAATGGAAGGGGTTGTCATAAAAACTCCCAAACACCATTCGACATTTACATTTTCAACAATTTAAGCCAAAGTTAACTTTACCTCAGTTGCTTGAATGGAGGCGGTTGTCACCAAAACTCTTTGGCACAATACACACTAGTAATTCAAATAACAGAGGCAAAAGTTACCTTTGCTTCGGTTGCTTGAATGGAGGGGGTTGTGAGAATGAACAATACTACTAAGCAACATACACTGAACAATCCTCAGACAACATGCACAAAACTACAAAACTTTCAAATTTTTATTGACAAAATGCAAATGATTACAAATTCCTAGGAGTTCGAGTTTTCACCCTCCTCCATTACATCATCTTCGTCATCAAAAGGACCCTCGAAATCAGAAGGTATCGCCGGCAAGCCGGGTTTGGGCAGGTGAGCACCATCAAAAGCATGAGCCAATGGAACATCAGGGATCAACTCTCTTCTGATCGAATACAGCTTGTCGATAGCAATCACTGGGAGTGAGAGATAAGTCGCTGCCACTTCCTTAAGATCCACCGGATACCCATCAGGCCTCATCACCAGCTTCCGCATAGTTTCAAAACCCCAGTTGAACCCATGGACCCACTGCCGATCTCGGATCTAGGGAAAGAAAGACAGCTGCTTCATTGCCCTTGAAGCCTTGTCCTTCCAAAACCAATACTTCATCTGCAGCTTCCCACCTTCCCTCTCCAAACCCTGGATCATAGAGTTGGCAGTAGCCAGGGATCCTCTAGCCCATTCCTCCTTCTCCGCAAACTTAGCCAGTCGCGTCTTCAAATCATCCAAGAGCTTCCGGGAATCATTAAGCTTATTTTGAGTGCTCTCCAACTCGCTAATCAGTTTATTTGACTCCTTAGTTGCTTGAGTCGTGTTAAGTGCCAAAATATTCATATTTTAGCCCTTAACTTATATTTGTTAAGTCCTTAGTTTTGTTAGTTTATGCCATTTTAGTTCTTTTATATGTTTTCTATGTTTTTGTAGGCTTTTGGAAGAAAAGGAACCAATTCTGGAATATCAGGTTTAAAGAGCAATTTTGGGAAAACCTAGAAGCTCTGGTAGTGCGATCGATTGCAGGGGAGCTGCGATCGAGCGCACTACAAACAAGAGGACTAGATGAGTGCAAGGCGTGCGCTCGTGCGCACAAGCAACAACCTCGATTGCACCTACGATCGAGTGTCCACCACCTGAGATTGATTACAGTCCTACAATTGAGCGCACACGGGCTGCGATCGAGCGCACCCGTACGTGAGATGCAAGTTAGCCGCAACCTTATTCTAGAAAGTGTTTTCTTTTAGGGTTTTGAAGCCTTGTGCGAACTAGGGCTCAAACCCTACGAATTTTAGGGTTTCTAGAGTATTCCTAGGGCCTATAAATAGACCCTTAAGCCTTTACGATAGAGACACAAATTTCCAAGGAGAAGAATTGGAGCTCTTCAAGTTCAAGTTTTAGGTTTATTCTTTTCCTTTCTATTTTGTTTTATGAAAATGTTTAACATCAAACTTATGTGTAACTATTGTGCGAAATACCCACCTCAATTAATAGACAAATACTTGTCACGTTTTACTTACAAGTGCACAAGATCAAACGGTAGTATAACAAGAAATACGAGATCATTCCCACGAGGATTGGCAAATTATGCTTAGAAGTAAATTCCTTTTTAATTAAACAAATTAAATTCAATTGTCACGATTGAATTTAATATAAAAAAATAAAATAAATGAATAACTAAAACTAAAAAGGATTAGGGTTTTGATATCCACCACTAATCAGACTAATTAAGATAACAATATGCCAATGCGCCAATTATGCCGGTATATCTAATGTTTGTCAACCTAAGGGCATGGTTGTCTACTCCTTAAGTTATTGATTTTCCTAAGCAATGAATTAGGCATAGGTGTCTACTCTAATTCTTTTCTTTCTTAAAGGATTTAGCATGGGTGTCTACTAAGTTGTTTTTTAAGAAAGCATAAAACTGTGGAAATCGACAAACACATGTGGCCTAAGGCATGGGTGTCTACTCCCGATTCTCCATGTTGATTAACCCAAGAATCTGGCATGGATATCTTTTGTTACTCTTGTTAAACCCAGGACTCAGTCATCCAAATTGATTTAACTAACTAGTCCATACCATATGCATATGTTGGCCAGACAAACACATATGAAGAATACAAGATAACAGGTATTAATTAAGTTAAATACACCAAAATATAATTGTAGCAAAGGCGTCAATATTGCAATCATAAATAGACATGATTAGGGCTTCAATTTAGCTCTAATTAAAATATAAACAACATAATAAAGATAAAAGGTGAAAGAGAAAAAACTCAAACTCCTCTTGATTTAGCCTTCAGTTCCTTTCCAGAGCTTGTGCCTCTTTTCTCCACACCTGTTCCTAGAGGCTAAGAGGTCTATTTATAGGCTTTAGAAGTCCTTGTTACACTAGTAAACCTAGGAAATCCGTAGGGTTTTACTCCTATTACAAGTGGGAGTTGGAAAACCCTAATATGGAAAGAATTACAATGTGGCCGCACTCTTGATGTGTCACCTGCACACAGGTGCGATCGATTGCAACCCGTGTGCGCTCGATCGCACGTCTGCGATCGAGCCTCTTCTGTTGTGCGCTCGATCACGCATGGTCAATTCATGCTTTGTCTTCTCTGGTAGTGCACTCGATCGCAGGCTCCCTGCAATCGATCGCACTATCAAGGGCTCCAACTTTTCCCAATTTCTCTCTTTGAGCCCCAATCTTCCAGATTTACTTCATTTTCTTCCAAAAGCCTACAAAAGCATGGAAAACACAAAAAGAACCTAAAAATAACACAAATTAACAATATTAAGGAATTAACACACATAAGTTTAAGGGCTAAAATATGGATATTTTGGCACTTAACAATAACTAAATTACTTAGTAGGGCTAGATTGAAGCCCTAATTATATTTATTTAATATTTCAATATTGACGCCTTTGTGATAATCATGTTGTGTTGCTTAACTAGATTAATTCCTCATATATATGTGACTGGCCATTATATGCATGTGGTATGGATTAATAAGAGTAACAAAAGAAATCTACATCAGGTTCTTGGGTTAATCAATATGGGGAATCAGGAGTAGACACCCACGCCCTAGGCCTCATGTGTTTGTCAATTTTCACAAATTTATGCTTTCTTAAAGAACAACTTAGTAGACACCCATGCTAAATCCTTTAAGAAAGAAAAGAATTAGAATAGATACACATGCCTAATTCGTTGCTTAGGGGAATCAATAGCTTAAGGAGTAGACACTCATACCCTTAGGTTGGCAAACATTAAGTATTCATAATATGATTGGATTATTGGCGTATTGTTATGTTATCTAAGTATGATTAGTGGTAGATATCAATGTCCTACCTTTTATTATTATCAACTCAAAATCAATCTTTGTTTTGTTTTACTTACGGAATTTATTTTAAGCAAAATTTAGCAATCCTCGTGGGAATAATCTCGTACTTGCACCATATACTACTATATTGATCTTGTACACTTGCGAGTAAAACGTACAATTATTTGCCTATTAATTTAGGTTAATATTTGCACAACAAATTTTTAGAGCAATTGTCAAGGATTGCGACAAATTTTGTTTAGAATTATTTTCCTTTAGTTTGGTTATTTTAATTTTTAGGGGAAACTTTACTTACCCCCCCCCCCCCCCATACTTTCACCCTTTTTGCAGACACCCCCCCATTGTTCAAAACCTCTCACTTACGTGTATCAAAGTTTGAGTTTCATTCACTTTGGCCCTTCCGTTAGGATTTTCTGTGAAATCCTAACGGAAGGGGTCGCACATGCAGCGCACGTGCGAAAGAATTATGGGAAGCCCCGTTTTACCCCTGAAGTCGCTTCTTTGTTGCCTTGCTTCTGCACCATTTAAATCGAAATCATCTTCTTCTTTTTTCGTTCCACTTTTCTTCCAAATTTTTCTTCTTCTTCGGGCAGGCCCGCGTTTGTTGTTCTTCTTCTTCGTGCTGACCATTTCATCATTCTGCTTGGTTATACCCATTTGATACCCATTATGGATCAAGCCGAGAGTGAAGTCAGTGAAGTGATCGACGAAGGAACAGGAACCAACAATCCAATGTGCAAATGTGGGAGGAGATCACGCATCTTAACAGCATTCACGCTACCGAATTTCGGTAAAAGGTTTTATACATGTGCAAATTACGTGGTAAGATTTATTTTGGCATTTTTATTATGTTGAGGATGGTTACGGTTTTTAGCTGTGTATTTGGTACAATTTTGTTTGCCTAGCCAAAAATGTGAGCGAAGTATTTTGCTGAAATTTGTTTGGTTTGGTTGGCTGGGTATTTGAGCTGGGAATTTGGTGAAATTTTTGTTGGTTGGCTGGGTAAATGAGTTGGGTATTTGCTGAAATTTGTTTGGTTGGCTGGGTAAATGAGCTGGAAATTTGCTGGAATTTTTTTGGTTGGCTGGGTAAATGAGCTGGGTATTTGCTGAAATTTTTGTTCGTTGGCTGGGTAAATAAGCTGGGTATTTGCTGAAATTTGTTTGGTTGGCTGGGTAAATGAGCTGAAAATTTGCTGAAATTTTTTTGGTTGGCTGGGTAAATGAGCTGGGTATTTGCTGAAATTTTTGTTCGTTGGTTGGGTAAATGAGCTGGGTATTTGCTAAAATTTTTTTGGTTGGCTAGGTAAATGAGCTGGAAATTTGCTGAAATTGTTTTGGTTGGCTGGGTAAATGAGCTGGAAATTTGCTGAAATTGTTTTGGTTGGCTGGGTAAATGAGCTGGGTATTTGCTGAAATTTTTTTGCTTGGCTTGGTATTTGAGCTGGAAATTTGCTTAATTTTTTTCGATTGGCTGGGTATTTGATTAATGAAATTGGTTGTGATATATTTTGATTCATTTTGAGGTTTAGTTTGTGTTATATTTTGATTGAAGCTAGCTGAGTATGGTTTAATGTTTAGTTTGTTCATGAAATTGGTTGTGATATATTTTGATTCATTTTGAGGTTTAGTTTGTGTTATATTTTGATTGAAGCTAGCTGAGTATGGTTTAATGTTTAGGTTGTTCATGAAATTGGTTGTGATATATTTTGATTCATTTTGAGGTTTAGTTTGTGTTATATTTTGATTGAAGCTAGCTGAGTATGGTTTAATGTTTAGGTTGTTCATGAAATTGGTTGTGATATATTTTGATTCATTTTGAGGTTTAGTTTGTGTTATATTTTGATTGAAGCTAGCTGAGTATGGTTTAATGTTTAGGTTGTTCATGAAATTGGTTGTGATATATTTTGATTCATTTTGAGCTCTAGTTTGTGTTATATTTTGATTGAAGCTAGCTGAGTATGGTTTAAGGTTTAGTTTGTTCATGAAATTGGTTGTAATATATTTTGAATCATTTTAAAACTCTAGGAAGGATTTGGAATGAAGTATTTTTGGTTGACGTGAGATACACTATTTTTGTTCAGAAATAGTGTTGGTGGCTTATGGTACATAATAGTTGTGTGAGAGATCTTATTTTATGTTGATCTGATTCTGTAGAATGCTGACAACCGTGGATGTGGGTTTTTCAAATGGGTAGATATGGATATTTGTCAACATGGTAAGCGAGTGGTTTCAAAATTCTTTGAGTGGCATGAGAATTTGAAGACTGAACATGCACAGATTGGAACAACAATCTCGAATGAAATTTTGAAATGCAAGATTGAAGTTGCTGAATATAAGGCCAAAATGGAGGATGCATCTGTTAATTTTGAACTGCAATTACAAGCGCAGAAGAACAAATTTCATGCAAAGGAGATGAAGTACCGGTTTGCCTTAGCTTGTTCATTTATCCTCCTTGCTGTATTGATGTTTTATCCCGTGTCTAATAGATATTCCTCAAGGTTGATGTTGCCCTGAGCATGTAATGAAATGTGTAATGCAAACCCTATGATGTAATGTATTTTGTTGTCGACTTTTTTTTGTGTGAGACAAGTAATTTACATAGTATTGTTTTGTGCTATACAAGTAATTTACCTACCGTTGTAAAATATTGTGTAACACTTGTAAAATATTGACCTACTATTTTTGTGCGACACAAGTAAAATATTTTGTTGTCGACTTTTTTTGTGCGATACAAGTAACACTTGTAAAATATTGTAATACTTGTAAACTTTTTTTGTAAAATGTTAACATCCAAAATAATTACCATCCAAGAATCCACCACATTGCCAAACAACATGAACACCAAATATTACAACATGTATGCATGTCACAAAATAATTACATGACATTCATTAACCTGTCTTCATGTCACAAAATAATTACATAAGATTCATTACCCTATCTTCATGTCACAAAATAATTACATTACATTAATAATATTAGAAAGCCACCACATTGGCTAATATGGTGAAGACAAAATATTAGAATTACATTTGTCTGGCTTCATGTCACAAAATAGTTACATTTATTAACTCACAACCTACATCCAACTTTGAAACATTCATGGTTGCCATATTTTTTGCTTCCCTTTCCCCTTTCCCTTGTCCGTTTTTGCATTTTGTGTACCTCTAGGTGGAATTGTTTCACTTGGGGCCACTTGGGATTTGGGTATGTCAAAATCAGGGAGGGCAACCCTAAAGGTAATACCACCTGCCTGTGGAAGTCCCCAAGCACATAGTGGTCCACCTCCTGGAATTTTCGGTGGTCCAGTATGCTCACCCGTGATATCGATCACCAGCTTGCCCTTGCGGTTAGGGTCCCTAACACTACCACCGTCTACCCTCAAATCACCAGCAGCTCTAGATCTTGTGGCTAACCCCAACAATTTCCTTCTGGTTCTAACTGCAGGACCCGCCTGTAGATTTTAATCAAAATAATATATTAGATAATAAATCTAATATCAGACACAACAAATTCTTTAATAACGCCTTTAATAAATTCAAAATCAGCATATACACTAAATAATAAGGCTTACATTGGATTGGCTATTACGAAGTTCAGTTGGGGCACGAGTTTGGGATGTGTGAAGCTGAGTTGGAGCAGTTGGTTGCGCACTTGGTTGGGGAGTAGTATGAACAACCTACATATTTTTGAAAAAAGATTATGTCACATGCACATTTTTGTTATCAGTACAAAATTAGACACAACAACAGCTTCAATAATTTTACAAACAGCACATACACTAAACACTTCAAGCCTTACATTCACAATCCAAAATGAGACACAACAACAGCTTCAATAATTTCACAAATAGCACATACACTAAACACTTCAAGCCTTACATTCACAATCCAAAATGAGACACAACAACAGCTTCAATAATTTCACAAACAGCACATACACTAAATACTTCAAGCCTTACATTCACAATCCAAAATGAGACACAACAACAGCTTCAATAATTTCACAAACAGCACATACACTAAACACTTGAAGCCTTACATTCACAATCCAAAATGAGACACAACAACAGCTTCAATAATTTCACAAACAGCACATACAATAAATACTCCAAGCCTTACATTGGATTGGCTATTACGACGCTCAGGTGGGGCTCATCTTTGAGATGCGCGAAGTTGAGTTGGAGCAGTTGGTTGTGCACTTGGTTGGGGAGTAGTATGAACAACCTACATATTTTTATAAAAAGATTATGTCACATTTTGTTTTTACTATCAAATTAAAATCCGAACCTACAATAAACAAACAAGACTTACATCATGGCTAGTACCAACATCGGTTGCTTGACCTCCTCTTTGCCTTTTTGTTCCAATACTGCTTGATGTACCTCCCCTTTGTCTTTTGCTTCCACTTCCTAATGCGACATTAGATGGCTCATCCAACCACAAAATAACATAAAAAATGATTGCCCATGAACAACTAAAATTATGAAATAACCATTAGTAAGACAATTTCACAAAGACCATAACAGGAGGGTATGCAGTTAAAAATTACCATATCAAGATTCCAATCAACTCCAGTAGTGGATCTGTAGTACTCTTATACTTGTTCTCTTCTATCATCTTGCCTCAGCCATGTAGTGCATGTTCTCTTGTTGTGACCCCATTTCTTACAGTGCCCACACTGATTTTTGGTTCCCCCCCTTCTGATGGCGTTTGGATTTTTTAGCTCCTCAGCCCCTCTCACTCTTACCTTCCTAGGTCTCCCAGGAGCTAGCCTTGCCTTTGGTGGTTCGATAATTGGTTGATTGCTCCTAGGCCATTGCTCTTCACTGGGCACAAGATAGATGATAGGTTGATATGTCTTCAGGTACTTGTCTTTACTATAGTAGTCACTGAGATAATCTATTGGGTTGCCACCATGGTATAAGATGGCTGATATGGCATGACTGCATGGTATCCCAGTGATGTCCCATTTCCTACACCCACACGTTCTGCCCGCCACACTGACTGCAACTCGTTTGCCCTCACATTCGACCTCAAAAATGCCATCACCGGCATATGTGCACCAACAATGACTGGCACCATCCTCTTCCTTCTCCAACTTGGCCTTTATTTTTGGCCCTAAACTACCATCCTCCATTGCAGCAATCAACTCCCTTTTCCTTACATACCTCCTCATTAATTTATTCCTAATCCCTTCCAACATTGACATTATTGTCAACTGACGGTACTTCAGGATCCATGAGTTGAAACACTCAGCACAATTGTTGTGTACCAGGTCAGACTTGGCCATGGTGTTGAACCATCCCCTACACCAAGTACTGGGATCAATCTTTGCCAAGTAATCATAAGCAAGCTCACTTACTTTCTTCATCTCTTCCATCACATAATGAAAATCTGTCTGGGTATAAGATGATGCAGCAGTCCAAAGCAAGTCCTTTAGCAATAGCCCCTTGTGACCGGCACTTCTGAAATTGGCATACAGGTGTCTCACACATGTACGGTGCTCAGCTGTGGGACAAACTTGTTCGAGGCTTGGTACTAGGCCCTGCACATATGGTAAGATAAAATAGGTCAGACATTATTCATACAAGTAAGTTAAATGTTAGACATTATGCACACAAGTATGCTTACCTTTTGTCGATCAGATATAAAAGTCCACCCTTGTGCTGGTGCTGGGCCAAGATCAGATATAAGTGCCTCCAAGAACCAAGTCCAGCTGTCCTTGGTCTCTGCTTCTACAACCGCAATGGACAGTGGATACATACTATTGTTGGCATCCCTCCCAACAGTAGCCATTAACTGGCCCTTGTACCTACCCTTCAGGAAGCATGCATCTACACCTATCACAGGTCTACACCCTTGTAAGAAACCTGTCTTCATTGCTGTGAACGATACATATAACCTCTGAAACCTACATGGGACCTCGGGCATTGGTCTCTCAACCATAAGAATTAAACAGCTGCCCACATTGGTCTTCCTAACCATTGCACAGTAATCCCATAACCGATGGTATTGCTCATCCAACTTCCCATAAATTTTTTGCTGCGCCTTCTTCCTTGCCCTATACAATGAGCTAACATGGGCATCTACATTCCACTTAGCTTTGACCTGTTTCTGCAAAATGTCTATAGGCAGGTTTGGCTGGTTTCTGAATGAGTCCATGCACCATTCAGCTATCCAAGCTGAATTAATCATGTGATTCTTGTATCTTCTACTGCATGAGTGTCTTGGATACATTGACACCAAGAGAAATGTGGACTCATCCTTTAACTTCTTCCCATAAACCCTGTACTTACATTTCTTGTCTTTGCAACGAGCTATAACCTTCTTGGTTTCATTTCTTGGGAACTCTAAATCCTTCCCCTTCAAAATATTTGCTTGCTTCACCGCTTTTCTAAACTGCACCGCATCGCCAAACACATGACCTATTTGCAACACTGGATTTTGCATCTCTTCTTTGGTAAATGGAATTCTTTTGGTGACATCACGACGACTTGATGTTTCTTCATCGTCACTAGCACTAGGAGTGGGCGACCTAAGTATGTCACTCGGACAAAGATCTTCACTATCATCTTCATCATCTCCCCCCTATTTCTTCCACATGTCCACCCCCAGCTTCCTCACCCCCATCTTCCTCACCCCTAAACCCTGCTTCATCATCAACAACACCCGAACCCCTCACCCTTTCTGACTCTACATGCTCCTCCCCATCTGATGACTCAGCATCAGTATCTACACTAAGAACCTCGTCCCAGAAAGCATCCTTCTTATATACAACAGTCCTCTCATATTCTTCATCCTCTTCTGCATTGTCATCTACCGCATCTACATCAACAGCATCAAACGAAACCAAATACAACTCAGCTAGCCCATGCCCTAAATGGTGTGAAACCATTTCATTTACATCATGATCAGATGATATCAGCCTTAATCCTTCATCTAAAGACGTATCAGGTATCTTGTAGTGAATGAGGTCACCAAACCTATACCCATAATCCTTACATATTTCCTCAATATCCGAGAAAGACATCTTATGTACATCATGAACCGAATGATTATGAACAAACCCACCCACATACGTACACCTATTTGCCCTATTGAAGTAACCATTGTAATGGACCTCAAACAGCAATATGTCACTCGCCATTATGCGGCCTACCACATTGAGACAGGATGCAAAAAGCATTAAACAAAATGCAACATATATTTACAGAACACAAAAAAGGAAGCAACAAAATACACCATTTAGCGACCCTAAGTATGCAGTGAGCTTTGGCTAAAGCATGCAGAATATTCCAACAAAGCATTAAACAAACAAACCCTAAACCCTAAACAGCAATCAAACAGTGAGAAATAAACCATTAAGTATGCGTACTATAATTGCTAAACCATAAGTATGCAGTGAGCTTTAGCTAAAGCATGTAGAATATTCCAAAAAGGCATTAAACAGACAAACCCTAAAGCCTAAAAAGCAATCAAGCAGTGAGAAATAAACCATTAAGTATGCATACTATAATTGCTAAACCTTAAGTATGCAGTGAGCTTTAGCTAAAGCATGCAGAATATTCCAAAAAAGCATTAAACAAACAAACCCTAAAGCTTACAAACCCTAAAGCCTAAAAAGCAATCAAACAGTGAGAAATAAACCATTAAGTATGCATACTATTATTGCTAAACCATAAGTATGCAGTGACTTTTGGCTAAAGCATCCAGAATATTCTAGGTACGGACTTAATCATTGCTAAACCCTAAATATGCAGTGCCTTTTTGCAGTGAACAACAGCAATCAAACAGTGAGAATTTAACTCTAAGTATGGACTTAATTATTGCTAAACCCTAAATATGCAGGGACTTTTTTGCAGTGACTTTTTTGCTAAAGCAAACCCTAACAGACAGTCAAGTTTCTTCAACCGACAGTAGCCAATTAAAAAATGGAAAATGGACACCCAACATTTTGCTAGCATCAATTTGACCAAAGAAAGTGGACACCCGCTTTATTCAACCCACCAGTACACAAATCGTTTTTTATTTGACAGACTTTTGACAATAAAACCATATGACCCACAAATAGACAACCCACAAATAGACAACATTCGACAATAAAGGGGACCACAATGTGAAACTCGGCATACGGAAAAAGGGGACCACAATGGTCGACGACTCGGCATACCAATAAATAAAACAACCAAAATCATTTGATAAAAGGGACTATACCTGGAAAAGATGGCAGTGACGAAGAAGATGGCTTACGGGCAAATCTTCCAACGCAACTACACGAGACAGGCACAGGGTGGAATCACGATTTAGGGTTGGGTGGAATCGCGATTTAGGGTTGGAGTTCGTTTATTTGGGTGGAATCGCGATTTAAATCTGGGTGGAATCGCGATTTACACTCACTGGGTGGGTTGACGAAGATCAGTGGTCGTCAGCCTGTGTTCTTCACGAAGACGGCTATCCAAATCATTTTTCAATCTTCGAGTTTTCGTGATTTTCTTAAAAAAACCCTAAGAGTGTTTGTACACGTGGTCGCATCCGGGGTAAAACGGGGCTTCCCATAATTCTTTCGCACGTGCGCGGCACGTGCGACCCCTTCCGTTAGGATTTCACAGAAAATCCTAACGGAAGGGCCAAAGTGAACGAAACTCAGACTTTGATACACGTAAGTGAGAGGTTTTGAACAATGGGGGGGGGGGGGTATCTGCAAAAAGGGTGAAAGTATGGGGGGGGTAAGTGAAGTTTCCCCTAATTTTTAATTTTAATTTTGTTTTTATCAAAAATCAAAAATATTTTTCTGTTTCTTTTTATTTCCCCGTTTCTGTTCTGTTTCAGCATTGTGGTGCCTGCATTCTGTTACTGCGATCGAGCGAATACCAAGTTCAATTGAGTGCAGTGCGATCGAGCACACTAACCTGCGATTGAGCGCAGTTCCAAGGAGTATCTGAACAGCAGCACTGAAGTCGCTGTGACAGCAGGGGCAAATCTTCTTTACAAGAAATTAAGCGGACCATTCGACAAAGGCCTAAAGACAACTCCGACACAGAAGAAGAAGAAGTTGAGGTAACAATGGAAGATTTGCTAGAAAACCTCCCACTAGTGCGAAGACCCATGAAACAGTCTTTCATCCCAAAAAACCTCAACCAGCCATCATGCATCACCTAGCAACCGGAGGTGGAAGGCGATTACTATATATCCCCACAAATACTCAGTGTTTTGACTCACTTCAAAGGCACAGCTACTGAGGATCCAAACTTGCACCTCAAGGAGTTCTTTGATCTTTGCAAGCTTCAACACATTCAAGGCATAACTCAGGAGAGACTCAGGTTAGTCTTATTCCCTTTTTCCTTGAAAGACAATGCTAAGTTGTGGTATAATTCCTTGCTTGCAGAATCCATTCATACTTGGGAAGAGTTGTCCAATAAGTTCTTGAAGAAGTTTTTCCTAGCTCAAAGGACAAGGCAGCTTAGAAGGGAGCTGCAATCATTCCAACGAAAAGATGGAGACCTTTTTTTTGAAGCATGGGACCACTTCAATGCGCTGCTTCTTAAGTGTCGAAATCACAACATACCTCAAGATGATCAGGTACAAATTTTTTATGAAGGGTTAGATGATATTAACAAGGGTATTGTTGATACAGCTTGTGGAGGTGTGCTGATGGAAAAGAGGAGTGAGGAAGCCATAGAGATCTTTGAGACATTGAGTGAACACACCCAACAATTCCCATCCATAGGGAGGCAAGGAGTAAAGAGCAAAGGCAGGTATGAAGTAAATAGCATAGTGCAAAATCAGATGGCTGCCATGTAGAAGACATTAAATATGATTGTAAACTCCATGACTACTTAGAACATCTCTCCCATTCAGCCAGCCATCCAACTCCAGGTATGTGCCATATGTTCTCATTTAGATCACACTACTTGACTTGCCCTTTGTATTCATTTGCAGATCAAAAGCAAGCAAACTATGTGGGGTAGAACAATTCTCCTCCCAAGAACAATCCTTACTCCAATCCAGGGTGGCGAAACCACCCTGATTTCTCATGGAGTAATAATCATAATACTCTGAACCCTCAAGGATAGCAGAGAAACCCCCAACAAGCAGGCCAACCAATTCAAGAGTCAAAGTTGAATAAACTAGAGAGTATGGTACACACCTTGGTGGCTTCACAACAACAATTTATGACTGATCAAAAACAAATCGATACAAGGGCTAATCAAGCATTTCAAAGAACCAATCAAGCCATTTAAAGACTGGAAGTACAGATGGGGCAAATGGCTAAGGAGCTCAGTGAAAGAAAGTAGGGTGAATTTCTAGCTCAAACAATACCTAATACAGGAGGTCATCAGCAACTGCAAGCAGTAACAACTCTCAGAAATGGTAAGGTCATAGGAGCTAATGAGACAGGACAATCATCCCTAGAGGAAGCCTCAACATCCAAGGTAAGTAAAATGAAGGTGAATGCACCATCCTTCCCTCAAAAGTTAGTAAAACCAACGAAAGACAAATAGCTTCTTGACATTTTTGAGACTTTGAGAAAAGTAGAGATTAACATTCCTTTTTTAGATGCAATTAAACAAATTCCCTCATATGCTAAATTCTTAAAGGATTGTTGCACTCATAAAAGAAAGTTTTAGGAGCATGAGACAGTGGCTTTAACAGAGGAGGTAAGTACGGTGCTATTAAGAAAACTACCACCAAAGCTAAAAGATATAAGTAGTTTTACCATTCCTTGTAGGATAGGAAACCATCTTTTTGAAAATGCACTACTGGATCTAGGAGCAGGGGTTAACTTGTTGCCCTACACTGTGTATGAGAAGCTGGGTTTGGCAGAGCTTCAACCAACATCTATCACTTTGAAACTGGCAAACAGAAGCATCAAAAGATCAAGAGGTATACTTGAGGATGTCTTGGTAAAGGTAGGTGAATTTATTTTACATGCTGATTTCATTGTATTAGATATGGAAGAATCACCTATGCCATTGCCTTTGCCTATCATCTTAGAAAAACCCTTTATGAGAACTGCAGATACTAAAATATGTGTGAAAAAGGGTACTGTGAGTATGAAGGTGAATGGTGAGAAGATAGAGTTCAAAATATTCGATGCATTAAAATTACCTCAAGATGATTTAGAATGCTTTAATGTTTGCATGGTCCAAGGCATTGTTGAGAAAAATTTTCAGCCCATCACATTGACCTGTTGGAGGCCACCCTCACCCATAGTTTCACAAGGCTGGACACTGAACCAAAATCTAAGGATGTTACTGATGACATCATTGAAGCCGTACACCTTCTTGAGGCCTCTTCAAAGCATCCAAGTAAGTACATCCCTCCCTTTGAGACTCTTGAGCGTACTAATACTACTCTTGTCCCTTCTACTGTCTAGGCACCAAGATTGGAATTGAAGCAATTGCCAGAACACCTAACATATGCCTACTTAGGAGAAAACAAGACACTACCAGTTATAATTGCTGCAAATCTGAGTTTTGGGGAAGAAGAGAAGCTGTTGAGAGTTCTTAGAGAGCATAAAACTGCTTTGGGATGGACTATTGCTGACATCAAGGGGATAAGTCTAGCCAAGTGCATGTATCAAATCTTCCTTGAAGATGAAGCAAAGCCAACCAGGGATGCACAGAGAAGAATCAACCCACACATGAAGGAGATAGTGTTGTGCAAATATCTACCTAAATTAATAGGCAAATAATTGTACGTTTTACCCACAAGTGCACAAGGTCAACATAGTAGTATATGGTGCAAGTACGAAATTATTCCCATGAGGATTGCTAAATTTTGCTTAAAATAAATTATGTATGAAAAATAAAACAAAGATTGATTTTGAGTTGATAATAATAAAAGGTAGGGCTTTGATATCCACTACTAATTATATTTAGATAATATAACAATATGCCAATGCTTTGATCATGTTATCCATACTTAATGTTTGTCAACCTAAGGGTATGAGTGTCTATTCCTTAAGCTATTGATTTTCCTAAACAACAAATTAGGCATGAGTGTCTACTCAAATTCTTTTATTTCTTAAAGGATTTAGCATGAGTGTCTACTAAGTTGTTATTTAAGAAAGCATGAATTTGTGAAAATCGACAAACACATAAGGCCTAGGGCATGGGTGTTTACTTCCTGTTCCCCATGTTGATTAACCTAAGAACCCGACGTGGATTTCTTTTGTTACTTTTATTAAACCCAGGACTCGGTCATCCAAATTGATTTATCTAACTAGTCCATACCACATGCATAAAAGAGTTAATAAATTACTTGCTTTCTCTGAGGAGGTCAGTATCTTCTCCCCTTCAAATGAATTGGGTATTTTTATCTGTTTACTTTTTTGAAGAAATAAAAGTATTTTTTTAATATAACTAATTGAATTTTATTCGATTCAAATAAAATTGAGAAGATGCTAATTCCTCTCTCACTTTCACCTCCATTTCCACTAAGGCTTGGTTCTCGGCTGTGTGATTTTTTATTTTTATAAAATGTATGGAAAAAAAAAAAAATTGGCATTTAGAATTATGTTTAATGAGTCTTTCTCATTTTTCAATGTATAGAACAAAAAATCTTGATTTTGGGGATTATACAGGCTTCACCCCGTCTGTTAACTCATAGGATTTGTTTCCTTTTTCAGTCCAATCAAATTCAGCAACAATCCCCTCCTTTTCCATGGCTACTCAAACCCTTCCATCTTCAAAATATCGTTGGAGGTATGATGTGTTTGTGAGTTTTAGAGGTGAAGACACAAGAAAGAGTTTTACGGATCACCTCTACACTGCCTTGGTGCAAGCTGGAATTAACTGCTTCATAGATGACGATGAGCTTCCAAAAGGAAGGGACATTTCTACCGAACTACTCAATGCCATACAAAAATCAAGGATTTTTATTGTGGTTTTTTCCAAAGGCTATGCTTCCTCTAGTTGGAGCCTTAAAGAGCTTGCGGAGATAGTTCGCTATAAGAATACTATAGGCCAGATTCTTATTCCAATATTTTATCACATGGACCCTTTAGACGTTCTGGAACTTTTGCTGAATCATTTATTAGCTAGGCATGAAGAGGAGTATCAAAATGATATGGAGAGGGTGCAGAGCTGGAGAACAGCTCTTACTAAGGCTGCAAACTTTTCCGGCTATGATCTCAATGCTGTAAATGGGTAATATACTATGGTTTATTGTGGTTTTTTCAACATTTTTTTATCACTGATTGTCCCTTTTTTTTCTTTTAAATGTTGGATGAAAATTGATTAAAAAAAATTAAAGTTGAGCTAAAAGTGGATTGACAAAATTTTGAGAAAGATTTCTCAAGATTATCTTAGAATCCAAATTTGATCTAAATTTTCCTCAGTCAAAAGAATCTCAAATTAATTTGGCATACTTCAATTATTGTGAAAATACACCTTTTACTAGGATAAATTCTAATTGCTGATTACTGGCCGAAATATCGATGAGTCCTCAACCAGAAAACAATTATAAACTACTCACCCACATTTCTCTAAAATTATTTGGCAATGGGGAAGTGTGATATGTGATGTTGTAAACAGCAATTGCTCTACCGACTGGAGCAAACGGTATTTCAAGTTCATCCAAGAAAATAAAGAGATTGATTAAGCAGTGCTGATGCTCTTGCCTTAGCAATCAATTTTCCCATATAATTCTAGATTGTTTTGCTGATCTAAAGTTCTTGAACAAGAGATTTTTCTAACAGATATGAAGCAAATATAATTAAAGAGTGAAAAAAGAAGAGTTTTTTAACTTATTCATTCCATTCTATTCCATTTCTTCTTAATTCATCATTTTCTTTTTTGGTTAGATGGGTAAGATCTGCATCGATCTTGTTCTAACAAAACACAAAGATAGGCTTCTCATGTATGATGTAGCTTCACTTTTTAACTCTATATGCTACAAATTCATGGGAATGAGATCTACATGTAACTTCTTAACGGTCTTCACACAGATGGGGAGTAAATGATGCAAGCCAAAGCCGAATTTTTGGGCATAGACTTTTAACTAAATTAAATATGTGAAGTTACAATAAAGATGAAGTGTATATACAGTATAATCACATATAGAAAAGTTAGTTTTTGAGTTGAATTTTTTATGGTTTTCTGTTCCATGTCCATGCTACTGGGATATAAAGCATGCCATTTAGAGAGAGATCTTGGTTCTAGAATTATCAAGTTTAGTATGGCCTTCTAGATAAAATGTCATACACTTGATATGAAGGATATTGTAACCATACTTTCCCTGTAACAGTTAATGGCGTTCTCCATGAACAGGAAAAAAAAGGAAAATGAAAAGAAAAAAATTGTTTCGTGGCATGTTATTGGGGACGAACAAGAAACTATATAGAAATATATTGAAATGATAGCCTCAATAAATTTCATGGAACTTGATAGTCATAATGAATGAGATGATAACATCCTTTTGGTACTGAAGATTCATAATTTTCTTTTGGGTTAATAACTTTTTTAGTACCTAAGTTTTCACTTTTTTATTTTTTTTTCCCTGAGTTTTAAAACATGACAAATCTAGTACCCAACCTATGCGAAAAGACGGAATCAATACCTCCATTAGTTTCGTCAGTTCCAATTAATGGAATTTCCACGTGTCACTCTCATATTACGCCACGTGTCATAAAAATTTAAAAATAATTAAAAAAAAAATAGAATAAAATAATAATTAAAAAAAAGAAGAAGTTACACAGAAACTCTCGGTGATCTTCGTCTCCGGCAACTTCGAAACATTGGCCACACCATTTTCTAGAAGCAAGACTTCATAGCAGGAGTTACTTCCATGCCCAATACCTTGACCGGCATTATCTTTTCTGGGTGGGTCACAATTTTCCATTGGCAGAAATTTTCGGCAAGATTCCGGAGACAGAGAGGCTACCGGAGAGTGCAATCGCAATAGAAGGAATCAATTGTCTTTAAAACATTAGAGAAATTTCAGAACAGCCAATTGGTTTGCTTCATTTACAAGAACAACTTACTTCTGATATCTTGAAAATGAAGAATTTGAAGATTGGCAGTATTGATAAGAGACAACATTTATGTATAAAAACATGTGCACATACACAAACACAATAGACATGTTATGAAGATATGCATGAGAGTTGTCTTTTTTCCAAGTATGCATCTCAGTTTGAATAACATGATTGACATAACTCATAAGTCTGATCTTAAATCCAGAACTCTCTAAATCAAGTTAGTAACTGATTCTAATAATTTCTAAATCATTTTAGTGCTTTTCACCTTTCTAATTAGAAAAAAAAATATATATGTAAAGTCAGTCACTGTAGTTACACAGTTGCAAGTTTCTAGTGGCATAAAAATTTGTTGATAACTTATATTGGTATGCAATAAAAGCAAATAGATTCCTACTCTTAACTTTCATTTAAAACTTTGATGGAATCCTTTAGTGTGACATGTCAGATCCAATTGTATAATGACATGTATGTTGATCATATATATGGACATACTGCTCTGATGCTCAACTAATATGTGTTATTAGGCAAATTGTTATTGTTATTGTCAACTAAATATGTGTTTTGTTTTGTGGCAAAATCTATGTTGATTTTAGATGTCATCTAGGGAGCCGCCGAAATGCTACTGTGGTCTGAGAACACATCTAACGACTTCATGGACCGACGATAATACGGGAAGGCGTTTCTTCGGATGTGCTCGATATGGCGAACAATCACCTTGCAATTTTTTTATTGGTATGATCTACCTATTTGTGAACGCGGCGCTGAGCTTATACTTGAAATGAGGGAAGAGATTAAGATGTTGGAAGGGCAACTTCATTAGCAAGCGGCAAAATAGAGGCGCTCACGTGTCCATTTAATTGTGTTATGAAGCTTATAATTGTATGTGTTCTTTTTTTTCTTTTTCTTTTTTTAGATGAATAAGGAATTTCATTCAAAAACTAACAATCCAAACTACAAAGATACTCCAATTACAAGCCTTCTCAAAAGGCCAAAACTTAGCCACGCAGGGCTTCAAGCATACTCCAAGCAAGCCAAATGCATACAACATACAATTTGGCAAGCCAGCACTACCAAAAGAAGTCCAAAACAAGACTGTTCTACAAAGAAACAACAAACAAAACCAAACCTGCAAAAAAACAACCACGCAGGGTCTAAAACCAAATAACAAACCAAAGCAACTGCAGAAACAGATAACAGAAAGCACTACTAATTGTATGTGTTCTTTTAGGAACAATGAGAAATTGGTCAGGATTTTTATGTAGTAACTTTTGTATTTGAGCTTAGATGCTTCCTATTTTATGCATCGAGTAATAATGCATTATCCTTGTTGGTTGTATACAAAAGTAATTAATTAGGGAAGTTTTCCCATCATAATTAGCTTTGGGATCAATCGTTTTTATCAATTATGAGTATCAAACTTAATCTTCAACTCTAGTTAGAGCTATGAAAGAATCAAATAATCTACATTATTCCATTTTATTTTCTATGGGCTCAAAAATACAGGAGCCTTATTCAAAATTTCAAAGAGAGACAGAGACACACAGAACAGCATTTTTACTGAAATTCATCTTAAAAAAGTTTTGCTCTATGACACTAGTGTAATTTACACATTCACTCATTAAGAAACTCCAACTCTTTTACTTTCACTGTGGCAAAAGGACTTTCACAATGCTAGTCAAAAGGACTTTCACATTCACTGTGTCCCTTTGTTTCGACGTAAAATATTTTTCGACGTAAAATATTTTTCGTCGTAAAATATTTTCAACGAAGTCATTTTACAAGAAAATATTTTACGATGAAAACAATTTCCGGCGTTTGGCGTACACATGGAAAATCACAAATATTTTTTATATTCACAACATAAAAATACTAATATACAATAATTTAAAAAATAAAATAAAAAAAATACCCGCCCAGGATGTGACCAAGACCCGCCCTGACCTGGAGCTACTCGGCACCTCGCCTGGAGCTGCCCAAAACTTAACCAGGACCCAACCGAACCTGCTCAGGACCCGCCTCGGACTTGACCAGGACTTACCTAGGACTTGACTGGGACCCACCCTGTATCTGCTCGGGAACCGCTTGGGCCAGCCCGGGACCCCGCTGAGACCTGACCAGGACTTGACTGGGACTTGACCGAGTAGGTCCCAAGCGGGTCCCGAGCAAGTTCCAACAAGGTCTCATGCAGGTTTGGTAGGGTCCCGGGCAAGTCCCGGGTGACTCCTAGGCATGTCCCAACGGGTTCCAGGCAGGTCCGGACGGGTCCCGGGCAGGTCCCAAGTGGGTCCCGATTAAGTCTCGGGCAGGTCCCGGTCAAGTCTCAAAAGGATCCCGGTTAAGTCTCTGGCAGGTCTCAGTGAGGTCTTGGGCGGGTCCCAACGAGGTCCCGGGTGGGTCTCGGGCAGGTCCTAGACAAGTCCCGCTCAAGTCCCGGCGAGGTCCCGAGTGGGTCCTGGTCAAGTCTTGGCCAAGTCTCGGTCAAGTCTTGATGAGGTCCCGAGCAGGTTCCAATCAGATTTTAGAATGAGATGCTCAAAGTTGAAAAATGGTTTTCATAAACCATTTTCCTAAATTTTAAGAAGAATTTTCGGTCAAAGGAAAAATATTTTACGTTGACTATAATTTTACGTTGTGCCAAACACCCAAAAATACGTAAAACATTTTCCGAAATTAATTTACGACAAAACAAACGGAGCCTAAGATTAAGAAAATTATAATGACATTTGCATGCTCGAGTAGGAAAAGAAATCCGGGTAAAGACAGTAGGAAAGTTCGTGAGAAAGAGAGATCAGTTGCATTTAACTTGCATAGAACTAGAGCCAAAATAGAGAACTTATCGCAAAAAAAAAAAAAAAAAAAAAAAAAAAAAAAAAAAGGTTTCCTTACCTTCATTATAGGGGTGTCAAAAATAACCAAGAAACCAGAACCGGGACCGAGAAACCGGAACCGGGAAACCGAGAAACTGGAAACCGAAAAACCGAGGACCGGTTCCAGTTCCGGTTGCCAAAAAAAAAAAAACCGGGACCCCGGTTCCGGTCCCGGTTTTTGGCACCCGGTAAAAACCGGGAAAACCAGAACCCGGTCTTATATATATATATATATATATATATATATATATATATATATATATATATATATTAATTCTTTTAGTCTTTTACGCAGCGTTTAAGACATTAGGCAATTAGGTTTCTCACTTTTCCGGATATAGCTAGAAGATTTCTAAAGCTCGTGTGGCATGCTGGATGATTTGATGATTTTTGAAGCTTGCGTAATATTGTCTTTGTAATGTGTTTGTGAACTATTTTTATTATGAGTGTATTTCTTTTGATTGGTAGATTATTTAAATACTTGTTTTATTTTTTATTTTTTTGGGTTTTGAATTATTATAGTAATGAGTATTTATTTCATGTGCATGTTGGTTTGTTTACCTACTTGTTTTTACTTTTTATTATTTTAATATTTTCTTTATGTTTCTAATTTAAAATGATTTTTAGGGTATTTTAAAAAATTTAAATTTTTATTTCTAAGGCTCATATAGGCAAAAACATTGATTTTTTAGGGTTTTTAGGCTTTTTTAGATTTATTTTTTAATTATTTGGAACAATCACAATAAAGCCTCTTTAATTTAGACAAAAAGATTAATAGCTTTTTTTTAAATGAGCTAACTTATAAAAAAAATAATGGGCTTATTTTAGGCCCAATACCTAAAATAAGCCTCAAACACCAATTTTTTTCAAAAACCGGTTACCAAACTAGATAAAACCGGAACCGGCCAGGAACCGGGATCCCGGTTAACCGGGGTTCCAGTTCCGGTTTCGGTTTTTCAAAACCGAGAACCGCAGTACCCCGGTTTCAATTCTGATTTTAGCCAAAAACTAAAAAAATTAGACTAAATTGACATCTCTACTTCATTAGTAGCATGGCCCACGGACCATGTCTTTTTAAATTATTGAAAGTTGTTAATGTCTCACCCACGACACTGCTACGTGGGTGACGTGACTGGATCCTTGTGTTCTTTTCAATGAAATGTTCAACACAAACAGACTCGTCCTGTATGGGATTGGTAAGTCTGCAGGTGGCCACGTAATTTACAGATACTTTAATGGAAAGCGTTTCACAGGAACGGAAGGAAAGAGGGACGGCCGCTTTTATGTAAGAATGTTCCCATTTGAGCTGTCTTTCACGGTTGCTTTTAGTCCTAGAGTCTTTCTCTCGGCTGCTCATCTCGATCCAAGTAACTTTAAAAGACTTATTTGTGTCTTACTTATATTTTAGGGGAAAATACAATTTATCCCCATGAAGTTTTAGGGGTTTTTTAATTTTAATCCCAAAGTTCAAAAATTTGCAATCTTCTTTCCTGAAGTTTCAAAAATTGGCAATTTAAACCTTCCGTTTAATTTTTCCGTCAAATTTGACGGAAATTTTTTTAAAAAAAGCCTAAGGGTAATGATGTAATTTCATAAATTTCCGTCCATTTTGATGAAAAAATTAAACGGAAAGTTTAAATTGCCAATTTTTGAAACTTCAAGGGGGTAAATTGCCAATTTTTGAAACTTGAGGGGGGTAAATTGCCAATTTTTTAACTTTGGGGTTAAAATTGAAAAACTCCTGAAACTTCAGGAGGGTAAACTACATTTTCCCCTATATTTTATATGTGGCTATTCAAATTATTATTTAATCAAAATTTAATAATAATTAGTAACAAATTCAATGGTAATTTTAATAGCCACATTATTCTTAATAAAATACAAGTAAACCTCCTAGAATTACTTTCATCTCCCTCCTCTCCCTACACATTGTCTAAAAACTGGATTAAGCGGTTTTTTTATATTGAAAGATTGAAAATGCCACATTAAAAATGTGACATTATCAAGTAACCAGAAAAAATTTCTTTTCCAAAAGACTTGTTATTCATTTAAAAAAAAAAACTAAAATACATTTTTTTTTTTCAAAGCTTTTTTACAATATAAAGAGTAAAAACTTGATGAAAATATATTCAATTTTTTTTTAACCGTAACATGTCACTTTTTAATATGTGGCATTTTTCAATGATTCGGTGTAAAGAAACGACTTAAATTCTGTAATTCGAGAGTATACTTTCTTTTGAAATTGTAAGGGATCCTTAATGCCAGAAGGAGGATTAAAATCCTCTTTGCGTTCTTATAAATGTGATGTAAGTTTTAAAAGGAAAAGGTTACATCTACTTCCATGTTCTTCTCACGTCCTCTCAATTTTTTTTTAAATTATCATTGGATCTGTAGAGTCATCTCAATCCCACAGATTTAATGATAATTAAAAAAAAATGAAAAAATATGAGGAAAACTAGGAGAAGATGTATAGCATATCTCCATTTAAAATTACTAATAAATTAAAATTTAATAATAATCTTATGAAATTAAATCTTCACATTCACAAAAGTTGAAAGAAGTTACTTCCATCCTTCCTAAGAAATATGTCTGTTTTTTAAACCAAGCAAAAACATCAATCTTTTTTAGCCGAAACACTCCCATAGAGGCCCAGACGAAAATTTTACGATTATCAGGGATCCCAACCATTCAGAGATATGACAAATACCTCGGATTACCGGCACTTGTGGGAAAATCTCGAAAGCAAGCTTTCAAGAGTATTAAGGATAGAGTTTGGAGGAGACTTAGTGATTGGAAGCTGAAGCTTTTGTCACAAGCGGGGAAAGAGATCTTATTGAAAGCAGTCATTCAAGCAATTCCTACATATAGTATGAGCATTTTCCTCATTCCAAAGGGGTTGTGTGCCAAAATCAATTCCATGATGCAGAATTTTTGGTCGAGGCATCAAGAGAATGACGCACGTATTCATTGGATGCGATGGGGTCAATTGGGACTGTCCAAGGATCGGGGTGGATTGGGTTTCAGAGATTTAGTGAGTTTCAACAAGGCCCTCCTAGCAAAACAATGTTGGCGCTTGTTACAATCCCCGAAGAGCCTTACGGCAAAAATTTTGAAGGCCAAATATTATTCCAATTCCTCTTTTTTGGAAGCAAAGTTGGGCTCAAAACCCTCCTTTGCATGGAGAAGTATCCATGGAGCAAGGGATCTCCTCGAGGCCGGTTTGCTATGGAGAGTAGGAAATGGACAATTAATAAAGATTTGGGGTGATGCTTGGATCCCAATTCCATCAACTTTTAAAGTCCATTCTCCTATGAAGGTGCTGAATCCAAATAGCACGGTACAAGAATTGATTGATTAGAAAAGGGGTGAGTGGGATCAAGATCTTTTAAATAGCATATTTACAACTGAAGAGACAGCAGCTATTAATTCTATACAAGTGAGCCAGATGCAGCAACCGGATATTCGAATCTGGAGATGTACAAGTTCAGGCATCTTCTCGGTAAAAAGTGCCTATCATTTAGCAAAGGAGATGGAGATGAGGAACTGGCCAGGAGGATCTACAAAGAGGGAAGAAAGTTTTTTGTGCAAATCATTGTGGAAATTAGCAATTCCAAATGCGGCAAAAAAAATTTTCTGGAGAGCTTGCCACAATTTACTACCCACCAAGGAAAATTTACTTCGACATAGGGTAGTGAAAGAACCTTTTTGCCCCATTTGCTCGCAAGAACCGGCGGCTGTTCTTCATGCCTTGTGGGATTGTTTGGCAGCAAAAGATATATGGGGTTGCAATAAAAGGGCCTTCCAAAAGATGACCACGGAGGGGGGGAGCTTCATGCAAACCACAAAAAGCATTTTCTCTAAGTGTGACCTAACCGAATTTGCTCTATTTGTACAATTATCACGCCAAGTATGGTTCCATAGAAACAAATGGGTCCATGAAGGAATTTTCGTTGATCCTAACGTCATTCTCCAAAAAACAGCAGAGGAAACAATGGCCTATGCCCAATTACTCTAGAAGGAACCAGAGGAAAAGACTGTGTCTACTTGTTCGAAGGCATGGCGAGCACCTAACCAAGGTTGGCCCAAGGCAAATTGGGATGTGGCTATTGATAAAGTAAATGAAAGAGTGGGGGTCGGAGTTGTGCTCAGGGACGAGAATGGGCAAGTGATCGCTGCTCTGTGTAGAATGAGGATGGGTATATTAGAGCCAACTATGGGGGAAGAATATGCCGTCTATCATGCAGCTTGTTTATGCAGAGATATGGGAGTACAAAATTTAATTCTAGAGGGAGATGCCAAGCAAATTGTGGAGGCTATTCAACATGCAACGGACGCATGGAGACGTTTTGGGCATTTAATAAAAGACACAAGACAGATACTACTCACTCTATCAAGATGTAATTGTGTTTTCGTTCCTCATGAAGCAAATGAGGTGGCTCATAGGATGGCGAAAGCGGCTACAACTAATATTAGTGATAGAATTTGGAGGAATACCACTCCTAATTGTATTAGTGATATTATTTTGATTGAGCAATTAGCTCTATCTCTATGATTGTTTGTTGGAGTTGTTATACTCCACCTACGATTCATTATCAATAAAGTTCACCAATTTATCTAAAAAAAAAAAAAAAAAAAAAAAACCATTCCGCTCTCACTCAAGCTACCCCAGAAACGGTGTCGGCCAACAAACCCAGAAACTGAGCGAGAAACCCATTTTCGTTGGCCTCCCCAGACTTCTCACCTCTCCCCTGATATTACCCTCAAAGCACGATTTCTTTTCCAAACTACCCCCCACAAGCCCTCTCTCTATCTACCACTCTACCACCCATGGGCCAAATCATCAATGTGGTACGACGAAGCTGGAAGCGGAAGCGGGAGCCAGAATGCGAAGACCCAAACCAGGCTCGCAAGATTCTCCACGTCGAAGGCTCAAACAAAGAAGGTATTGTTTTCACCACACTCACAGATAAAATAGAAATGGTTAGGTGTATGCATTTGTATTTGTGTTTTATGACTGGATTAGCGCGTGTGAGCGGGTATAATGTCAATTTGATTGAGTAATTTATATGGCATACTGGTGTGATGACGCAATCGCTCATCACCTCCGTATAAAAAAATTAGGGGAAACTTCAGAAAACCCCCCTGAAGTTCCAGCCGATTTGAAAAACCCCCTCTGAATTTCCAAAGCTCTCACTTAGACCCCATGAACTTTGGTTTTCTCTCACTTTGGATCCCTTTAACATTAAACTACGTCGTTTTGGATGTTTTATACCCATTTTAACCTTCCCCAAAACTATGTTGTTTTGTGTCTTAAAATCACAATACATATCCAGCCCAAAACGACGTCGTTTTAAGCATAATTTAAAAAAAAAAAAAAAATTAAAAAAAAGTAAAATATATATATAGAAAATAAAATAAAATAAACCGGGGGTGGCTTCAGCCACCCCTTGGCCAAAATGGGGTGGCCGGACCACCCCATTTTTGGCCAAGAGCCACCCCCTGGCCGATCTGGGGGTGGTTGAACCACCCCCATGGCCAAGGGGGTGGTCCGGCCACCCCCTTGGCCAAAAAAAGAGAAAAAAAAAAAAAAAAAAAAAAAAAGGGGATGGGGTGTTTTTGGGGGTGGCCGGACCACCCCCAAGGGGCTGGGGTGGTTTCGGCCACCCCATACCGGCCGTATGGGGTGGCCGAAACCACCCCCAGCCCCTTGGGGGTGGTCCGGCCACCCCATATGCACCCCCCCCCCCCCCCCTTTTTTTTTTTTTTTTTTTTTTTCCCTTTTGGGTGTGGCCAGACCACCCCCATGGCCAAAGGGGTGGTCCGGCCACTCCCTTGGCCAAAAATGGGGTGGTTCGGCCACCCCATTTTGGCCAAGGGGTGGCTGAAGCCACCCCAGTTTTTTTCCTTTTTTTTTTCTTTTTTTTTAATTTTTTAATTTTTTCTTTTTTTAAAAAAAAAAAAAAAAAAATTAATGCCTAAAACGATGTCGTTTTAGGCTGGGTAATTTTAGGACACAAAACGACGTAGTTTTGGGGAAGGGTAAAATGGGTATAAAACATTCAAAACGACGTAGTTTAATGTTAAAGGGATCCAAAGTGAGAGAAAATGGAAGTTCAAGAGGCTTAAATGAGAGTTTTGGAAATTCAGGGGGGGTATTTCAAATCGGCTGGAACTTCAGGGGGGGTTTTTTTAAGTTTCCCCAAAAAATTATGATTGAGCATTTGGTAAACTTGGATGTGCAACTGGATTGCTCCAACTTTCAACCTATGATTAGGACTTACATGACCCGACACCCAATACGAAATTAAAGGATACGAAATTAAAGGATTAGGCTTGAGAAGTCTGACCGTTTAATTAAATGAGTGTGGTTGAGATACACATAGTTCGACACAACCGGAAACCTAATATTCGAACCCGAATTACCACCCTTATTCCTAAATAGTTTTTTTTTTTTTTCCTGATTAACAAGGTGTTCTTATAACCTATTAATTCAGTATAAGCTAGCTGTTGAGTTTCCCAGTGAAAGATCTAGATGATCCGACAAAATTTAGCAGTGAACTCCGATGTAAGCCATATATACTGGAGTCTTCTTCATCCTCAAATTCTCAGGGAGAGAGAGAGAGAGAGAGAGATAGAGAGAGAGAGAGACAGAGACAGAGACAGAGACAGAGACAGAGACAGAGACAGAGAGACCCATTTGAGTGACTGATAGAAAACTTTTATTTGCACTATGGCTTGGTTCTCGGCGGCAGTGGAAGTGAAAGCTATTTAAAAAAAGAAAAAAGAAAATGCAAGTTGAAAAAGTCTGAAGAGTATATTTACATGATACAGAAAAAGCAGTTGATGCCACAGCAGCAGTAGACGCTGTGCATCATTAGTAGAAGGATCTCTGCAAGAAAACATGACGATTGAAGAGGTACCCTTATAAACCTCTGTGAAAGCATCACCATTTCTCTCTCTCTCTCTCTCTCTCTCTCTCTGTATGTTTACTAGCCACATGTGTTTTTTTTTTCTATGTATCAATATCTTCTAAATTTTGCTCATACATAATTGTATAAGAAAATTGACTAAGAAATCTGTCATATTCTACTACTTGTTTGTGCTACAAATGGAGATGAACCGCATGAAAGAAGAAAACAGGGTATCGAGGAAGGTAGTAGAGCAAAAACTGAAAGATTACCATGATTTACAGATGAAATTCGCCACAATTCAGCTAAATAACCAAGAAAAGGTAAATCTAGTTTCCTTATTTATTGAATATGTCTGTTGTGTTATGCATAACAGCATAAATACTTAATTGTTTTACACTTTGCTTTGATTTAGGATCCTCAGTCCTTTCTTTCGCTTCGTGGTAACAACAAGGCTAGTCAAGAACCAAACACAGTTCCTAAAATTCTAGGTATCACTAACCAAAGCCTTCTATCACCGTCACCCACGGATGGTATTAGGGAGAGTGAATTAGGGTTGTCACTGAGGCTACATACTTATATTGAAGAACAAGAACAAGTGGAAGGTAAAAATCAGCAAGAAGAAAAATATGAAATTATTAGTAAGTTCGGATACCACTGAATCATCATCATTGTGTCCTCTTTAATAGGGTGAAACTTTGCTTAGAGCCTTAGAGGATCCTGAAAGAATTGAAGAAGAAAAAGAATGAATCATCATAAAAAAAATTTGGATTTAGATTTATGTTTAGTAAATGATATTTTTCTCATTTTTCAATTTACTTAACTTGCCAAATATGTCTTATTTTTCAGCCCAATCAAACTCAACCACAAGAAGCACCTTGTCTTCCATGGTTACTCCAACCCTTCCTTCATCTTCTGAATCTCGATGGGATCATGATGTCTTCTTGAGTTTCAAAGGTGAAGACACCCGAAAGAGCTTCACCGATCATCTCTACTCCGCCTTGGTAAAAGTAGGAATTCGTACCTTCCGAGATGACGAGGAACTTCCAAGAGGGGAGAACATGCCTACCAAACTTCTCAACGCCATTCAAGGGTCAAGGATTTCCATTGTGATTTTCTCCAAAAGCTATGCTTCTTCCAGTTGGTGCCTCAATGAGCTTGTAGAGATTATGAACAGTAAGAATACCATAGGCTGCACTCTTCTTTCGATATTTTATCATGTGGGCCCCTTGGATGTTCGAAAACAGACAAGAACTTTTGTGGAAGCCTTTGCTAGGTATGAAGAGTGATTTCAGACTGATATAGAGAGGGTGCAGAGGTGGAGGAAAGCTCTTAGTGAAGCTGCAAATTGCTCTGGCTGGGATCTCGAAAGCGTTGCAAATGGGTATTATGATATAGACTCTTCTACTTTTTCATGCATTTCTCATTCTTTTTCTTTTTTTGTTCTTTTCTTTTCTTTTAAATTTTAGACAAACATTGATCAAAAGTAAAATTAAGCTAAATGGATTTAAGAAAATGTGTTTGAGTTGAATCAGTTGATGGTTTTCTGTTCCATGCTCACTCTATTAGTATATCAAGATCTTGCCATCTAGAGACAAACCTTTTTTCTAGAAATTATCAAGTCTAGGATTGCTTTCAGATAAGCTATCAAACAGTTGAGAGAAATGATATTGTAACCATACTTTGCGCGAAACAATTAATGGCGTTTTCTACAAGAAGAAAAAAGAAATTGTTTCATGCCATGTCAATAGGAGAAGAAATTATATATAAATAGATTTAAATGATAATTATCAATAAAATTTGATAAAACCTAATTGTTTGTCATGTTATATTAATCTCATATTATATTCTCAAATGACTAGGATGATAAGATCTATTCGGTACCCTGATGAGTCATAATTTTTTTTTTTTTTTTCCTTGTGCTTACTTCGTTGTTCTATTTTCCATTTGAATCATATAATCAGGTATGAATTAAGATTCATCAAAGAGATTGTTGAAGAAGTTTTGTGTAAAGTGAACCTCGCTCGCTTGGATGTTGCCAAACACCCAATAGGAATAGAGTCTCGTGTTCATCATATTAAAGATTTATTAAATCTTGGAACAAGTGGCGTTCGCATTGTGGGCATTTACGGAATGGGTGGAAGAGGAAAAACAACCCTAACAAAGGCTGTTTATAATCAAATATGTGTTGCATTTGAAAGAAGTAGTTTTCTTTCAAACCTTAAAAAAAGTTTAGAAAAGCCCAATGGCTTAGTTCAGTTACAAGAACAACTTCCTCATGATATCTTGAAAACGAATTTGAAGATTGGTAGTGTTGATAGAGGAATAAGTATAATTGTGGAAAGAATTCATGAAAAAAAAGTTTTTGTTGTTCTTGATGATGTAGATGACTTTGAAAACCTACACGTGTTAGGTGAAAAGCAATGGTTTGGTCCAGGAAGTAGAATCGTTGTAACAACTAGAGATGAACATTTGTTAAGTCAATTAGGAGTAGATGAAAAATATAAAGTAGAACTGAATCGTTGGGAGTCTCTTCAACTGTTTAGTTGGCATGCCTTCAAGATGGTTGATCCAAAACAAGATTACTCAGAGCTTACAATTGAAGCAGTGGATTATGCCGGAGGAATTCCATTAGCTCTTGTGGTTTTGGGTTCTTTTCTTAAAGGAAGAAGCATTGTTGAATGGAAAAATGAATTGAAAAAATTATGAAGAGCTCCTCATGACGAGATTCAAAAAATACTTGGGATAAGTTTTGATTCACTGGACAGTTCTACAAAGGACATATTCCTTGATATTGCATGTTTCTTTGTCGGTATGGACAAAGAATATGCAATCAAAATACTCTATGGTTGTAATTTCTCTCCAGGGATTGCTATCTCTATTCTCATTCAGAGGTCACTTGTAACAATTGATTACCAAAATAAGTTAAAGGTGCATAATCTGATTCATGATATGGGAAGGGAAATTGTTTGTGAAGAATCACCCAAATATCCAGGAAAACATAGTAGGTTGTGGTTTCACGAAGATGTGTTAAATGTACTACACAAACATACGATAAGAGGCATATGCATTTACATATATAAACACATGCACATGCACATGGACATAATGTACATGCTTTGTAGGTATGCATGAGAGATTTTCCTTTTTGCCAAGCATACTTCAAATTTAAATGGTATGCAATCGCGTTTTAAGCAATTCTAATCATGTTCAAATCACTTTATTATTCTTTTTCGAATTATGGTGAGAATATATAGGCCTCTTATAGCTCAAAGTTATTCTAGCTTTATACAAGATGAGGATGTGCATTGCTAATCCAACCATCTATTTTGCTAGGGATCAGAAACAGTCGAGGGTCTCATCTTAAATCTATCTGTACTTGAAGGTGTATATTTGAAAATTGAAGCATTAACAAATATGAAGAATTTGAGATTACTCCAAATCAATTATGTACATCTCACAGGATCTTATGAACATCTCTCTAAAGAGCTAAAATGGTTTTGTTGGCATGAGTGTCCCTTGGAATTTCTACCACAGGGTTTTCATCTAGAGAACCTTGTTATTCTTGACATGCAGAATAGCAATGTCAAACAAGTCTGGAAGAAGAAAAAAGTATAACAAATCTTGCAGTGCCCTTATTCACTATTAATGTCAAATACGTAACTAACAATAATTTTTTTTTTTTTTTTTTTTTTTTTTTGTTTTACAGATATTCAACAAGTTGAAGGTTCTTAATCTTAACAATTCCAAATATCTCACCAGATCACCAGACTTTTCTTAAGTGCCACAACTGGAGATACTAATATTTGAAGGTTGCACGAGCTTAGTTCAGGTTCATGAATCCATTGGATACCTTAAAAGACTTGTTTGATTGAATTTAAAGAATTGCATGAACTTGATGGATCTTCCAAGAAGCATTTCTAACTTAGAATATCTTGAAACTCTTGACTTGTCTAGCTGCACAACACTTGAAAAAATTCCGTCCTTACCCTCCTCATTTGGTATTTTGAAGAACCTCAAAACTCTATCATTATATGATTGTAGTCATCTCACCGAATTACCAAACTTCTTACCTACCCCACATCTAGAGAGTCTAGTACTTGAAGGTTGTACAAGTTTGGTTGAGATTCATGAGTCCATTGGACATCAAAAAAGACTTATTTTGCTGGATTTACAAAGATGCGAGAACCTTAGGAATCTTTCGAACAACATTTCTAACTTAGAATCTCTTGAAACTCTTGACTTATCTAAGTGCTTTAATCTTAAAAATTTACCTGATCAATTGGGGAATATGATAGTTTTAAAGGAGCTGTATGCGGAGAAAACTGCTATTAAGCAACTACCACCCTTCTTTAGCCTTTTGAAGAATCTTGAAACTGTATCATTATGTGGATGTGAATGTCTCATCGAATCACCAGAGTTCTTAGAAACCTCACGTTTAGAGACATTGATACTTGAAGATTGTGCAAGCTTGGTTGAGGTTCACGAATCTATTGGACTTCTAAAAAGACTTGTTTGTCAAAGTTTAGGAAGATGCAAAAAGCTTAGGAATCTTCCAAGTAGTATTTCTAACTTAGAATGACTGCATAGAGCTTGACAAGTTACCAAAACAATTGGGAAATATGACAGCTTTAAAGGAGATTCTTGCAGACATAACTGCTATTGAGCAACTACCCTCCTCCTTCAGTCGTTTGAGGAATCTCGGAATTGTATTATTATCTGGAAGTGGAGGACCATCCTCATCATGGATATCACTCAAAAGCTCCAACCACATAAGTTTGTTAGCTTCCATTTCTAGATTAAGTTCGTTGACAAAACTAGATCTCAATGACTGCAATTTGTCTGAAGATGAGATTCCTATTGAACTTGGATGTTTATCTTCTCTCAGAGAATTGGTTTTATCTAGAAACAATTTTCTTAATCTACTTAGTTGCGTCAACTACCTTCCTGCATTATCGGATTTGTTTGTAAATGAGTGTACTACTCTTCAATCAATCTCAATCCCCATAAGTGTAAAAATTCTGGAAGCAAATGGTTGCACATCATTGGAAAGAATCTTAATTTTGACGAACAAGAGTTCAGGATCTTTTTACCTTAATAATTGCCACAAACTGGTTGAAATTCAAAGTTTGAACAGTGTGTGTGTGATCTGCATCAAATGTTCTCATGGGAAGGTGCAACAATCTAGCATATGATTTTAGAAAGAGTATTCTCCAGGTTCTCTCTCTCTCATTTTATGACGTAAACACATTTTTTGAAACAGATGCTGTGCAAGACAGATAGCAGTTCCCTTTGCCTCCCCGGAAGTGAGATTCCAAATTGGTTTAGCCATCAGACAATCGGTTCTTTAATATCCTTTCATGTTCCTTCCTTTTTGGATGGTAAAATGGGCAAGGTGCTTGTTTGCGTTGTTTATGCAGCAAACAAGGAAGTACCCAGACTGTTAGATCTAGAGGGTTGGTTCGACTGGACATTCTGTAATAAAACTAAAAATCCCCAAGAGTCATACAAGATAGAGTCCAAAAACTTCTATTTTGATAGCTTTCAAGATCATATATTTGTAGCCATGATACAATTTCATCATATAATCTCGAGATGAAAAGTGGAGACGAAATAGAGCTGTCTGTTGATCTTGGGGACCAGAGTCAAGTGAAGAAGTGTGAAATACAAGTGAAGAAGTGTGGAATTCATCTCCTAGTTGATGAGCCAAATGTTATGGATGAAGATGGAAGTGTGGTCTAATACAAGGAAGCACCAGAGATTTACGTAGATGGGGTTGGTTTGCCTGGAGATTTTGTAATAAAACTAGAAATTCCCAAATATACTTGGTTTGTTCCAGAGAATGCTTTTTTGATAGCTGTGAAGATCATATATTTGAAGAGGTGATGGGATTTTGTCGAATTGAACTTGAGATGAAAATTGGAGATAGTGTTCACATTACTTGCCAAATGGATAATGTTCGCATGGTCTATCTTGTTTTGCTTGTTTTGCTTGCATTGTGCAAGAGGGTTGATTTAGAAAATTAAATAAATATTGTATTTTTTTTGAACCCTTGATTTTTTATTCTTCTTTTCCTCTTTTTCTTTGAAAACTTGAACATTGAGCTTATTTTTTTGCCCACTTTTCAATATATATTTTGGAAAAATTACACTTTACTCCTAAAGTTTGAGCTAATTTTCAATTTGACTTCTAATGTTTCAATTTTTATAATGCATCCTATCAAAGTTTAAATTTTTTTTAATATGGCCCATCTATTAATGATTTTCATCTAATTTAACTGAAAATTGGTCGCGTGCCAAGCACGTTTTTGTTTTGTTTTTTTTAAAAAAAAAAAAAAAAAATTGAAAATTGTCCAATGTATTTTAATAAATTCTAAAAATACCCCAAAGTCGAATAAAATAAAATAAAAAAAGTGGGTGGTCGTAGTCACCCCTTTAGCCATTTGGGGGTGCTTGGCTACCCCCTTTGGCCCTGGGGTGGCCTGTCCACCCTCACCTGTCTAGATTGGGGGTGGTGTGCCACCTCCATAGCCCAGGGGGTGGCCGACCACTCCCAATTTATTTTTTTTTTTCTTTTTTGTTTTTGAGTTTTTTTAAAATAAAAAAATAAAATTGTAAGGGCAATTTAGTATTTTTCATTATTTCCGTTAGATGAAATAGAAATGGTTAACAGATGGCCACATTGAAATTTTTTTTTAACTTTGGTAGGGTGCATTTGTAAAAGTTGAAATATTATAGGTCAAATTGAAAATTGGTTCAAATTTTAGGAGGTAAAGTATATTTAACCCATATATTTTTCATTACAGAAAGTCCAGGTGAAAGCAAACAATAAGTCAACGAAAAAGTTATTAGAGAATCTCTATGAGAATATGCAAATACTTCATAATCGTCAAATTTGACTATTTTTAGCTTTTTTTCGACTCAAGCAGAATAGTTATTTTGCAGTTTTTTCTTATAATTAGCATATTCACTATTCACACTATAAACTTTGTTTATTATTATTTTGTCTCCCTTTCTTCCCTTTACTCTCTCTCCTCTTTCTTTCGCTCTCTTTTTCACATAAAATAATATTTTAAAAAAGAGATAGTGGAATAGAGAATCGGTTGGAGTGTATATGAAAGAATGAGTAATTAAAGTAAAAATGGTATTTTTTTAGTAGCTATTTTGCCTATTTCTATTGGAGATGGTTTAAGTGAAGAAGTCAAATGATACTTTTATTTAAAATGACTAATCAAATTCGTACAAAACCCTCCCACATTGGATTAGCCAAAAAAAAAAAAAATGGCAAAGGGATATTTGATTGGATTAGCCAAAAAAAAAACAAAAAACAAAGCTACATGTAGCCGTACTTTTTAAGAGAGTCATTTTATTTTTTATTATTTCTCTCACCTGTTTTATCTTTTTTTCAAAACTTTTCTCACTTCTTAAGGGATCATTATGAGAATATTTTTTTTTTCAAAATTTTTAATAAAAAAACATTTAAATGATATAGATGAAAATATAGTTAATTGAATGTAAAAGACATTTAAAAATTTATTAACTAAATTAAATCAAATGAGTTTTAAAAAATTATTTTACTCCATTAAAAATGCTCTAAAGGCGAGGAAGTCGGTCAAAAGTTATTGAGAAGCGGAAAAAGCAAATTATTGATGAGGCCCACCAAGTTGATGGGTGGGTTGAAAACTCTCCAGCGTCAACAATAAGCAATAACGATGGAAGAAAGGCAGATGGGCATTAAAGATTCAAAGCTGGTTGGGAGAGGAGGGACTCTGTACGACTCTCAGGGCTGGTTTTACTTTTGCTTACGAAGTGCCATGAAAAGCCTTAAAATTGGTTGGTTGTATCGTCAAAGAAATAAATACTATACATTTTTGTGTTTGTAGAGCTGATTTTTTAATTATAAAAAGATAAAAATAAAAGAGTGATCTATGGCCACCTATCTTTTTTTACTTTTTATTTTTTTTTTATGTGCAATATTATGATATGCATTTTTCTTACCCCTTAGGGCTTGGCAATTCGAGTTGATGTGTCGGGTTCAGGTTGACTTACTTGATCAGTAAACCCATTAAGGGCCAATTCTAACACGATATAACTAGTTATTTGATAAATTAAATTAAATTAAAAAAAAAAAAACTAATAACCAGTTATTTTCAATTTCTCAATACTTATACTTTTTATATCACATCAATAACTTTTAATTACAATTCACATAAAAAATCACTATAGAACTTTTTTTTTTTTTTTTTTTTCATACAAAAAATTCAAAACATTTATCTACTTTATATTACATCAATCATTTTCAAATCAAAACAAGCTTAGAGGTTTTCCATGAGCTTATTGAATTTTTTTTTTTTAGTTTGATTGGAGAACCTGGTTCAACATTATTCGGCTTGGCTTGAATAGCATTCTCAACGAACTCAAGCTTGACCTCAAGCTCGCCCGAACTTTTAATGAGCCGAGCTTGAACACACATTTCATAGCTCGACTCGAACTTGAGCTCGACTTGAATAAATATCTTCGTAAACGAGCTAGTCTTAAAATTCTAAAGCTCGACTCGACTCGATTAACATTATCACAATTGAAAGTTTGGAGGAATGACATTGTTAATTGGATGGTAGTTTGAGGGGTGGTATGTGGACTTTACTCTATAATTAGCTTAAACTCATATGCTTAAACTTTTGAGTTGAATGGTATCTTAATATGTTATATTATAGTCATGTACTAAAAGATTATATATATAGAAATTGCAATCTGATCTTTTACTTGTTTCAATGTTCCCTAATAAAATCCAGCTATGGTTCATTAGTATGGAAAAAAGATTTCGCCAGTATAGGTGGGGGTGGATTGTTGAATCCCTTAATTATGTTTTTAATAAAAGTTGTAATTAATGATTTTGACATGTTTGAGTATGGACAAGGAAAATAATATTTGTTTTCTTCCGACAGTCCTCTGTTAGCTTTTGTGCTTCCTGAATCACCCAATTTGAGGGCTTATACCCCAACCTTGTGCTTCTCTGTGATCCATAGCTGCCCAATACTTTTGTTATCGCCCATGTATCTTATATATATATATATATCTCTTGTTCGATGATATTGAAGTTTGATGTTGTTTTTAAGCCTAGGGTTACAACTGTGAAGAAATGATAAATGAAATATAATCCTCTCAAATTGATAAAGATGATCTGTTTTACTTTCTTAAAGTGTCATCTATTCTCCCCAGCTTTTAAAGGTATAGAGATGACATATGATTGTGAAAAGCTTATATATATGTCCTGTAAGAGCAATGTAGAAGCCAGATGGCTTGACTACCAAGTTGCATAAACTTGGTACTGCCAATCAAATAGCATAATAGAATGAAGATGAAAATATACAAACAAGCCCCACATAGCTGAAGTATTTCAAGTAATGGTTTCTCTATGACAGAAACCTTACAAATTTTTGATACAAAGATGGAACCTAATTCAATGACATATTCTGGACACAGTTTTGCACCTTCAACCTTCAATCACATTGATTTTGGCTTGTGAACAGAGCAGTATGTATGTGTGAATATACTGCAAAATCAGACACACTGTAATATTTTGGTGAACCCTCATATATGCACATCATATCTGAAGTACATTGAAGAAAGCAAATTAATAAAATTTAACTTTTAACAGTGTCAAGTAGCAAATTAAATGTCGTCGCTCGAATGCTCAGTAATTCAAATAGTATCAGATTTTACAGACCAACGACTGACAATATCATTGGTGTTTATAATGGTGAATATATATCTGAAAACCTTTTATGACAACATAAGACCAAGTGAAAAGAACCAAAACCTTAGAGGCCAAATTAAAAATAGGGTGAAACTTAGGGGGTAAAGTACATTTTTTTTCATAAAACAATCACTATCAAATAGGGGTGGGTATCGGTTCGGTCGTTGTTGGTAGCTAGAAGCATTTTTGCCTATCGATTCGTAAAAGTTAGTTAAGTCGATAATTAATCGACTTCATACCGACAATGAATAATTTCGACTTTTTCGGTTAATAGGTGGTTGGTTAAGTTGATTAATTGTCAATTACAAATTTTTATTTTAAGATTTATCAATTTCATTGTAACTACAAAATTAGTGAAGAATATGTTTTATAAATGACAACCACAAATCATGATAAATACAATAAGAAAAGTTACTATATAAAATTCAAAATTCACTTTTCAAAATCAGCTAAGTCAGTTAATTCTTGGTTAACCGAAAAAAAAAATTCTACTATCTACCGAACCAAACTGATGTCGAAACAGTATTTTTATTTCGCCTACCAACTGCCAGAAGTCGGTCCGTGACAGTTTGGTGGTAGTCGATAAACAGTTAATGTGTCCACCCCTATTATCAAATATGAAATACAAATATAGCTAAAAAAACAAAAACTCAAAATTCAAAGCGTTAATACTCAAAAATTTCAGTCTCACTCAAAAACTTCTTTTTGTTAGGACAAATATCAGCTCTTTGTCTTTTTTTTAATGAAATATGGTCTACTGCTAATTAAGCTCCTCCTTGTTAATAGCTCTCCGTCTTTTATCTCAATTATTTTGCTGTGGATTGAAGGGCGTAAAAGTTAGTGAAAGCAAACAGTAAGTCGGTCAAAAGTTATTGAGAATGAAAAAGTGAATTAATGATGGGTCCCACCAAGTTGATGGCGCGTTGAAAAGTCTCCAGCGTCGACAATAAGCAATAACTAAGGAAGAAAGGCAGATGGGCACAGGAATAAAAGTCTCCAGATTCAAAGCAGGATGGAGGAGGAGGGAGTACTCTGTACGACTCTCAGGACTGGTTTTACTTTTGTTTACAGAGTGCCATGAAAAGCCTTAAAATCGGTTGGTTGTATTTTCAGAGAAATAAATACTATACATTTTTGTGTTTGTAGAGCTGTCATTTTTTTTTTTTTTTAATTATAAAAAGATAAAAATGAAAGAGTGATCATGGAACTGAGCTAACCTTAAGTTAAGAATAATATTCATTATTTTGAATATTAAATTAAGATAAAATTTGAAATTTCAACATAATAATATAAGAATAGTTAGAAGCAATATTTTTAATTTTATATATATATTTTTATAATATTAACATGACAGTTTTTTAACCAATTCTTCCTGAAAAAAATATCTTAACATCTTTGCTGTGTTTGGCAATGGAATGAAAAAAAGAAAATAGAATGATAATATAATAAGTTTGATTAATATGAGAAAAAAATATATATATATATTTTGTATAAAAAAATAAAAAAAATTATTTTATAATAATTTTTTATTTAAATAATAATAAAAAAATAATTAATATATATAAAAAGTAAAAATATTAAAATTAATTTTAAGAAAGATCCAATTCTGACCTTTGCCAAACACAGCCATCAAGGCCTGATGCAATTGTAGCGTTTGAAGGTGCTAGGAAAGTGCGTGAGAGCAATTGTAGCTTGTTGCGCTGTCACTTAAACTACGTAACCGACAGCGACCCACGCAATCAATCATCACCACCGAGAGCCAAAGTCAATGTGTAGTAATAAACACACCTTGCTGCTTTGGTCATCTCCGTCTTCGATCCTTTCTCTCTCTCTCTCTCTCTCTCTCTCAACCCAAAATCTCTGTTTTTTGGTAACCCAGAAATCCAAATCCAAGTCTCGGACTCTCGGCCATCAAACCCAGAAACTGAGCGTTAATACCCATTGTCGTTAACCTCCCCACACTTCTCACTTCTCCCCTAATATTGCCCTCAAACTCCGATTTCTTTCACAAACTACCCCCCACCATCGGTCTCTATCTTCTGCAAACTACCCCGCCATCCCTCTCTATCTACCACTCTACCACCCATGGACCAAATCATCAGTGTCATACGACGATGCTTGCCTTTCTGCTTTCCACTGCCAGAATCCGAAGACCAAAACGAGGCCTCCCAGGTTGTCGAAGAACAAAACGAAGACGGTAATGTTTTCATCTCACTCATAGATCAAATAGAAATGGTTAGGTGCATGCATTTGTATTTGTGTGTTATGCCAAGATTAGCCCGGAAAACACAACTTAAATAATTAATTTTTTAAAATAAGATGTAGATGCTCCCACAAAATTTAGCATAGCACTCCAGTGAAAGCCAAATATAGACTGGAGTCTTTTTTATACTCCCTATCGGAGGATGCAAAATATCCGGTTTACACCACGACCTGATTAAAGTTATTTCTATGTTTATTGGAGATTCTAAAATTTCAGCATATAATATTCATTTTATAGAATTCCTCAAGGCTATTAAGTTCTTCATGTAAAAAACAAAGAATTAAACAAAAAAAGAAGGGAAAAAGAATAATGCAATTATCCTACCTCAATATGCAAATAACGGTGTATGAAATTTTCATACATTGATTTGTTACTGATAGGTCTATGATTGGGTGTTTTTATGAGTTTTTAAATGAAATTTGGGTATGTAATTGTTTTTTTTTTTTTTTGTAACAATTTGAGAATAAATGAATTTGACTAAATTTGAGAATAAATGAATTTGACTAACTTTGGGCCAAGCCATTTGTTGAATTACAAAATAACTTAAAGTAAAAAAATTAAATACTAATAAACTAAATAAAACTGATAATATAAGAGAAATGTTATGTGCTCTTCTCGTGTTTTTTTGGTGTCTTCATAGTTCTAGGTGGATATTATTTTTAAAAAAACAAGTGAGTGAAATAAGTATCACATTCTTTTTTTTTTTTTAGAAAATAATATCCACCTAAGATTATGAGGATACCAAGAGAATATGAGGAGAGCATCTAGCATTTCCTTATAAATAAATCTAAAAGACACTGATTCTTTATTTTTCATCTTGCATAAGTTTGTATTTAGAATTATGTTTAACAAATCTTTCTCATTTTTCAATTTGAAAAAAAAAAAAAAAAAAAAAAAAGGAAAATCTTGATTACACCGTTATACAGGCTCTACCCCCTCTTGTTTCTCATAGGATTTGTCTCCTTTTGCAGTCCGGTCAAGCTCAAGCACAACAAGTACCTCCTTTTCCAAACCTCATTGGAATTACGACGTCTTCCTAAGTTTCAGTGGTAAAGACACCCGTAAGAACTTCACCGATCACCTCTACTCCGCCTTGGAGGGAGTCGGAATTCGTACCTTTCGAGATGATAAAGAGCTTCAAAGAGGAAAGCCCATCTCTACTGAACTACGCAATGCGATTCATGGATCGAGAATTTCCATTGTGGTTTTTTCCAAAGACTATGCTTCTTCCTGGTGGTGCCTTGATGAACTTGTGGAGATCGTGAATTGTAAGAATACCATAGGCCACACTCTTCTTCCAATATTTTATCATGTGGCCCCCTCGGATGTTCGAAAACAGATTAGAACTTTTGCAAAAGCCTTTTCTAGGCATAAAAAGCAGTTTGATATGGAGAGGATAAAGAGTTGGAGGAAAGCCCTTACTGAAGCTGCGAATTGTTCTGGTTGGGATCTCGAAAGCGTTGCAAATGGGTATTATGCTATGGACTCTTGTAATTTTTCATGCTTTTCTTTTCTTTTATTTTATTTTATTTTTTTTGTCATTTTCTTTCTATTTAAATTTTAGACAAAAATTGATAAAAAGTAGCATTAAGCTAAATGGATTGAAGAAAATTATTGATTGAGTTGAATCAGTTGATTGTTTTATGTTTTGTGCCTACTCTATCAGTATCTCAAGATCTTGCCATCTAAAGAGAGAACCCTTTTTTTTTTTCTAGATCTACCAACTCTAAGATTGCTTTTTAATTAAAATATCATACATTTGAGAAGAAACAAAAAAAATAATAATAAAATAAAATAAAAATTATGGCATGTCAATAGGAGAAGAAATTATCGAGAAATATATTTAAATAATAATTATCAATATGATAAAATCTAATTGTCTTCATGACATATTATTCTCAAATGACTAGGATGATAACCTTTATTTTGTGCCCTGATGAATTATAATTTTTTTTTCTTCGTTTTCTTTTCTTGTGCTTACTTTGTTCAATTTTTCATTTGAACTATAATAATCAGGTATGAATCGAGATTCATCAAAGAGATTGTTGAAGAAGTTTTGTGTAAAGTGAACCCCGCTCACTTGGATGTTGCCAAACACCCAATAGGAATGGGGTCTCGTGTTCGTCATATTAAAGATTTATTAAATCTTGGAACAAGTGATGTTTGCATTCTGGGTATTTACGGAATGGGTGGAATGGGTAAAACAACCCTAGCAAAAGCTGTCTATAATGAAATATGTGTTGCATTTGAAGGAAGTAGTTTTCTTCCAAACATTAAAGAAAGTTTAGAAAAGCCCAGTGGCTTAGTTCATTTGCAGGAACAACTTCTTAATGATATCTTGAAGAAGAATTTGAAGATTGGTAATGTTGATAGAGGAATCAATATAATTAAGGAAAGAATTCATGGAAAAAAGTTTCTTGTTATTCTTGATGATGTGGATGACTTTGAAGAACTACACAAATTAGTTGAAAAGCAATGGTTTGGTCCAGGAAGTAGAATCATTGTAACAACTAGAGATGAGCAGTTGCTTACTCAACTTGAAGTACATAAAAAATATAAGGTTGAAGAATTGAATAATTGGGAGTCTCTTCGACTTTTCTCCTATCATGCCTTTGGGATGGCCCTTCCAATAAATGATTATCAGGAGCTTTCGATTAGTGCAGTGAAGTATTCAGGAGGACTTCCATTAGCTCTTGTGATTTTGGGTTCTTTTCTCAAAGGAAGAAGCATTGATGAATGGAAAAGTAAATTGGAAAAACTACAAAGTACACCTCATGACAAGATTCAAAAAATACTTAGAATAAGTTTTGATTCACTGGACAGTTCTACCAAGGACATATTCCTTGATGTTGCATGTTTCTTTGTCGGTATAGACAAAGAGTATGCTATCAAAATACTCGACGGGTGTAATTTCTCTCCAGGGATTGGTATTCCTATTCTCATTCAGATGTCACTTGTGACAATTGATTACCAAAATAAGTTGAAGATGCATAATCTGATTCGAGATATGGGAAGAGAAATTGTACGTGAAGAGTCACCCAAACATCTTGGAAAACGCAGTAGGTTGTGGTTTCACAAGGATGTCTCAAATGTACTGGACAACCGTACGGTAAGAGGCATATGCATTTACATATGTAAACATGTGCACATGTACGTAATATACGTGTTATGTAGGTATGCACGAGAGATTTACCTTTTTGCCTTGCATGCTTTATATTTTGAATAGTGCATCATCGTAACTCAAAAGATTGACTTTAAATGGAAAACTTCTCTAAATCAATTCAAGTAGTTTACAACATTGAAATGGTATGAAATCATGTTTAAAGCAATTCTAATCATGTTCAAATCACTTTATTATTCTTTTTTGAATTATGGTGAAAATATATATGCCTACTATAGTTCAAAGTTATTCTAGCTTTACACAAGATGAAGATGTGCATTGCTAATCCAACCATCTTTTTGCCAGGGATCAAAAACAGTTGAGGGTCTCATCTTAAATCTCCCTGTACTTGAAGATGTGCATTTGAAAACTAAAGCATTTTCGAATATGAAGAATTTGAGATTGCTCCAAATCAATTCTGTATATCTCACAGGATCTTATGAACATCTCTCTAAAGAACTAAAATGGCTTTGTTGGCATAAGTGTCCTATGGAATCTCTACCACAGGATTTTCATCTGGAGGACCTTGTTGTTCTTGACATGCAGAATAGTAATGTCGAACAAGTTTGGAAGACAAAGAAAGTATAGCAAATCTTAAGAGTGTTTTTGTTTTAATTTTTTCACTATTAATGTTAATATTTAACTTACAAGAAATTATTTTTTCTTTATTTTGTTTCACAGAGATTCAATAAGTTGAAGGTCCTTAATCTCAGCAATTCCAAATATCTCACCAAATCACCAGACTTCTCACAAGTCCCACAATTGGAGATACTAATACTTGAGGGTTGCACAAGCTTGGTTCAAGTTCACGAGTCCATTGGATATCTCAAAGGACTTGTTTTGCTGAATTTACAAAGATGCAAGAACCTTAGGAATCTTCCGAGCACCATTTCTAACTTACAATCTCTTGAAACTCTTCTCTTGTCCAAGTGTTTTAATCTTCAAAAGTTACCAGAGCAATTAGGGCATATGACGGCTTTGACGAAGCTATGTGTGGAGAACATTTGTATTAAGCAATTACCATCATCATTTATCCTTTTGAAGAATCTCGAAACTTTATCATTACGTGGATGTGATAGTCTCATCGAATCACCGGAGTTCTTACAAACCTCAAGTTTAAAGGAACTGGTACTTGAAGGTTGTACAAGCTTGGTTGAAGTTCATGAGTCTATTGGGCTTTTGAAAAGACTTATTTACCTAAATTTAGGTGGATGCAAGAAGCTTAGGAGTCTTCCAAGTAGCATTTCTAACTTAGAACTTCTCGAAACTCTTGAGTTGTCTGGCTGCTTAGAACTTGACAAGTTACCGGAACAACTGGGGAGTATGATGGCTTTAACGAAGCTGTGTGCAGACAACATTGCTATCAAGCGACTACCATCCTCGTTTAGCCTTTTGAAGAATCTCGAAACTTTATCATTACGTGGATGTGATTGTCTCATCGAATCACCGGAGTTCTTACAAACCTCAAGTCTAAAGGAACTAGTACTTGAAGGTTGTATAAGCTTGGTTGAAGTTCATGAGTCTATTGGACTTCTAACAAGACTTCTTTACCTAAATTTAGGTGGATGCAAGAAGCTTAGAAATCTTCCAAGTAGCATTTCTAACTTAGAGATTCTTGAAACTCTTGAGTTGTCTGATTGCTTAGAACTTGACAAGTTACCGGAGCAATTAGGAAAAATGAAGGCTTTAAAATGCTTGCACGCAAACAGAATTGCTACTAAGCAACAACCTTCCCCCGGAGTTATATCATTATCTGGATGTGGAAGACCATCCTCATCATCGTTGTCGCTCGAAAGCTCCAGCCTCATAAGTTTGTTACCTTCCATTTCAGAAATATGTGCTTTGACAAACCTGACACAGCTAGTTCTTGATGGGTGCAATTTGTCTGAAGATGAATTTCCCATTGAATTTGAATGTTTATTTTCACTCATGGTGTTGGATTTATCAAGAAACAATTTTCGTAACTTGCCTAGTTCTATTTGCCGTCTTCCTGGATTACGGGATTTATCTGTGCATGAGTGTACTGCTCTTCAATCAATTTCATTCCGCACAAGTGTACCGAATTTGGGAGCAAATGGCTGCACATCATTGGAAAGAATCTTAATTTGGACGAATGAGAATTCAGGATCTTTTTACCTTCATAATTGCCACAAGTTGATTGAGATTCAAAGGTTGAAGAGATTGCAATCTGGATCAAGAGTTGTTATGGGAAGGTGCAACAATCTATCACCTGCTTTTAGGGAGAGTGTTCTCCAGGTTCTCTCTTTCTCTCTTTCTCTCTCTCTCTCTCTCTTTCTCTCTCATTTTTTGACCCAAACATTTTTTTTGAAATAGATGATGTGCAAGGCACCTGGCGGTTGTTTCCTTCTCATCCCCGGAAGTGAGATTCCAAGTTGGTTTGGCCATCAGACAATTGGTTCTTTAATATCCTTTCGTGTACCTTGGTTTTTGAGTAAAATTGGCAAGGTGCTTCTTTGTGTTGTTTATGCAGCAGACAAGGAAGTATCGAGAGACTCAGGTAATTGGGCTTGGAGATTCTGTAATAAAACTAGGAACCCCACCAAGTACTTCAGGTCAACGTGCACACTGTGGAACAACATTGTTCATAGCTGTGAAGATCATATATTTGTACAGGTGAGGGAATTGCATGAAAATGAACTTGAGATGAAAAGTGGAGACGAAATAGAGCTATTCGTCAAGGTACTCCTGCATGAAGGGATGAAGTGTGAAATACAAGTGAAGAAGTTGGGAATTCATTTACTATTTGACGAGCTAAATGTTATAGATGAAGCTGAAACTAAAAGTGCACCAAGACTGTACATGTATCAAACGATGGGTATAGGCACTAGATATATCCTTTGATGCTGTTAGAATATTATTGTATATTCAAAAATACTAACCTGTATTGCCATATTTATGACGGCATATTTTTGTAATATTCTCAATATATTATGAAAATATTCTCCACATGTTATTGAAATATTTGTTACTGTATTAGTTAGGGCAAGGCTTACATGCTATAGTTGTATGGGTTTTTAACCCTTACAAGGCTAACGCCTAATGTGAATTTACCAACAAAAAAAAAAAAAAAATCGTCTCCCTTCCGTTAACTTTCTTCTTTCAACCAAAAGTCTCTCTCTCTCTCTCTCTCTTTCCACTTCTCTTCCTCCTCTTACTCTCTCCTCTGCCGGCTTAGTCTTTGAGCCAAGACAGCCTTTTTCTGCAGCAATCAAGCGCAGTCTCTTCGACTCAACCGGCTCCCTCACCACCTGGAACGACCGCGACGACACGACCTGCGGCTGGCTCTGATGGAATTTGTATGTAGGAATTGTAGAATAATCTTCAGGATTCAGGAAGGATTTCTCCCGTTAGGGTGAAAATCCTGTGGAGAACAAGAGACCTTGAGAATACAGAAACTTACGTAACAAAACTAACGTAAAATCCAATGGCTTGTGTTTGTATTCTCATGGGACTCTATAAATAAAGTCCTAACTCAACTCTTGACCAAGAGTTGTGTCTCTTGACTGGTTACTTTCACTGGAAGTTATATTACATTCCTGTATATATTATACAATCTGGTGTGGATATAACCACACTTATAATAGTGTGATCATCCTATGTACCTTCATCTCCCACTTGATCATACTATTATGATCGGTAATAAAACCTCAGTTGTACATGATTACCTTTGGTACCAAAAAATATGTCAACTACTCACTGCTAATACTTGCAGACAGTTATCAGATTATAACATTCTTTGATGTGTACACACTTATGTTATTTCATCTGATTGCACCTTTTTACCATATGTGTCTTATTGACGACATACTAGTGGTGACTTTACTTGCTATATAATCTAAGCAAATAACATTAATTATCCATAGTTGGGAATACAGCCCACACCCAAACTACAATTAATGATTTTTACATAGTAACCACATGTAAACTTGTATTGAATTTTTCATTCAATTTCTTATCTCCAAGGTTATCCTTATTTGAGATTTATATTAGCACTTCTTTCCAATGATTTATTACACTATCGATATGCAAATATTATACCAAACTTAACATAATGCCTTTGATTGGACTTTACATTTATGTCAGTTTATAACGTCTGTTATTCACAAGTGTCAATTGCTCAAGAAAATTTATTTAATTTTAATGAGGCGAAAGAAACACATATCATCATTCATTCAAGTGTCCCTGAATCCTGATTATGCCGTTTTAACCATTAGTTGAGCATTGTTGTGCAAATTTATTTAATTCGCAAGTGCACGAATCGATTCTAGTTTAATGGATTGCAAATGCGAGGTCGAACGCACAGAGAATTGTATTTTTGAAAAAACAACTTATATTTAAACTAATTTTACCCTAACCTAGTTCCAAAAAAAGTTTGAATTTTGAGTTTTGAAAATTAAAGGATAAACATAAACTAAATAAAATAAAATAAAACAAAAGGTAAAGACTAAGGTTTAGGAATCCACACTCACTGAATCATAACAACATACTCCATGTTCATCAATATTTATCCGAAGTTCTCACAATTTAAATCTTATGTATGTTTTACTATGCTTTAAAGAATTAATCAAAACCATCTCATATATCCATTCAATGACCAAATCACGAAAGGAATGCAAATTCAATTGAAACACCAGATGTATCCGTAGAACAAATCACAAGGGATATCCAATTTTTATGAGTTAAAAACCAAGCAATCAATCATATGAAATTATCTTAAATCACCACATGTATCCTTGAATCACAAGAGATATCCAAAAATCACTCCACACATTGATTAGAAGTAAAACAATTGAAATATAAAACTCAATAAAATCGGATAAATAAAGACTTATATAAAAGTGATGTTGTTCTTCATCGGCTTCATCCCCAACCTTAGTTGGGAATTTAGCTCCACATAAAAATAAAATCAAAACCTAAACCTAAACCTAAAGAAAAACTAAACAAAAGAATTTTGCTCTCTAAGATTGTGTCCTTTTCTTGAATGCAAAGAACTCTATTTATAGGTTTAGGAAAGTCCTAAAAACTTTCTTAAACCTAGACAATTCGGAGGTCTGTCTCCCAGTCAAAATAGAAGTCTGAAATCGGAATAGGCTTCGTCCAAATTTGTGACCTTTTATTGCGGGGCGATTTTGGAATAGTAACCGTCTGAATTAGGAAAATCTTATTTCATAATAAATTGTATTATTTTGAATTAGCTTTCCAATGCCACTTGAATCACTTCAATCCGATATTTTAGCAAAAAGTTATAGTCAAAATACTGAGACGTGTACAAAATCTGAATTTGAATCTGATCCGAAATCTTATCCAATCTATCTTTAATCCAATCTGATCTTTAATCCGATTTAACCTTTTTCTTGGATTCGGTTAATCTTAACCACATCATCTAGGTCTTCTCAAAGTATGCTTTCTTCCAAACTTTGCATTTTTCCCATTCAAAGCTGTAGTTTTTCTTTAATGACCTGCAAAACATTAAAAACACAAAACTAACACAAAATATTAAATAACGACACAGTTAAAGGATTAACTAATGTAAATAAAGGGGTCCAAATATGCAATATTTGGCACTTATCAAACACCCCCAAACTTAAATTTTGCTAGTCCCTTAGCAAAACAAAACGACAAAATAAAATGAAAGCAAGAAACATAAATCATCTTTCGTGGGAGAGACGATTGCATTTAGCATATGCAACAAGCCTTTTAAACCCCTAGGCATCCCTAGTTGACGAGTGAAGTCTCGTGAGGGCTTAACATAAATGATACCCACAAACATTGTGCACTATGTTGTTAACAAGAAAGAAATTTCACATAAACCATGGTTCTTATTCATGAGCAAGTTTAAAAAGACAAACACTATCATAACAGTCAAAAATGAAATCCAAAATCAAATCACTCATAAATGGACAATTGAGAAATCATATGTTCTGAAAAGTGTAAAGTATAATTAGCATACAATCATGAAGCTTTCAGTTTAAACTCAAGACAAGTTCTATAAAATTTGTAAAATCTCTATCAAATGAAACAACCAAGACAAGATATGCAAATTTTTCTTTTTCCTTTTTTTTTTTATAGGCTCTGCAATGTCTAACTCACTTAAGCTTTCTAATTGACCCCTATAACAAGTGTTAGGCCAATGACTCCCAAGCCAGGTGGCTTTAGGGCACTAGATGTAGAATATCCCTAAGGGCTTATTAACTTAAGTTAAAAAGGCTACAAAGTCAGATTAGCCATATCATAAATCAACACTGAACTTCACACCTTTTGACGCGAACAATTAATGCTTAATGAGGCAAGAGGTCTGGTTACTTAGTGAAAAACTCAACATGATCTTTCTTTTCTTTTTCCTTCTCTTTTTATTTTATTTTTTTCATTTTTTTTTTTGTTTTTTATATCTTGCAAGCCAATGGTTATTCATCAATAGGTCATCCAACAAATCTCAAAGAGAACAAGCTTAAATTCAAACATCATACCTCACAGAAAACATGCTAATGTGCTCATAAAAAATTATCTCAAAACAAGTGAAATCTTTTATACCAAAAAATAAGTCAAAGGACTCAGACTTCAAATGACATAATGATGTGTTCAACTCTTTAATCAAGCTAATGGAATGCAAATCACAGTTACAGTTTAACTCAAACTTGACAACAACATAGCACAATTTTTTTTTTAACACAAAATGACAAATAAAAATAAACAAATAAGAACAAAAATAAACAGACAAAGTGTTTTTCATACCCCCAAACTTAAATGACACATTGACCTCAATGTGTAGTATAGAAATTCATTACCGGAAGTAAGGAAATCTGAGTGTGAACAAGGCTAGGGCGTCCCCTAAACTTAAACACCCAAACACCTGTCAACAAAAACTAACAGCAATATTTTTTTCATAGGAACAAATATCAAAAGATTAATTGTTGTTAGAAACAAAAACAAATAAATTAACATGTAATGAAAAAGGAAAGAAAGAATTTTTGGAGTGAAGTGCAAAAAATAAACTGGAGGAGATAACTTTACAGCGCTTTCCCCTATCATGCGGATGTCCAACCAATCCCTTCCACACCTTCTTCTTCAAAACTTCATACCCCTTTGGAAGGATATTTCGCCATCTTATGTAGAATTTCTTGCTTCGAAAGATTTTCTTAGGAAAGTGGTTCCTAGATTTGTGTGCTTGTGTGCACAAGTCCTTGAATATCTTCACATAAGATGGCTCTTTGAGACATTCAGGCGATGAAGCTTAGGGACAGTGATGCAAGCAGGAGCTTCAGTACTCACTTTCATGTCACTGGGCAGATCAGGATCCATTGGGAGCTCACTATTTTCATGGTACTCAACTTGCTCATCTTTCTCTTCCTCCTCTTTTCCACAATTTCCTCATTCTCAAGTGTGATGGTGACTTGTGCATGCTCATGATAAGAATTTTCGGAATCATCCTCATCAATCATGTAGTGCCTTTCAACCATCAGCTGACTTTGAAGCTCTTCTTCCTCTATTCTATTGAAGTCAGCAACAAGATGAACGATCTGTCCTTCTATCTTGGTCATGGCCTGCTTAAGTTCTTGTATATCTCTGCCATTAGCCATGTTGGAATTCCTTAGCTCTTGTACAGCTTGATTGGTAAAACCTTTTAGCTCTTGTATAGCTTGGGAGTTGGACTGGTCGACTTTTTCTATTAATGTTTTCATCATGTCTTCCAGTGATGACTGTGGTGCAGGCTATGGCACTTGGGTGGTAGACTGATAAATAGGAGGTTGAGCTTGATGATCGAACTGCTGATATTCTGAATGGTGCAATTCATCAAATTGGTGAGCATAATTTCCTGTAACTTGAGCTGGCCATGAGAAATTAGATTGGTTGCTCCAGTCCAGGTTATAACAATTGAAATTTGAATCAAACCCCGGGCTAGAGAAACTGGTGTTCATTTGTTCATATGAAAAGTTAGATCTAGCTACTCTAATTTGGTGTAATTTGTCCCATAAGTCATCGAGCTCAGCTCGCAGATCTAGACAATTGTTTTCCTCATGATAAGGATTGAAACAGTATGAACATGGATTATGTGGGTAAAATTTTTGACGATAGTTGGTAGGAGCTGGTGTCCTATAACTAGGGAAGACATTAAAATCATTAAAATGAAAATTCATACTTCCCCCTCACTTTTTAACATGCAAATATCCCACATAAAACATTAACCATTTTTATTTTTTATTTTTAAATTAAAAAAAAATAAATAAAATAAATAAAACTAACTAACTAAAAAAATAAAACTAAAATTTAAAAACTCACAAAAATGACCAAAAATAAATTTTTGGCAAAAATCTACGGAACTGCTGCAGTTGCTGCCTTTGCTGTAGGGCTGCGAGGAAAGTGCTGCGGCAGAACTGTAAAACAAGCCAAAACAAAACAAGAAAAATCTTTTTTTTTTCTTTATTAGTAACACGAATAAAACAAAACAAATTGCAGAAAAATAAAATTCTAATTATAACTAGTAGAAGAATAAAACTAATTTAAACATAAATTGGTTTCAAAAATTGAACAATTCCCCGGCAACGGCGTCAAAAACTTGTTGTGCAAATTTATTTAACTCACAAGTGCACGAATCGATTGTAATTTAATGGATTGCAAGTGCGAGGTTGAACCCACGAAGAATTGTATTTTTGAAAGAACAACTTATATCTAAACTAATTTTACCCTAACCTAGTTCCAAAAAAAATTTGAATTTTGAGTTTTGAAAATTAAAGGATAAGCACAAACTAAATAAAATAAAACAAAAGGTAAAGACTAAGGTTTAGGAATCCACACTCACTAAATCATAACAACATACTCTATGTTCATCAACATTTATCCGAAGTTCTCACAATTTAAATCTTATGTATATTTTACTATGCTTCAAAGAATTAATCAAAACCATCCCATGTATCCATTCATTGACCAAATCACAAAAAGAATCCAAATTCAATTGAAACACCAGATGTATCCGTAGAACAAATCACAAGGGATATCCAATTTTTATGAGTTAAAAACCAAACAATCAATCATATGAAATTATCTTAAATCATCACATGTATCCTTGAATCATAAGAGATATCCAAGAATCACTCCACACATTGATTAGAAATTTAGAAGTAAAACAATTGAAATATAAAACTCAATAAAATCAGATAAATAAAGACTTACATAAAAGTGATGTCGTTCTTCATCAGTGAGGCTTCATCCCCAACCTTAGTTGGGAATTTAGCTCCACATAAAAATAAAATCTAAACCTAAACCTAAACCTAAAGAAAAACGAAACAAAAGAATGTTGATCTCTAGGATTGTGTCATTTTCTTGAATGCAAAAAAGTCTATTTATAGGCTTAGGAAAGTCCTAAAAACCTTATTAAACCTAGACAATTCGGAGGTCTGTCTCCCAGTCAAAATAGAAGTCTGAAATCGGAATAGGCTTCGTCCGGATTTGTGACCTTTTATTGCGGGGCGATTTTAGCATAGTAACCATCCGAATTAGGAAAATCTTATTTCATAATAAATTGTAGTATTTTGAATTAGCTTTCCAATTCCGCTTAAATCACTTCAATCCGATATTTGAACGAAAAATTAGAGTCAAAATACTAAGACATGTACAGAATCTGAATTTGAATCCAATCCGAAATCTTATCCAATCTATCTTTAATCCAATCTGATCTTTAATCCGATTTAACCTTTTTCTTGGATTCGGTTTATCTGAACCACATCATCTAGATCTTCTCAAAGTATGTTTTCTTCCAAACTTTGCATTTTTCTCCGTTAAAGCTGTAGTTTTTCTTTAATGACCTACAAAACATTAAAAACACAAAACTAACACAAAATATTAAATAATGACACAGTTAAATGATTAACTAATGTAAATAAAAGGGTCCAAATATGCAATATTTGGCACTTATCAAGCATGATAACCATGGTAGTAATAATTTTGTCCCATGCCAACTCTCATCTGTAAAACCTACAGATTGGCGTTAGATCATGACATGGCTATACATGCGCACATTTTTGTCATCTTATCTAACCTCATCCTTTACCATATACTTCATTACTGATAGCATATTAGGAATGACTTCATTTCACTATCTCTCAAACGAACGACATTAATTCTCCATGGTTGGAGTATAATCCACACCCATTCCACAATTGACGACTTCCGCCGTACACAAAACCATATGTCGACCTGTGCTAAATTTTTTATCAAGTACTTCCTTTAAAGCCATTATTCCTATGGTTTTCCTTGATGCACCTTAATAGCATCACTTTCTGAGAATAGATACTACCCAATCTCAATATAATGCCTTTCAGTGGACTTTACGTTTATGTGAGATGTAATATCTGTACCTCATTAGTGTCATCAGCCCTTAACTGACCAATTATTTTTCCATTAGGCAAAGTGCACAAAATCGTTCTTTCAGGAGCCCTCGGATCCTTCTGACCATGTGTCAATCCATTTAGCTCTTATCGATGTGTATTTTAATCCCATTGTTGCTACATGCTCTTTGAATTCATTCAGAGGCAACCCATAAGATCGGCTACCATCTCTATTGATGAAATAAATTCAACTATTATTTCACCTCTCTTCACTATATCTTGAATATAGTGATAAATTCTATTAATGTGTTTGTCTTTGGAGCTATATGATCCACTTTTTATTAAAGAAATAGTAGACTTATTATCACAAAACACATTTATTGGTCTACTAGGTTTACCTAAATTAAACTGTCAACAAAAAATTAAATCCAGACCAAATTACTTACCTTTGTGCTGCATGCAATGTACTAAGCTCCATTGTGAACTCCACAACACAACCTTGTTTCTTTCTCAAACCAAGAAACAGCCATTCCACCAAATAGGAATATGCATTCACTTGTAAATTTTTTATCATCTACATAACTTGCAAAACCTGCATCACTACAAGCAATAAAGTCGAAATCACTTAGCCCAATACACAATTTCATACCTTGATGCCATGCAAATATCACAGTATTTGCTTCACTGTCTGACAACATACTCTAATTGGATTGAATTTGAAACATACTTATCAATCCAACTGCATGACAAATGTTATGCCTAATACTTGTCATAACATACATGAGGATGCCCATAGCCTATGCATTGGGGATATTTCCATTTGTTTGTTATTATCTCCTCATTTCTTGGGCACATAGTCTCTCTGCCCTGACAAGTGTGCTCAAAACTTTACAATTCTCCAAATTGTACATTTTGAACACTTTATTCAAATAATTTTTTATCCAAAAAAACAATAATCCTGAATTTCTATATCTAGAAATTCTAGTACCAAGAACATGAGTGTCATTACCCATGTCTTTCATTTCAAATTTGGATCTTAAGAATGCCTTTTATTTCATTCACCATACCTGGACGATTACCAGCTAACAGTATACCATTAACATATAATGGCTATGTTGTTAACTTATCTTGGCACCTCTATGTGTAAACATATTGATTTAATGGACTCATCTCATATCCTATGCCCAATATAACTTGGTGAAACTTCAAATACCACTGTGTCATTATCACTCGAAACATGATGATCCCTGAGTATACTTGACAGTTGCCTTTATCTCTTACTCCCACTGTTTCCGTCACTTGCATCCACAAGTGATTGATTATTAAACTTTCTTTTACTCCCATTGTTTTGAACATATGTGTCTTGTTCATCTTGTAATGGAGTATCTTGTAGTTCTTGACATTGAGGATCTACATCTTGTAAAAGTTAGATCCTTTCCATAAGAGTAATTTAGTTGGTATTTTGAAGAAAGATAGCATCCCTACTTTCTATCAATCTTCTCTCAGAATAGTAGATTTAGTACCATCTACCATTCTTTATATATCACACAAACTTGCATTCACAGATTTTGCTATAACTACCATGCTTGCTCCAAAGCGTTTTACATTACATTACTCTGAACTCATATCCCGTGGAGTGCTCAAAATCTTGAATTTTTGCTTGGACTCATTTATCCTGCAAAAATAAATTTAAGCAATATTAGTAGTGCTATTAAATTTTGCCACAAAAGCGCACCGCTAATATTTTAAATCAATGGATCACTTTAGAATATTTAAATATCCTATTGCACATTAAGATTTAAAACTCCCACTAGCCAATATGAAATTGATAGATATCCTTTTTCTCATGAGGCAATTCACCGATTGGAATGTCTAGTGGTTTTGGCATGCATGGGGCGGAACTGGATTGAGAACTACTTCTGGCATGGGCTTGTCTTGGTATTGGATTCGGCCTTCCACTACTTTCTCTATGTTAATACATTAAGCAAGTGGTGACTTCACATGAGGATTCGATAGCTTATTGGTTCAGGCGCTGCATTCTAAACTCAAATGGTGCAAGTTCAAGTCTTTCAGTCGCAACTTTTTAGTGAATTTTTTTTTTAGTTAAAAACTAAACCAAATAACCGCAGGCACCGTGGATTGAACCGGTGCCTTCTCTCACGCACTTCTTTGTAAGGCCTCAACCATTAGGCCAAGTGCAGCCAATGATGAATTGTATTGCTCCGGGGTGATGGAGCCACGCAGATTGATTGCCCCCGGCGTCAGGGTTGCCAGATCGACTCCACCCACTAGAGTTGCACCCGACCACCCCTGGTTGTCTCCTCCAGCAAGTCCCAATCCGATGATTGATTTAACCAAATTAAATTATAAAACCATATTCAAATCTGTTTGAATCTCTTCACACAGATTACTTGCATTGATAACTGTGCAAACTTCAAACAACCGAATATGTTGAAGCAATTTCCGGTATGATGAACTCAAGGGAATCCAAGCCTCCGAGCTACGCTTTTCATTGTTCATACTTTCTGCCAGACCTGCAAAACTAGAGCACACGTTAAGAGGATACGCCGAGTGTTGGCCAGCAGTTCCTCCTCCGATGCTTAAGTCAGTGTGTATGTAAACTCAGTATATGTCTTAGTGGTCGTCCTTTGTACCTTTGGAGTGAGGTCTTTTATAGTTGATCATGCGGAGGTGCTTATGATGACCGGGCGGAGGATCCGGTATTTGGGCGTAATGGCTGGTAGAGTTAATATTCATGTCTCCTCTCTTTATGATTGGCAAGAGGCCGTTACATATATTGATAGGATTCCGAGGATGGCATGTATCTGTCAGGAGTCTTTTAAAAGCAGGATCATAACCGTTCCGATGATCTTGCTAAGTGTGAGCTGTCCATATAGCCGAGTTGTATCCTGATTATGATAGACGCATCTGGATGTTAAGTGTAGGAGATTCATTGTGGCACAGTATTTGGTCTTTGGCCTTCGAGAGTGTAAGAGACAACGCCGTATCCAATTATTTGTGCTGGGTTGCATTCATAGAGCCCATTTGGATGTATCGGGCTTTCTTGGGTCATTGGGCCTTTGACCCGCGGGTTTTAGTGATAGGTTTATGTGTAACAGTTATCCCACAAATTCCTTCTGCCAAGACTTCGGGAGGAGAGAATTCAAACTCTCGATCTTCTTACAGTGTTCTTTTCTCGAGGGTAAACCATTTAAGTGCTTTTCCTTGCTCAGTTCCCTGTAGCCATTGTTCTTGATGTCTTAACCATTTATGGAACCTAACACCTACACGTTCCGGATATTCCGAGATCTGTTGCAATCTTACAATTTTTCAAATCTGTTGTCTCTATCCACGTAAATGCGACGTCGTTAGTCCATGTGTTCTTCTAGATGTGGTTCAAAAATTGACAAAATAGGTGTCGATTTGTGAACGGTGCCTTTGGTTGTGTTTTTTGAAAGGAAAGATGGCTTGAGTCTCTTCGGTTCAAGCGTGACTGCAGATGTCCCTGTATTAAATACCCTGCACCTTGTCCGAGGTTTCCCATTCTATAAAGATTTCGTAGTCGACCTTCATTACTTAACCCTTCTAGATCTCCATCCATCTTTCCAGAGCCATCAGCTGACTTTGACACGCTTCTTCCTCTATTCTGTTGAAGTCAACAACTAGATGACCAATCTGTCTTTCTATCTTGGTCATGGCCTGCTTAAGTTCTTGTATGTCTCTGCTGTTAGCCATGTTGGAATTCCTCATCTCCTGTACGGCTTGATTGGTGAAACCTTTTACCTCTTGTATATCTTGGGAATTGCTCATGGTAGTATTCTTCATATCTTGCTTTATCTCTTGTATGTTCTTATCAATTGATTGCATGAATGCTTTCAGCATGTCTTCCAATGATGACTGTGGTGCAAGTTGTGGCACTTGAGTGGTAGATTGATAAACAGGGGGTTGAGCTTGATGATTGAACTCCGGATATTCTGAATGGTGCAATTCATCAAATTGGTGAGCATAATTTTCTGTAGCCTGAGCTGATCCTGAGAAATCAGATTGGTTGCTCTAGTTCGGGTTATAAAAATTGAAATTTGAATCAAACCCCGAACTAGAGAAACTGGTGTTCATTTGTTCATATGAAAAGTTAGATCTAGATGCTCTGATTTGGTCTAATTTGTCCCATAAGTCGTTGATCTCAGCTCGCAGATCTGGAAAATTGTTTTCCTCATGATAAGGATTGAAACAATATGAACATGGTTTATGTGGGTAAAAATTTTGAGGGTAGTTGGTAGAAGCTAGTGTCCTACAACTAGGAGATGAATTCAATTCATGAAAATTCATGCTTCCCTCTCACTTTTTAGCATGCAGATATCGCACATAAAACATTAACCATTATATATATATATATATATATATATATATATATATATATATATATATATATATATATATAATTGACTAACACAATTAAAAATAAATAAAAACAACTAAAAAACTCACAAAAAGGACCAAAATAAATTTTGGCAAAAATTTTCAGCTACTGCTAGTCTGCTGGTGCTACCTCTGGAGGTGCGCTCGAGCGCAAGCTGGGCGCGATCAAGCACAGTAGCAGATCCGTAGGTGCATGGCTGCGAGTGCGCTCGAGCTTTCAGAGGCGATTATCGAGCGCAGGTGTGCATCACTTGTTGTCTTGGCCCCTGAGTGCGCTCGATCGTAGCAGGGCTGTGATCGATCGCACTGGCTGGGGCGTGCGGAAGGTGCTACTGTAGAATTGTAAAACAAGCCAAAAAATCAAAACAAAAAACGAGAGAAATCTTTTTTTTTTTTTTTTAGAAACATGAATAAAAATTGCAGAAAAATAAAATCCTAACTATAAATAGTAGAAAGATAAAATCAGTTTAAACATAAATTGAACAATTCCCTGACAACAACGCCAAAAACTTGTTGTACAAATTTATTTAACTTGCAAGTGCATAAATCGATTGTAGTTTAATGGATTGCAAGTGCAAGGTCGAACCCACAGGGAATTGTGTTCTTGGAAGAGCAATTTATATCTAAATTAATTAAATCCTAATCTAGTTCCAAAAGGGTTTTGATTTTGGTTTTAAAAATTAAAAGACAAACATAAACTAATTAAAATAAACTAAGTGATAAAAGACTAAGGTTTGGGAATTCACACTTATCGAATCATAACAACATACTTCCATGTTTATCAATATTAATCTGAAGTTCTCAAAATTAAAATCTTAGATATGTTTTACTATGCGTCAACAATTAATCAAAACCATCACATGTATCCATTCATTGCACAAATCACAAAAGGAATCCAATATCAATTAAATCATCAGATGTATCCGTAAATCACAAAAGATATCCAATCTTAATTGAAACACCAAATGTATCCGCAGAACAAATCATAGGGGATATCCAATTATTTAGGCAAATAAAATCATGCAATCAATTATGTGAAATTATCTTAAATCATCAAGTGTATTCTTGAATCACAAAAGATATCCAAGAATCACTCAACACATTGAAAAGAAGTAAAACAATTGAAATATTAAACCCAATAAAAGCAGATAAATAAAGGCTTACATGAAAGTATTGATGTTCTTCATCAGTGAGGCTTCATCTCCAACCTTAGTTGAGAATTTAGCTCAACATAACTATGAAACTAAAACCTAAACGTAAAGAAAAACTAAACTAAAAGAAAAGTTGTGGATTACATTTTGTCTCCAAAATTGTATCCCAAAGCTAGTCTCTGGAATTCTATATCTTTTTTTGAATGCAAAGAAGTCTATTTATAGGCTTAGGAAAGTCCTAAAATCCCTATTAAACCTAGATATTTCAGAGGTCTGTCTCCCAGTCAAAATAGAAGTCTGAAATCGGAATAGGATTCGTCCAGATTTATGTCCTTTTATTTCGGGGCAATTTTGGCATAGTAACCGTCCAAATTAGGAAAATCATATTTTACAACAAATTGTAGTATTTTGAGTTAGTTTTCCAATGCCACTTGAGTCACTTCAATAAGATATTTTAGCAGAAAGTTATGATCAAAATACTGAGACATGTGCAAAATCTAAATTTGAATCCAATCAGAAATTTTATCCAATCTGAACTTTAATCCAATCTGATCTTTAATCCGATTTAACCTTTTCTTGGATTTGGTTAAACTTAACCACATCATCTAGGTCTTCTCAAAGTATGCTTTCTTCTAAACTTTGCATTTTTTACCCTTCTAGGGTAGGTTGACCCCTACCTCTACCCTAACGCCTACCCTACCCCTATTACTCCCTCTACCTCTATAAGACGCATCAATAGCTTGCGGAACCTGCAAAGATGATGTAGATTTTGTAAATCAAATGTAATGAAGTTAGAACAATGAGTATTGACATATTAATAGTTTGGAACTTATTGTTTCAACATCAGTGGTTGGGCTGGGGAGTTGGGGTTTGATCATGTAAAACCAACCAAAAAATAAATAAATAAATAAAAACCTAGTATAAAAAAAAAAGTAAAAAAAATAAAAACTTGTATAAACATTACTAGTAGTAGCTCACCTCATGTCGACTTGCACTCATGCTTTCTCCCTGTAATTCACTACCTCTCTTCTTTTCTGTGGACATGTTCTAGCATTGTGCCCAATCCCTCTGCATTTGGAACATCTCATCCTAACCCCACCCTTGCTCATATGATATGGATTCACAGGCTCTTGTGGACCCCTTGTCCTTACTTTTCTGGTCCTCCCTCGTTGTATTTTATGTAGCGGGGGGTCCATATGGTTGTAGTTTGTCTTCACGCATTGGTCCTCTGCAGGCATTGGATAAACAGTATCATTATAGGCCTTTTTATACATCTCAACAGTATACCCAATCATCTACATAATCTTCGGGGTCTGCATTAAAAAACCAAATTGCATACTGATAAGTGCCAAATATTGCATATTTGGACCCCTTTATTTACATTAGTTAATCCTTTAGCTGTGTCGTTATTTAATATTTTGTGTTAGTTTTGTGTTTTTAGTATTTTGTAGGTCATTGAAGAAAAACTACAGCTTTAAAGGGAAAAATGCGAAGTTTGGAAGAAAGCATACTTTGAGAAGACCTAGATGATGTGGTTAAGTCTAACCAAATCCAAGAAAATGTCAAATCAGATTAAAGTTCAGATTGGATAAGATTTCGGATCGGATTCAAATTCAGATTCTGCACACGTCTTAGTATTTTGACCATAACTCTCCGGTCAAATATCGGATTGAAGTGATTCAAACGGCATTAGAAAGCTAGCTCAAAATACTACAATTTGTTGTGAAATAGAATTTTCGTAATTCGGACGGGTTTTATGTCAAAATCGCCCCGCAATTAAGAGACACAAATTTGGACGAATCCTAGTCCGATTTCAGACTTCTATTTTGACTGGGAGACAGACTTCCGAATTATCTAGGTTTACTTGGGCTTCTAGGACTTCCCTAAGCCTATAAATAGACTTCTTTGCATTCAAGAAAAGACACACAATCCCAGAGAGCAAAATTCTTTTGTTTAGTTTTTCTTTAGGTTTAGGTTTAGGTTTAGATTTTATTTTTTATGTGGAGCTAAATTCCCAACTAAGGTTGGGGATGAAGCCTCACCGATGAAGAACAACATCACTTTTATGTAAGTTTTTATTATTCTGATTTTATTGGGTTTTATATTTCAATTGTTTTACTTCTAATCAATTGTGTGGAGTAATTCTTGGATATCTCTTGTGATTCAAGGATACATGTGATGATTTGAGATAATTTCATATGATTGATTGCTTGGCTTTTAACTCATAAAAATTGGATATCCCTTGTGATTTGTTCTACGGATACATCTGGTGTTTCAATTGAATTTGGATTCCTTTTGTGATTTGGTCAATGAATGGATACATGGGATGGTTTTGATTAATTCTTTGAAGCATAGTAAAACATATCTATGATTTAATTTGTGAGAACTTCGGATTAATATTGATGAACATAAAATATGTTGTTATGATTTGGTGAGTGTGAATTCCCAAACCTTAGTACCTTTATCCTTAGATTTACTTATTTTATTTAGTTTATGTTTATCCTTTAATTTTCAAAACTCAAAAATCAAAACCCTTTTGGAACTAGATTAGGATTTAATTAGTTTAGATATAAATTGCTCTTTCAACAATACAATTCTCTGTGGGATCGACCTCGCACTTGCAATCCATTAAACTACAATCGATTCGTGCACTTGCGAGTTAAATAAATTTGCACAACACATACATTGCATGTGCACATGGGGTTTCTGTTAAGTCTCGCTGTCTACAACCACAAGTTATCCTCAACAAATTGACAACATACTGCTTGTTATTGTGTGTGACTTTATATATCCCAGTCCCAGCATATGTGCTATAGCAATGCCCAACAACTTGTCCAATTTCATCCAATTTATCAACCACTATTGGACAAAGCCTACCAGTCATGGTTCTGATGCCATCTCGCTTTGTTTGATATCTCTTCATCAACTTCTTCCTTACCATTTCCAGCATGGATATGATTGGCAGGTTATGCACCTTCAGAATGTAGGCATTAAAGCACTCACACAGGTTCTTCACAAGTAGATCACACTTGGGGAATGTATTAAACCAAGCCTTGGACCATGAGCTTGGGTCAATCTTTGACAAATAGTTGTATGCATCCTGACTTATACGCTTCAATTCCTCCATTTCCTCGTGAAATTCAACTTTAGCGTATACTATAGCCACATCCCATAACTTATCCTTCAATGCCAGACCACGATGACCCATGTCTTTGTAGTTCGCATACAAGTACCTTACACAAAACTGGTGGTCACCTCCGAGAAGCACCACATCGAAAGCTGGTTGTAGCCCCTACACTCAGTCACAATAATAAACAAAAATTGGTTACCTTTTGACGAAAATAAAGAACAACCAAAACAAAGAAATATAATGAACTTAAATAATGATTACCTTTTGACTGTCAGAAATAAATGTCCATCCTTATGCAAGGGGTGCCAAGATCTGATAGCAATGTCTCAAGAAGCCATATCCAACTGTCTTTGGTTTTTGCCTTAACAACTGCAAGTGCCACTGGATACATGTTATTATTGCCATCCCTCGAAATGGCAAACAAAAGCTATCCCTTATAAGGCCCCTTTAAAAAACATCCATCTAACCCAATGATAGACCTACAACTAACTCGAAAACCTTTCTTCATGGTAGCCAAAGAGAAGTACAACCTATGGAAACATGTTGGATGGTCAGGTAAATGTATATCAACCTTCATCATCACATAACTACCCCTATTGTTTTGCCTAATTGTTTCACAATAATCCCAAAGCCTATTGTATTGAAGCTTAACTTTACCAAGAATCATATCCTCTGCAATTCTTCTAGCCCTATACATCTGGCAATTATTAACATCAACACCCCCCTTATCTTTGACTTCCCCAAGGATTGCCTTTAAAGGCATGTTAGGTTGTACTCTAAACTTGTCAATAAGTTTGTTAGCAATCCATGTAGATTTCACATTAGAATTCTTATGCTTCCTTGTACAAGTGTGTTTCGTCCATAATGATCTAACTTCAAATGAGTCCTCATCCTTACATTTACGACTGTACACCCTATACCTACAACCTGGATCCCTGCATACCACAATACATTTGGCTAGGTAATTGACAAGTGCCAAATATTGCATATGTGGACCCCCTAATATACATTAGTTAATCCTTTAGTTGTGTCGTTATTTAATGTTTTGATTTAGTTTTGTGTTTTTAGGGTTGTATAGGTTGTTGAAGAGAAACTGCAACTTTAAAGGGAAATTGCTAAGGTTAGAAGAAAGCTGGAAAAAGATCTCCTACAAGTGCGATTGAGCTCAAACCTGCTACGCTCGAGCGCCCCACAATCACAAACATACCACCAGCGTGCACGCAATGCACCGTGAGAGAAGATTCACATGCCTGAGTGTGATCGAGCGCACTGGCCATGCTCTCGAGCGCACTTGCCTAATAGCTATCGGGAAAGACTCCTTTTCCAAGCCCAATTGGGTTTTCAGTCTTATTTTGGGACTGGGAGACAGACCTCCGAATTTCCTAGGATTACTAGGGCTTTTATGACTCTCCTAAGCCTATAAATAGACTGCTACGCATTCAAGAAAGGATAGACGTATTTAGGTAGACAATTTTGGAGATAAAATGTAATCCAAAGTTTTTCTTTTTAGTTTAGTTTTTTTGAGGCTTAGGTTTAAGTTTTAGTTTCATAGTCATATGGAGCTAAATTCTCAACTAAGGTTGGGGATGAAGCCTCACCGATGAAGAACGACATTGTTGTTATGTAAGTTTTTATTGATCCGATTTTATTGAGTTTATTATTTCAATTGTTTTACTTTTTTTCAATATGTGGCATGATTCTTGGATATCTTGTTGTGATTCAAGGATGCACTTGATGATTTAAGATAATTTCACATAATTGATTGCTTGGTTTTTAACTCATAAAAATTGGATATCCATTGTGATTTGTTCTATGGATGCATGTGGTGTTTCAATTAAATTTGGATTCCTTCTGTGATTTAGTCAATGTATGGATACATTGGATGGTTCTTTGAAGCATAGTAAAACATATCTAAAAATTAAATTGTCAAAACTTCGGATTAATATTGATGAACATGAAGTATGTTGTTATAATTTGGTGAGTGTGGATTCCGCATCCTTAGTGCCTTTATATATTGATTTACTTAGTTTATTTTGTTTATGTTTAGTCTTTGAATTTTCAAAACTCAAAAATTCAAACCTTTTGGAACTAGGTTATGATTTAATTACTTTAGATATAAATTGATTTTTTTCAAAAATATAATTATCTGTGGGTTCGACCTCGCACCTGCAAAATATTATATTACAAATGATTCATACACTTGCGAGTATTAAAATTTGCACAACAAGTTTTTGGTGCCGTTGCCATGGCATTGTTCAATTTTTTAAACCAATTTATTTCTATATTAGTTTTATTGTTCTTCTAGTTATAATTAGGATTTTATTTTTCTGTAAATTGTTTTGTTTTATTCCTATTACTAAAAAAATAAAAATAAAAAAAGAGATTTTTCTTCTTTTTTTTTTTTTTTTTTTTGCTTGTTTTACAGTTTTGCCGTAGCACCTTCCGCACACCAACGCAAGTGCGATCAAGAGTAGTCCTACTACGCTTGAGCGCACTTGCAGCCGAGGCAGTAGTGGTTTAGTTGTGCACACCTGCGCTCGACAACTCCTGCTTAACCTCGAGTGCATCAACACCCAAGGCAGCACCACTAACGGGATCAACTCTACTGTGCTCGATCGCACCTAGCCTGCGCTCGAGCGCATCTCCAGAGGCAGCATAGCGAACTGCAGCAGTTACATAGATTTAAGCCAAAAATTTATTTTTCATCCTTTTTGTGAGCTTTTCAGTTTTAGTTTTTATTTTTTTATTGTGTTAGTTGTTTTTTTATTTTCTTTTCTTTTAAATTAATAATATTAATAATAATAATAATAATAAAATAAATAAAAAGATAATGGTTTATGTCTTATGTAGGATATTTGCATGCTAAAAAGTGAGAGTGATCATGGATTCTCAAGCTGAGATCAAAGACTTACGTGACAAATTAGAGCAAATTAAAGTAGCTAGATCTACCCTGACCCATTTTTCTCACACTTACACACCACATAAACCATATTCATACTACTCAAATCCTTATCATAGTGATAATAATTATCCATCCTAGGGACAATTTTCTAATTTTTCATATGAGCATATGAACACTAATTTCTCCAGCCCAGGGTTTGAAACAAATTCCAATTATTACAACCTGGACTGGAGCAACCATTATGATTTCTCATGGTCAACTTAGGTTACAGGAAATTATGCTACCCAATTTGATGAATTGCACCATTCAAACTATCTGTAGTTCGATAACCAAGTCATCCACCCTTCATCATATGATTATCCTCCTCGACAATCATTTGAAGAAACTGTCAAAGCACTCATACAGTCCACCACTCAAGCGCCACAGCCTGCACAATTGTAATCATCGGAAGACATGGTCAAAGTGTCCATACAGTCAAATAACTAGATAATACAAACTGCAACAATCTAGGCTAGAACTAAAAGAATCCATGCAAGAGATCAAATATGCCAACACTCAAGCTACCGTAGGGTTGGAAGAATGGATTGGCCAGAGAGGGAGAATGAACATCCATCTGAACATCAACTTGACCCAATAACTTTATATTGAGACAATAAGAGCATAGAGGATAACAATGAGGAAGAAGAGTTTCAAAGTCAATTGATGGCTGAAAGGCACTACATGATTGATGAGGATAAGTCTGAAAATTCTTATTATGAGCATGTCCAAGCCACAACCAACCTTGAAAGAGAGGAAAGTGCTACAAGAAATTATCTTCCTAAAGATGAGGTATTGCAACTTTGTCCAACTGCTCACATTGATGACTTAAAAAAAAGATAAGACCAACTCATGACAGCTAGGACTACCTATGCCAGAGTTATGAATGCTTGCGTACCATCAATGTTTTGTGAATATTGTTATAATCCTACTCACCACCAAAGCGAATGTCCATTCGTTTTACACAACATGATTGATGAGGATGAAATTGTGGATAGCAAAAAGGAGCAAAATGAGCACTCTGAGCAAGTTGAGCACATGAGAAAAGTGAGCCCCTAACAAGTCCTGATCTACCCAATGACATGGAAGTGAGTACTGAAGCTCATGGTTGCATCACTGTCCCTCTTGAAACACATTGATGTGCCAAATACTACCTCAATTAATAGATAATGTTTAGTACATTTTAACTCGCAAGTGCACAAGATCAAAACAATAGTATAGTGCAGCAAGTACGAGATCGATCGCATGAGGATTGTGATTGTGTTTTGAATTAATTAAAATATCAACTTGTCACGAAATTGATATTGAGAAAAAGAAATAAAAAGATACAAAGATAAAGTAAAGGTAAAGGTAGGGCTTTGATATCCACCACTAATCATACTTAGATAATATAACAATATGCCAATGCTTTGATCATGTTATGCATATCTAATGTTTGTCAACCTTAGGGCATGTCGTATACTCCTAAGGCTATAGATTTTCCTAAGCAACGAGTTAGGCATGGCGTATACTCTAACTCTTTTCTTTCCTAAGGGAATTAGCATGATTTATACTAAGTTGTTCCTTAGGAAGGCATATGTTCTAGCCCCTTAGCAATACAAAACTAAAAACAAGAATGGAAAAACAAAAAACAAAAGATAAATACATCTTTCGTGGGATGTACTATTGCATTTAGCGTATGCAACAAGCTTTTTAAACCCCTAGGAACTCCCTAGTGGACGAGTGAAGTCTCGTGAGGGTTTTCTAAAAATGTTACCCACAAACATCATGCACAATTCATGTTATTTCAAAAATTAAAGCATCACTTCAAGATTATGATTTTCATTCATAAGCAAAATTAAAAAGATGAACTCTATCTTCACAATGAATTGGAATCTCAAAGTGCAATTACTTACAAAGGACATGCTAAATCATCACAAGTTTGAAATTTGTGTACAGTGAATTAGTACAAAATTATGAGACTTCCAAATCTTTCCAATATGCAATGTCTCTTTATCTTAGAATTCACTAAAATTCCTATTAGAATGACACACTGGCATATTTCTTTTTTTTTTTCCTTTTTTTTTTAATTTTTTTTTTCTTTTGTTCAGGTTGTGCAATGTTGGTTCCCTTAAGCTTTCTATTTGACCCTTGTAACGAGTGTTAAGTCAATAACTCCCAAACTAGATGGTTTTAGGGCATTAGGTGTAAAGACACCTCTAAGGACCTATTAACTCGAGTCAAAAAGGCTACAAAACCAACTAACCATAACATTGATCAAATCCAAATTTTTCACCTTTTGACGTGAACACTCAATGCTTTGAGGCAAGAGGTCCAGTTACTCAATGAAAAGCCATCAATGATCATTTATTTATTCTTCTTCTTTTTTTTTTCATCACTATATATGCCATAGTGTCATCTAATAAGTCATCTAATTTCATCCAAGATGCAGAAACACACATATTAGACCTCATGTCATTCCTCACAAATTATGTGCTAATGTGCGTGTGTGATCAGATCAAATATGTGATTTTTCAACTATCCTCAACAAGTAACCAAACTAACAGATTCACTCATCAGATCATGTGTTCAAAAATTTAAGCTCACTGATGAATTCAAATCACAATTCTTTTTAGATCAACTTAAAATTTTAGAGCAAACAAGAACATGCATAAACTTTTTCTTTTCTTTTTTTTCAAATAAACAAACAACAACACAAAACAAATAACATGAAATTGGGACAAAGTGTGTGTGAACATGTGTGCCCATACCCCCAAACTTAAATGACACATTGTCCCCAATGTGTCTAAATTAAGGAAAGAGTGTACCCGGGAGATGGACGAAATAGTCTTGAAAAGCATGGCTCATTGCACACCGCCAAACTTGAATTGAAGCACACTAATCCTTGCAAAATAAGAAAACACAAAACAAGTAAAAAGAAACAAAACTAAAAATAAAAATAAAAATAAAAACAATTAACTTAAAACACACTAAACAAAACAAAATAAAAAGATAACTATCGGATGCTGCCCAAGTGCGCTCGATCGCACTTGCACAAGACTGTGCATGTGTGGGTGATGTGCGCTCGATCGCAGTAACAGAATGCAATGAAACCACAAGTGGAGACCTGGGCTCGATCGCATGTAGGTTGCGATCGATCGCAGTAACAGAATGTAAAAGCATGACAAAATACTTGAAACACTAAAATACCAAAGTGAAATAAAACACAAAGGAAAACACAAACAGAATATAAACTAAAACAAACAACAAAACAAAAGGATATGCTATGTGGTGCCTCCCTTGAGCGCCAAGTTTAACGTCTTCAGCCAGACTGTGGCACTTTAAACTTGAAGCACCAATCTTTTCTTCTTTTGCACCAAAGGGAATGAATCTTTTCTGCTGCATGGTGCGTCCTAGTGTCTATAGATCGGGGGGGACCACTCTGAGTTTTCTCAAACAGTTGCTCATCCAGTGGGGAATCATGAACTGGAATAAAGTAAGAAGAAAACTCAGGGAGCTTCTCTATCTTGATGTCCTCAATTTGCTCATGTGGTAACTCTAACAGGCTTCTCTCTTGGCCTCTTGGTGTTTCAGGAATAAGAGTTAATAGTGAAAAAGTCTTAGTGCTCTCTTCTTTTTCCTGATGTGGCTTTTGTGGATCTACGGTTTACTCCTCTTTCCCCTCTTCCATTTGATTTTCAGCCACCTCTTCACTCCTCATTGAGATAGCTTGCTCATGATAGTAGGCACACTCTTCCTCCATGTATTGTCCATTGGGATTTTCCATCAACTGACTTTGACACTCTTCTTCTTGGTATTGTTGATGCAAATTGATGGGCGATGCCCTCAGTTCCTTGGCCAATTTTTTCACTTGTACTTCCAGTCTTTGAATGGCTTGGTCAGTCTTTGTATTGAATTGTTTTTGATCAACTGTGAATTGCTGTTGTGAGGTCATGAACTGCTGTTGAAAAGTCACCAGGGTGTGTATCATACCCTTCAGTCTATTCAGCCTTGACTCTTGCTCCTGATTTGTAGATAAATACAAAGGATACATTTCAGTAGAATGATCAAAATGAGAACATATGGCACATACCTGGAATTGGGTGGCTGGCTGATTGGAAGGGATGTTCTGAGTAGTCACGGCGTTTACAAGCATAAGGAATGCCTTCTGCATGGCAGCCAGCTGGTCTTGTAGTGGTGGATCTGATTGAGAGCAATATGAATGATTTTTAGGAGCTTGAGCTTGCCATGAAAGATTGGATTGTTGGCTCCATGCTGGGTTATAGGAATCAAAATAGTTATCATTCCTCAGTCTAGAGAATGATGTGTTCTTATGCCCATTAATTTTGTTAGAAATTTGTCTCATTATAAGACATTCTCTAACATGGTGATAAGGGTCATAGCAATAAGAACATGGTTAATGGGATGTCGGACTACCTCCCCACAAGTGTGAAGGTAAAAATAACAAAAGATTACAATAAAAAGGGAAAATAAAACTTACGAAGATGCAGACTCAACTGACCCTACATAAAACAAAAGAAAAAAATCAGATCTATAATTATCGCAGTACTGTGCTGCTCTCTGGATGTGCGATCGATCGCACTTTGAGGTGCGCTCAATCGTATTGGTGCACTCAATCGCCCTAGTTTGGCGATCGATCGCACCTTCAGAGGCACAGAACTGCAGAAAAGACTATAAAAACAAAAAAATTTAAAACAAAAATAAACTAGGAAAAATAATTCCAAACAAAATCGAACAATCCCCGGCAACGGCACCAAAAACTTGATAGGCCAAATACTACCTAAATTAATAGATAATATTTAGTACGTTTTAACTTGCAAGAGCACAAGATCAAAACAATAGTATAGTGCAGCAAGTACGAGATCGATCCCACGAGGATTGTGATTGTGTTTTGAATTAATTAAAATATCAACTTGTCACGGAATTAATATTGAGAAAAAGAAATAAAAAGATACAAAGATAAAGTAAAGGTAAAGGTAGGGCTTTGATATCCACCACTAATCATACTTAGATAAAATAACAATATGCCAATGCTTTGACCATGTTATGCATATCTAATGTTTGTCAACCTTAGGGCATGTTGTATACTCCTAAGGCTATAGATTTTCCTAAGCAACGAGTTAGGCATGGCGTATACTCTAACTCTTTTCTTTCCTAAGAGATTTAGCGTGATTTATACAAAGTTATTCCTTAGGAAGGCATATGTTCTATGGAAATCGACAAACACATGAGGCCTAGGGCATGGCATATACTCCCGGTTCTCCATGTTGATTAACCCAAGAACCCGGTGTGGATTACTTTTGTTACTTCTATTAAATCCAAGACTCGGCCATCCAAATTGATTTAACTAACTAGTCCATACCACATACATATAATGGCCAGTCATATACATATGAGGAATTCATGAAAACAAAAATTAATCAAGTTAAATATCACAACATGATCATCACAAAGGCGCTAATATTGAAATATTAAATAAGCATAATTAGGGCTTCAATTTAGCCCTCCTAAAGAGTTAGTTACACATAATGAAAATAAAACTAAAAAGAAAAGGGAAAGAAATAACCAAAAACCGCTCCTACAAGTAGCCTCCAATCCTCTCCCCAAAGTTGTCTCCTTCCAATCCCCATTCAATTGTGAGGCTTAGAGGTCTATTTATAGGGCTTAGGAGAGTCCTAAAAGCCCTAGTAATCCTAAGAATTTTGGAGATTTAAGTCCAAGTCCAATTAGGATAAAGAAAACCTAAGTCCAAATCGGAATAGGATTCGCCCAAAATTTTGGTCTTAACTTGCGGCGTGATTTTGGCATTGCGGCGCTCTGAATTGGGAAAATACTATTTCACAATGAATTGTATAATTTTGAGTTATCTTTCTAATGCCGCTTTAATCACCTCAATCTGATATTTGACCTAAAAGTTAATGGTCACAATACCGAGACATGTTCAGAATCCAATTTTGCATCCAATCCGATTTGACTTCAATTTGAGAAATTCCGAATTAATCCTTTCCTTTATTTGATTAAACTTTAACCATGATTGGTTAAGCTTAACAATATCTTCTAGGTCTTCCCAATTTTCCCTTTAAGCTTGGAATTTTTCCAGAAACGCTTTCTTTTCTTCCAAAAGCCTGTAAAACAAAGAAAATACAAAAAGGGAGTAAAATGGCATGAATTAACTAAAACTAAAGGATTAAAACATGTAAGTTAAGGGCTAAAAATGTGAATATGTTAGCACTTATCACACATCAAGAATCCAAAGCTTTATCACCTGAATGTCTCAAAAAGCCCCTTATGTGAAGATACTCAAAGACTTGTGCACACAAGCACACAAATCTAGGAACTACTTTCCTAAGAAGATACGTCGAAGCAAGCAAGTCTACATGAGATGGTGAAACATTCTTCTAGAGGGTATGAAGTTTTGAAGAAGAAGGGATGGAAGGGATTGGGGGAAGCGCTATAAAGTTTTCTCCTCTAGTTTATTTTCCTCACTTCACTCCACAAATTCTTTCTTTCATTTTTCATTACATTTTGTTTATTATTTGTTTTTGTTTCTAACAGCAATTAATCTTTTGATGATTGTTTCCATGAAAAAATATTACTGTTAGTTTTGTTGAAAGGTGTTTTGGTGCTTGAGTTTCGGGAATGCCCTGCCCCTTTTTCACACCTTGATGTTTCCTTACTTCCAGTAATATATTTCTATACTACACATTGAAGACAATGTGTAACTCAAGTTTGGGGGTATGGAAAAATACTTTGTCTGTTTACTTTTGTTCTTATTTGTTTTTATCTGTTTTTATTTGTTTATTTATTTATTCATTTTTTAAAACCTTATATCCTTCCCCTTTCTTAAATGTTCTCTCTAATAGCTTTTCTAAAGAATTTGATTGAGGGAAATTTTATGCCCAGTAATCAAATGTGGTTTTTGCATGTCAGTTTGTTGAAAATCTGTTCACCTAGTTACACATGTGGCAATAGATGAAACCTCATTCTCCACATCACTTATGGGAGGAGATACAAGAATGTCACTTCGTGCCATGTCTGAGTTTGCATCATCATCATCAACCTCATCACCAAAGCTTCTACCCCTTCCACTAACTTCTTAAGCTCCCTCTGCGTTTACATTTTGCTTATCACCCTCCCCCTCTGTTGTGCAAATATCTACCTAAATTAATGGCAAATAATTATACGTTTTACTCGCAAGTGCACAAGATCAATATTGTAGTATATGGTGCAAGTACGAGATCATTTCCAAGAGGATTGCTAAATTTTGCTTAAAATAAATTTCGCAAGTAAAACAAACAAAGATTGATTTTGAGTTGATAATAATAAAAAGGTAGGGCTTTGATATCCACCACTAATCATGCTTATATAATATAACAATATACCAATGCTTTAATTATGTTATGCATATCTAACCTTTGTTAACCTAAGGGCATGGATGTATACTCTTTAAGTTATAGATTTTCCTAAGCAACGAGTAAGGCATGGGTGTATACTCTAACTCTTTTCTTTCATAAAGGATTTTGCATGGGTGTATACTAAGTTGTTCTTTAAGAAAGCATTAATCTATGGAAATCAACAAACACATGGAACCTAGGGCATGGGTGTAAACTCTCGGTTTTCCATGTTGATTAACCCAAGAACCCGGTGTGGAGTTCTTTTGTTACACTTATTAAACCCAGGACTCGATCATCCAAATTGATTTAACTAACTAGTAGATATCACATGCATATGTTGATCAGACAAACACATATGAGAAATTCATGAAAATAGGAATTAATCAAGTTAAACATCACAACATGATCATCACAAAGGCGCCAATATGGTCAATATTAAATAAACATAATTAGGGCTTCAATCTAGCCCTACTAAGAAATTTAGTTACACATGAGTTTGATGTTAAACATCTTCATAAAATAAAATAGAAAGGAAAAGAGTAAACCCGAAACTTGAACTTGAAGAGCTCCAATTCTTCTTCTTGAAAATTGTGTGTCTATTCTAAAGGTTTAAGGGTCTATTTATAGGCCTTAGGAATACTCTAGAAACCCTAAAAATGTAGGGTTTGAGCCCTAGTTCGCACAAGGCTTCAAAACCCTAAAAATAAACACTTTCCATAAAAGGGCTGCGGCTAGCCTGCTCGTCACGCATGGATGCGCTCTATCGCATCCCGTGTGCGATCGATCGCAGGAGTGTGATCGATCATCTGTGCTGGGCGCTCGATCGCAGGTGCGATCGAGGCTGCTTCTTGTGCGCACGAGCGCACGCCTTGCACTCTTCTTGGTCCTCGCCTGTAGTGCGCTCGATCGCAGCTCTACTACGATCGATCGCACTACCAGAGCCTCCAACTTGTCCCAAAATAGCTTTTTAAGCCTGAAACTTCTGAAATTACTTCCTTTTCTTCCAAAAGCCTAGAAAAACAAAGAAAGCACATAAAAGAACTAAAATTGCATAAATTAATCGAAACTAAGGAATTAACAATATAAGTTAAGGGCTAAAATATGAATATTTTGGCATTTAACACACCCCCAAACTTACATATTGCTACTCCCTTAGTAATACAAAACTAAAAACTAAATGGAAAAACATAAAACAAAAAAATAAATCCATCTTTCGTGGGATGTACGATTGCATTTAGCATATGCAACAAGCCTTTTAAACCCTTAGGAATTCCCTAGAGGACGAATAAAGTCTCGTGAGGGTTTTCCAGAAATGTTACCCACAAACATCATATAAGAGTTCATGTCATAAAAAAAAATTAAGGTATCACTCAAAACCATAATTTTCATTCATTAGCAACCTTAAAAAGACAAACTCCATCTTCACAATGCATTGGAATTTTAAAGTTTAATTACTTACAGAAGACATGCTAAGACATCACAAGTTTGAAAACAGTGTAAAGTGAACTAGCATATAAATATGAAGCTTACAATTATTTCTAATGTGCAATGTCTCAATATCTCAAAGTTCACTGAAATCCCTATTAGCACGAATAACTATGGCGTTTTTTTTTTTTTTTTTGTCAGACTGTGCAATGTTTAGTTCCCTTAAGCTTTCTAATTGACCCATGTAACGAGTGTTAAATCAATGACTCCCAAACCAGGTGGTTTTAAGGCATTAGGTGTAAAACACCCCTAAGGACTTACTAACTCGAGTAAAAAAAAGGCTACGAATTCAAACTAACCATGACATTAATCAAATAAAAATTCTTCACTTTTTGACGTGAACACTCAATGCTTTGAGGCAAGAGGTCCAGTTACTTAGTAAAAAGCTTATCAATGATCAATTTTTTTTTTTTTTGTTTATTTTTATTACATATCTAAATGCCAAAGTATCCATCTAATACATCATTCAGTTTCACCCAAGACATAGAAACACACACATCAGACTTTATGTCATACTCCACAATTTATGTGCTAATGTGCTTGTAAGATCAGATCAAACATATGAATTCTCAACTGTCCTAAGCAAGTAACCAAACTAACAAATTCTATAGTCAGATCATGTGTTCAAAATTTTAAGCTCACCAATAAATCAAACTACAATTCTTTTAGGTCAACCAAAATTTTAAGGCCAACATGAACATGCATAATTTTTTTTTTTTTTTTTTAACAACAAAACTGTAACGCCCCGATATTTGAACTAGCAAATATCGAAGTCGTGACGCTGCAACTTTAGAAAATACAATCTTACAGCGGAGTATGTATATTTTTTTTCTTTTTCTATGACCTAGGAATAACTTACACAACACAGTTGAGCTGACTGAAATACCTCGAGGTGATATATTATTAAATAAAATAGAAACATGGTTTTCATTACAACATATGTATACACTAGGTGTACCAAATATATGCCACAGACGGCACCTAAATTAACATAGTAATATCTATTAAGTTTACACACATCACTATACATAATAAAAGCGATTAACATAAATGAGACTTGCTCCATAGAGTAAGCATAAATCCTGCAGCAGATGGTCTATCAACCATCAAAACCAGTAAAAGGACCATCGTCCTCACTTTCTATTCCTGCATCAAGATCTATGTAAAGATGACGTTATCATATTTACATAGGCAAACAAGTGAGTAATCTATTTTCCTAGATATAAAGACTAAAAAGACTAGTTTGAACAAATAAGATTAAAGACTAAAATATATAATAATGAATGAGTTGTGAATGCAGCGTAATGACAGATTAGTTTGTGTTTTATGATAATCTTTCTTCAGACCTCTTCTCATGAGCTCTCAGCCCGCTTACGTCCGTTATGTCCCTCACACTTTAGAGGTTTACCTGTTTGGTGCTGGCAACTACACCGCCCCAGCTTAGTTATATATTAGGCCTTTTGGACGGTTATATACCCCCATCCACTGAGATACCGACAGTTCCTCGCGGCAATCCACCCAGCTTGTTCTTAAGGTGGCTATCTTATCAGCCCATTTTTATTAGACACATTATGCAGCAGTTGTATTGCAAAATTATATCAATAAGACAAAATAAGAATTCCTATAACAATAAAACAAAGCTAGTACTCAGTAAGTATATCCATACTTACTCTCCTTAGTGTAGTATTCTGCTCCACTTCTGCATATAATACATACATATAAACAATACTTAGTTCATTCTCCAATAATATCATTGTTTAAAGACACTCATCTTTTTATATTTATTTATTATCCGTCACTTCATCTTTACTTACTCATTTTATTATATTAATATAAAATAGTCATATATAACTAGTTAAATGACTGAATGTAAATGTTAAATGCATATTTCGGGGATGAGATCAAATGGTCCTTACCGCCAGAAATATGAAGAGAAATTTAAATGACATAAAAGAAATGACTGAATGTAAATGTTAAATGCATATTTCGGGGATGACATCAAATGGTCTTTACCGCCAGAAATATGAACAGAAATTTAAATGACATAAAAGAAATGACTGAATGTAAATGTTAAATGCATATTTCGGGGATGACATCAAATGGTCTTTACCGCCAGAAATATGAACAGAAATTTAAATGACATAAAAGAAATGACTGAATGTAAATACTGTAAAGTAAATAATATATAGATAATATTATAAGTCCTTAATTGATTTTGTCCACTAACTCTTTATTATTAATTCACTTGTTCCATTACTTTATTTTACATTATACGCTTTATTGGGTCTTTAAACAATTAAATGAGGACAAGTAATAAAAGCAATAAATCATGATATTTATACATGAAACACTTACCCAATAATCCTTTAGAAGTAAAACTCCACCAAATCTTCTCTAGGTAGCTAGTTTTAGAAAAACGCTTGAACACTACAAGAAAGATCTAGGCTATATGGTATTTGAGTAGAACTAAGAAATAAAATGAAAGGAGGAGCAAACAATTTTACTTGTTCTAAGATTGTAAAAACTCAAGTGAAAGTGAATTTAGCTATAGGCTCTATTTATAAGAGAATGGATGGTTAGGATTTATTTTTACACATTTGATCTAAGGGTTGAGATGTATTTAATCAAAAGAATGAACCTAGTCCATATTTCATGCTCTATACCAATTGATATTTTCGTCCAAAATGAGGGCAGTGTATTCCGATTCATTTTTCAATGTCCAAACGTACTCCGATTGACATGAAATTTTGAGAGTAGATAGAGGGCTCCAAGACAAACATTTTATATTTTTGGTTAGACTTCATCCGAGTTTGTTTAAGTCTATTTTTGGCCTATACAAAGTTTCTAATTCAACTTAGGCTTTAACTATTTGCATTCCCACTTGGCCACTTGCCTTATTAAATCATTATAATCATGATATTTACTATAATCATCATTACTAGAAGACTTTAAGCTTTCAACAAAGGTGGCTAGCCTTGGTATCTTTCTTAAGCAGTTTTAATCTCATTTAGACAGTATGAAAATTAAGACACTGCTTTTTTAGGCTAAAAAACTGAAAAGCTTTAAATTAATTTATGACTTCGCTAAACACCAATATAAATAATTTATTCACTAGATTGGGTTTGATTATGCCCATAAACATATTAGTGAAGCTAAATTTTTAGAATTGAAGTAATATACATAAGAGGTCAAAAATCAATGTAATATACCTTACACTAAATAGTTATTTAACATCATTAATCCACATATCATTGTTCTAATTTATCGATTATATTTTTAATCTATTTAATATTATTTAAATAAGAGTTTTAAAATCTAGGTCGTTACAAAAACAAACAGAGCAAACAACATGAAACTGGGACAAAGTATGTGTAAAGTGTTCCCATACCCCCAAACTTAAATGACACATTGTCCCCAATGTGTCTATAACATAGAAAGAATTTACCGTGGATATGGACAAAACTGTCTAGAATAGCATGACTCATAGCACATCCCTAAACTTGGATCGAAGCATACTTGTCCTTGCAAAATAAGACACGAAAACAATTAAAAGGAAACAAAAAAAAACTAAAGATAAACATAAAGATTAAGTGAAAAACAATTAAAACAAAATAACAAGATAAACTGTTGCACTTTAAACTTGAAGCACCAGTCTTTTCTTCTCTGGCACCAAAGGGAATGAATTCTTCCTATTGCAAGATGCTTCAGAATGTCTATAAATCGGGGAGGACCACTTTGAGTTTTTTCAAATAGTTTGTCATCTGGTGGGGAATCATGAACTGGAATAAAGTAGGAAAAAACTCAGGGAGCTTCTTTATCTTGATGTCCTCAATTTGCTTATGTGGTAGCTCTAACAGACTTCTCTCCTAGCCTCTTGGTGTTTTAGGAATAAAAGCTAATGGTGAAAAAACTTAGTGCTTTCTTCTCTTTCCTGATGTGGCTCCTGTGGAACTTCAGTTTACTCCTCCTTCCCCTCTTCCACTTGATTTTCAACCACCTCTTTACTCCTTAATGTGACAGCTTGCTCATGATAGTAGGTGCACTCTTCCTCCATGTATAGTCCATTAAGATTTGCCATGAACTAACCTTGACACTCTTTTTCTTTGAGGATATCTAATATTTTCTTCAAGTGATCCTCTATCTTCGCCACAGTGGATTGCAACTGTTGATTACTAGCCTTACTGTGGCTAAGAAAAGCTGACACTGTTTCTTCTAAGGTAGGCCTTTTTGGAGGAGGTGATTCTTCTTGGTTTTGCCATTGCTCTTGGTATTGTTAAGGCCAATCAATGGGAGAAGAATGATCATAAAACTGTGGAGATGGCTCCTCTTCATGATAGCAAATACTCTATTCCCCCATATAATGTCCATGAAGAGTGGTAACTGACTGACTTTGGGGCTTTTCCTTTTTGAGAAAATTAGTTCTTTGCGTACAATGGGCCTCCTTTCTTTTAACTGATTTCAAATGAGAGTTCTTCATCTCCTCAATTGTTGAACTGATCATAGCTAATGTTTTCTCAAAAAACTCAAGAGGAGGTGGTTCAGCTTAATATTGTTGTTGTGGAGCTGATTGAGAGGAATATGCACGATCATAGAATTGCTGATATGAGTGATGTTGCAATCCATGAGATTGTGGAGCATGAATTCCAGGAGCTTGAGCTTGCCATGAGAGATTGGACTGTTGGCTCCATGATGGGTAATAGGAATCAAAATAGCGGTCGTTCCCCAATCTAGAGAATGATGTGTTCATGTGCCCATAAAATTTGTTAGAAATTTGTCTCATTGTAGGACATCCTCTAACGTGGTGATAAGGGTCATGGCAACATGAACAAGGCAGCAAGAACATGATCTATAGGATGTCGAAATGCCGCCCCACATGTGTGAAAACAAGAAAAAAATAACAAAAAGAAGTTAAAATTAAAAGGAAAAATTAAAAATAAAAACTTACGAAAATGCAGACTCGACTGACCCTATATGAAAAGAAAAGAAAAGAAAATCAGATCTATAATTAGTACAGTAACTGTGCTATTATCCGGATGTGCAATCGATCACACCGTGAGGTGCGCTCGATCGTACTGGTGCACTCGATCGCCCTGGTTGAGCGCACGAGCACACCTCCAGATGCAAAACAGGAACTGCAGAAAAAAATAGAAAATAGAAAACAGAAAAAAAAAAAATTAAAACAAAAATAAAGTAAAGGGAAAAAAATTCCAAACAAAATCAAACAATCCTCGGTAACGACGCCAAAAACATTTTGTGCAAATATCTACCTAAATTAATAGGCAAATAAATGTACATTTTACTCGTAAGTGCACAAGATCAATATTGTAGTATATGGTGCAAGTACAAGATCATTCCCATGAGGATTGCTAAATTTTGCTTAAAATAAATTCAGCAAGTAAAACAAACAAAGATTGATTTTGAGTTGATAATAATAAAAAGGTAGGGCTTTGATATCCACCGCTAATCATGCTTGTATAATATAACAATATGCTAATACTTTAATCATGTTATGCATATCTAATGTTTGTCAACCTAAGGGCATGGGTGTATACTCCTTAAGTTATAGATTTTCCTAAGCAACGAGTTAGGCATGGGTGTATACTCTAACTCTTTTCTTTTTTAAAGGATTTAGCATGGGTGTATACTCTAACTCTTTTCTTTCTTAAAGGATTTAGCATGGGTGTATACTAAGTTGTTCTTTAAGAAAGCATTAATCTATAGAAATTGACAAACATATGGAACCTAGGGCATGGGTGTATACTCCTGGTTTTCCATGTTGATTAACCCAAGAACCCGGTGTGGATTTCTTTTATTACTCTTATTAAACCCAGGACTCGGTCATTCAAATTGATTTAATTAACTAGTCCATACCACATGCATATGTTGATTAGACAAACACATATGAGGAATTCATGAAAACAGGAATTAATCAACTTAAACATCATAAAGGCGCCAATATTGAAATATTAAATAAACATAATTATGGCTTCAATCTAACCCTACTAAGAAATTTAGTTACACATGAGTTTGATGTTAAACATCTTCATAAAATAAAATAGAAAGGAAAAGAGTAAACCCAAAACTTGAACTTGAAGAGCTCCAATTCTTCTCCTTGGAAATTGTGTCTCTATTTTAAAGGTTTAAGGGTCTATTTATAGGCCTTATGAATACTCTAGAAACCCTAAAAATAGTAGGGTTTGACCCCTAGTTTGCACAAGGCTTCAAAACCCTAAAAATAAACACTTTCCATAAAAGGGTTGCGGCTGGCTTGCTCTTCACGCACGGGTGCGCTCAATCGCATCCCTTGTGCGATCGATTGCAGGAGGGCGATCGATCATCTGTACTGGGCGCTCAATTGCAGGCGCTATCGAGGCTGCTTCTTGTGCGCACGAGCGCACGCCTTGAGCTCATCTTGGTCCTCACCTGTAGTGCGCTCAATCGCAGCTCTACTACGATCGATCGCACTATCAGAGCCTCCAGCTTTTCCCAAAATAGCTCTTTAAGCCCGAAACTTCTGAAATTGCTTCCTTTTCTTCCAAAAGCCTACAAAAACAAAGCAAGCACATAAAATAACTAAAATGGCATAAATTAATCAAAACTAAGGAATTAACAAATATAAGTTAAGGGCTAAAATATGAATATTTTGGCACTTAACACCCTCCTCCTCCTCCTCATGACCCTCCTCATCATCATTGCCCTCCTCTTCATCCTCAGACTCATTACTCTCCCCATCACCCTCAACACCACCCTCCTCAACATTGCCCCCTACCAATGATGGCTCAGGAACGATGTGATCTTCATCAAACAAGTCCAGTTCTAACAACTCGTCCCAATAAGGATCATCTCGGTCAATCCTACTATGCCCACCATCATCATCATCATTATCTTCCTCATACTCCTCATCATTAACTGTTGGCTCATCAAATGAAACACGATACAACTCAATAACTGGTACCCCTACATGATTTGCAACCATTTCTAACACATCATGGTCTAATGAAATTAATTTCAAACCATTTTGAATAGTACTACTTGGGTGTATGTAATACACTAGATCTCCTGACTTGTATCCATACTTTTTAACTATATCCTCAATCTCAAAAAAGGACAACTTGTCCTCGTGAAACTTCTCATCATACACATCTACACCACCACCAACATATGAGCACATAAACCTCTTATTTATCTTACCCCCGTAATGCACCTTGAATACAAACTCTTGTATAGTCATCTTAACAATGAAATAAATAAAGAAAATAAACAAATCAATAAAATATTAACATGTTTGACATACATGATCATTTATTAATTTAAGTTACATCAATGAGTTTGACCTCTATTTCAAACACTCAACTTACCACACATATGAACTTCAATTAATTTGAATAAGTTTTCACAAGGGACATCGTCAATTATTTGTGGTCATATATGTTGCTTATGTTGTTTTCAGTATAGCATGCTCGTGCAGCCAATGAGATTAATTAAACAGTCAAATGTCATTAATTATGGACACAAAAGTCAAAGCAATTAGTCTAAAAAGTGGGGGCACATCTAGGGACAACATTAGGAATATGATGCCTCAGTGCAACCTTTTCAAAACAGAAAACAACTTCCCCAATCATTTAAGATTCGTAGGGACCACACAACCCATCAACCATAAACCAACAAAACTACATTATTAAATGGGTTGATTGTGTATAGCCACATACATAAAACAAATATACCAGGCATATAACAAACAAACAACTCAAACCCCCAATATGCGTAAAAGCAAACAAACCCCCAAAAAGCAGACAAGCAAACAAACCCCCCCAATAAGAAGACAAGTAAAAAAATATACCAAAAAAAAAAAAAAAACATCAAAGACCCAATATGCGTGCACACAAACCCCCAATAAAATTTCACAAAAAAAAAGAGACCCACTATTTTTTTTTTCTCTCACTTCTCTCTCTCTCTCTCTCTCTCTCTCTCGGGTCCCTCATCTTCCTCCACCCAAAAATCATTTTCCTACACCCAAATCCAAAAAATGGAGAAAGATAACTCCAACACTACATTAAGTCTCCCTAATTTTGAATTTCCAAAACCCATTATGGTTTACAAAAATAAAATAAAAAAATAAAAAAATAACCAAAAGAAGAGCCACAAACAAACCCTAAACAGTACCGAAATCTCAAATAAATTTTGTGGGTTACCTTCAGTGGCCGAATCCTTTAGTGGACGACGTCATTTATGGCCTACAGTACATGCTACATGATGGGTTCGAGATTTTCTTACAAGTGAGCTGTGAGAGGACAAGACGTGAGGCCTGTTGTGATTTTTGGCCTAGGTTAGTATACACTAGCCAAGCCGACGTCGTTTTGGCTATTGTATACTAACCCAGGCCAAACGACGATGCTTAAGGAGGAGAAGCTTTCTCTTTCTAACCGAGGGTATTTCAGTAACTTCAGGTCCAAAAAATGCACGTGCATGGCACGTGAAGCCTTTTCCATCCAACTTGACGATGGACATTGACGGAGTTGCCACTTGACATTTTTTGGAACTTCATGGGGCTACTTCAGTACCTTTCGAACATTGGGGGGCTAACTCGCAAATGGCTGTCAGTTTGAGGGGCCTTTTTATATTTTTTCCTATATATATAATTAATTCCATTGAGCAATATAAATATAAAAAATTAGTCAATATTAAAGTTTGATTATATACGTAAAAATTTTTAGGAAAAGGAAATTGTCAAAAAGCAATTGATTCGAACTGTTGAAGGCTTAAAGAGAAATAAATAAATAAATAAATTGACAAACGAACAGAACGACTTCAAAATTTCATAGAATTCTAAATTGCAATTAGTAATTTTACTTTTTACTGTAAATGCCTTTTTGTCTATTGTTTTAAATTCGACGTCTTAGAGCAGCCACTTTTAAAATGAGTCAAACATCAAACTCTTTGTATCTTTCTCTACTTTAGTTAAATATTATTATTTTATTAGTTTTGAACCAATCAAGAAAGAGAAGGGTAAAAAATAAGCTTAAAAATTATTTCATTTTAACTTTTTGGCTCTTGGAATGTAGAGAACATATATGACAAGAGTTAAATATAAAGTAAAGAAATAAGCTTGTTAAGTGAGTGTTTTCATGAGTTTTGTTAGATTTTTAAAGAAAATTTAAATTTAAAGAGCCCATTGTGAATGCTTTGATCTATAGAGACCTATACTTTAGGCCTTGCTTTTTTTTAGGCTTTTTTTTTTTTTTAACTATGATGTGTTTGCTGCTATATAGGGAGTTAATTGGTTTGGATTGATTTTGAGGGGGAAAAAAAAAAAAAAAAAAAAAAAAAGTGGTTTGGACTAACCTTTTTTTTGGAACTATATAGGCTTTTTGTTTTTAAAGTTGGCCCACTACACATTGTTTTTTGTTTCTAAGCCCACAAACATGTTAACAGAAAGAAGGGACTTAGCCTTACTACCAGCGTGGTTCACACAGTCGAAAAAAAAAAAAAACAAACAAACAAACAAAAAACAAAACAAAACAAAACAAAACAAAACGGTGTGTTTGGTAAATGCCATCTTGTCCTCATCTTCATCCCTCTTTTCATCTAACCTAAACCTAAAAGCTTGAAATGTTGTAACTATGGCAGAAGTAAAAACACACTAGATGTCTCGGTGCTACTTGAGTGTTGCCTCTTGTCTATGTCTGAGGGTGGGCAACCAGAGATCTAATGAATTTTCTACTGTGGTAAGAACAACTTTTAGAGGTTGGGGGGGGGCATTTGACCCCTCTCAACCCCCTCTCTCTCTGCCCTTGAAGGCTACAAAAGGTCCTCTAACACTTCCTAACCCAAAACAACATCTTCATGCAACAAGAATAAGTCTAACGGAAAGGAAATGCGTATAACAAGATTAAGACCTATACTACTAGATTCTAACAACTAAGCTATTGTAAAGCACGTGGCTAGTACAACATCTAAAGGAAAAACTCTAGAGAGAGATGGTAGTTACCTCTACGCAGCAAGCACCTCAACAAGCTCCTCCTTCTCCTCAAGAATACCAAGGGTAAACTCTCTCTCAAGCTCACAACAACACTCAAGCAGAGTTTCTCTAGGGCTCAAAGGGCAAAATGGGTTCATGTAGTGTTTACCCAATGGTTTTAAGGTTGTACTCGTACACTCAAAGCAATATCCAGTGGTCTACCAAAAGTCAACGTATGCTCGGGTTGGTCCCTACATGAGAACTCGTGCACTATTTGCAGGCCAGCGCTCGTGTGGTCCCCACATGAGTGTTCGGCCAAAGAGTCTGAAATCCTCAAAATAACCCTCCAGTTGATCATAGTAACTCAAATGTCCAATTAATCCTCTATCTGAGCCTAGTTAATTATTTGGGTCACTACAGTTTGTGACTAACGCAACCAAGCTTGATTGGTGGTCACTATAGACGGACATCATTAGTAGCATTGGCCACCCAAGGTTGGACTCGGTCGGCTACTAGTGAGCGGACAGTATATGTATGATTATGGAGCACTAGTATCATATTACAGGTCCCTCAAGATAGTGCCAACCCTACCAAGAATAGGTTAAGGGCTTAGATAGACTATATGGAAGATAGCTATGATTACTATATATGCTTATAACATGATTTCCTTGCATTAAATATTAGTGGTTGTTACTAAAATTATGTTGTAGTATTCCTCAAAATTAAACCACATTTTCATAGAATAGTAATGAAGACAATACATCTTATATTTGTGAAAACTCATATTTACTTTCAAAATTATAAACTATTACTTAAAGGTTCATTGCATACTTACTATAATATTTGCTTACCAAGTCGTAGACTTACTCAATTATTTGCAGTTTAGTAGGTTGCTCACATTTAGAATAAGAAAGTTCGCTAGGATGAAGACACCAAGCATGATCAGGTTTGGCTAGTTCTTAGAATATTGTTGGAGGCTCTAGGTCTATAATTGATTATTTGTTGGATATTTATAAATCTCAGATCATGTATTTATGTTTTCTGCTTATTTTTACTTTGTTATATAATATGGGTGATACCATTAGCCAATTACTAGTTAATTGGCCCAAAGGTATTGCTAGTAACCCTACCAAGATGAATTGAATTAATCAATCCAATTTTGGGGGCGTTACAATAGAGATCCTACTCATAGGCTTCTAAGGTCGCACTTAAGGCTAAGGTGTCCAATTTAAAAAGCTCTCAGACAAAAATGAAATGCTTAAATCCAATTTCGAACGTTCTCCACCAATCATTCGAATGTAAAATTGAACATTTGGTCAGACAGAAAATTATTAAAGAGTATGTTGGTACAATTTCTAGTATAGTGGACCCAAGGGGTGAGATCGTAACTTTGGATGTCGCTCCTTCTTCAATTTGCAAGACAAAAATAGGGTCAAGAGAACACGTCGGGGATGTTCCCGCGAATCCTCCTCCAATGCTAAAGCTAGCTTCTTTTTGAGTTCTCTATAGTGTTTTGTGGGAATGAGTCATGTACCTATCTTCTTGTTATCCGTGTCTTTTATAGGTAGGCTCTATTGATGTGATGATGATGATCGAGCGAAGGATTTGGGATTCGGGCGTAATGGATGGAAGAGTTAATATTGTTGCTCCCTGACCGTTATGGTTAATATGGAACCGATACCGTAGTAAATGCAAATTCTAAGAGTGGCGTGTAATAACAATAGATATTGATCCGAGAATGCTTGACCCCAGGAATGGTGCATAACAGTTTCTATTATGACTATCGATCCAAGAACGATTTGTAACTCTTCCTGTAATCAATGAGTATCTGAGGGTGTGCGTAAGCATTTGATGTGATTAATGCATGTTGCTCCCTTAATTACTGTATGTGTTTGACCCTGAAATTGTCGGCTTGATGGTTGTTGCAGATGTGGTGGGAGTAAGCTCTCCCGGGTCATCAGTGCATAGTGATGATAATGGACTTAGGTCTTCGGCACTAGGCCGAGCTTGTAATATCATTTTGGCCCTTTACCTCCCACTACGGGGGCCTTGGACTCATTGAGTTTGATACGATTTTTATGTGTAATAGTTACTCCCCGAATTCCTTCAATTAAGGCTTCGAGAGAAGAGACTTCTGATGCTCGATTTCCTCCTTTTCCTTAAAATGGTGAATTCTTCAGATATTTTGCCTGATCTGATTCATTGAAGCCGTTATTTTTGGCGTTTTATCCATTTATGGAGCCCGACAATCGCGTGTCTAAGATATCTGGTGGTTAGGTGTGATCTTTGATCTTTGAAATCTTTTGCACACATCTTCAAAAATGCTCCGCTACTTCTTCGACATGTTTTTCTCTAAATGGATGGCGTCAGGCATGTGGTTCTTCAGGTGGGTGCTGGTTGTCGAAAGGCATTCTTGGTCGCGTCTTTTGAGAGAAAGGATGTCACGAGTTTCCTCGGTTTAGGTGTGGCTGCAAGCTTATGATGGATTTACATTAAATGCTTCACTGTTGGTTTCGAGGTTTTATTTCTTTATAAACGGTTTTCCCTTCTTTTCCATACTTAACCGGTTTAGTCTCTCTGAACCTTTTTCTGCGAAATTTCTTGAGAGCTCTTTTGCCTTTTTAGCAATCATGTCTTCTTATCATTGTCCTCAATCTTTCGATGGCAAGGCCTCCGACGACCATTCTCTGAAGGTGCCTCTGGTTCGAAAAAAGGGAGATTCATCTACTAGGGTTCGCTCATTTGGCGAGGCATCTCCTTCCGATGTGGGGACGTCCCTATCTTAAATGATAAGTGCTAAAATATTTATATTTTCAGCCCTTAACTTGCATGTTTTAATCCTTTGGTTTTGGGTTAATTAGGACATTTTACTGCATTTTTGTATTTTCTTTGTTTTATAGGCTTTTGGAAGAAAAGAAAGCATTTCTGGAAAAATTCCAAGCTTAAAGGGACAAATTGGGAAGACCTAGAGGATATGGTTAAGCTTAACCAATCATGGTTAAAGTTTAATCAAATAAAGGAAAGGATTAATTCGGAATTTCTCAATTTGAAGTCAAATCGGATTGGATGCAAAATTGGATTCTGAATACGTCTCGGTATTTTGACCATAACTTTCATCTCAGATATCCGATTGAGGTGATTCAAGCGGCATTGGAAAGCTAACTCAAACTACTACAATTCATTGTGAAATAGCATTTTCCCAATTCGGAGCGTCGCAAGGCCAAAATCACGCCGCAAGATAGGACCGCAATTCTGGGCGAATCCTATTTCGATTTGGGCTTAGGTTTTCTTTATCCTAATTGGGCTTGGACTTAAATCTCCGAAATTCCTAGGATTACTAGGGCTTCTAGGGCTCTCCTAAGCCATATAAATAGACCTCTAACCCTCACAATTGGAGGAGGCCGTTTTAAGCTGAATTACGACGTATTGCCATGGGGAAGCTTTTGCTTTGTTTTCCATTGTAAGTTTTATTCTTTCGATGATGACAATTCAATTGGTGATTATTTTTGTTATCATGAGAGGCTAAATCTTTCAACTAAGGTTGAAGATGAAGCTTCGTCATTGACAAACTCATGTATTCTCGTATTTTGTTTATACAATTTTGACTTCGAATAAGGATGTTGTAGATTTTCATTCAATTGCTTGATTTATATCTTTTAATTGAATGTGATGAACTATTATGTGTTGGAGTTGGATATTTGATGTGTTTCATCCTTCGGATACATCAAATCATTCGATTGAAATCGGATATCCGTTGTGATTCGTTAACCAAACGGATACATAGGATGATTTAATTTCGAATCGGATATTTGTTGTGATTTGTAAAAATGGGTGGATTCATTGAATGATTTAAACTTGATATTTGTAAAACATCGAATATAGTTTTTCGACTGTAGGAACAAATACGAGAATATAGAGTTAAGATTTGGCGAAGTGAATTCTAAAACCTTAGTGTTCTTTACCATTTTATTTCATTATTTTCTTTAGTTTATGTTTTATTTTGCACGACAAAAATCACAAAATTCGGAACTAGGTTAAAATAGAGTTGGTTTAAATAGAAATTGGTTTACACAACACAAATCCCTGTGGATCGACCTCGCACTTGCACACACGCTATATTGCACACGACTCGTGCACTTGCGAGTACAATTAAATTTGTACATCAAATTTTGGCGCCGTTGCCGGGGATTTGTTTGTTTGTGAAATTGATTTTTATTTGAATTGGTTTTATTTTTCTACTAGTTGTTTTATTTTTGCAATTTTATTTTATTGTATTTGTATTTGTTGTTGTTTCTGCCATTCTGATCTAAAAAAAAAAAAAAAAAACAGAAAAAAGAAAAAGAAAAAGGGGTTTGTTGTTTCTGTTTTTCTTGCTGCAGTTTCAGAGAATTGTAGTTTCTGTCAGTACGATCGATCGCACTCCATCTGCGATCGAGCGCACTCGAGCCTTTTCGGTGAGCAGCCTGCGTGCCTGCGCCTGATCCATTCTGCAAGTACACACGAGCGCACAGCGAACGCACATCTGCGATCGAGTGCATCACCAGAAGCAGCTAAGCACAATTTTTTTGTTGTTGTTTTGAAATTTCTTTTGTATATTGTTGTTGAATAGTTAGTTCTATTTTTTTTTTTTTTTTTGGTTGTTTGTGTTCTTTCTGTGATTATTCATTGTTGTTTAATCAGTTTATTTGAACACTCGAGATTGGTGTATGCTTGGTCGGAGATCCCTAAACTTAGATTTGACACCTTTAGATCCCGACATTGATAGAACTCTTAGGAGAACTCGGAGAGCACCTGTTGAGAGTGAGGATAGAGGTGAAATGGGAGACCAACAAGATAACTTAGAGGAACCTAGGGTTGAGCATGAGGATGCTAGAGCTGGAAATCCCGAGCAAGCTAGAGCTTGGAATGTGGACTTCACTACGTCACTTAGGGAGTTGTTCGCACCTGTGGACTTCACTACATCCCATTCGTGTATAGTGTTGCCACCAACCAATGCTACTCATTTTGATTTGAAACCTCATGTCATCCAACTCCTACCATCGTTCCATGGTCTAGAACTTGAAAATCCTTATAGTCATGTAAAGAAATTCAAGGACATATGCGCCACTTTCAAATTTCAAAATTTCTCCGAAGAGTCTGTTCATCTCAGACTATTTCCTTTCTCTCTACAAGACAAAGCTAGGGCATGGTTGGACTCCAACACGCCCGGATCCATTACATCTTGGGAAAGCTTGTTAAGCAAGTTCTATAACAAGTATTTCCCAATGTCAAAGGTCAATGAATGCAGAAAGGAAATAAGCTCCTTCACTCAAGAGGAGGATGAGAAATTTTCAGAGTGTTGGGAAAGGTTTAAGGAGTTGTTGATAAGATGCCCCCCACATGGATATGAGAAGTGGAGACTCGTTCAATTTTTCTACCAAGGATTGACCCAATCCAACCGTAGTATGATCGAGTCAATGAATGGGGGAGCATTCTTAAGTTTGACAGGGGATGCAGCATATAAGGCATTAGACAAGTTGTCCGACAGCTCACAGCAGTGGGATTTTTCGAGTTGTCGGGATAAATCTGCCCGTATTCCCAAGAAAGGTGGCATCTATGAGGTTAAGGAGGACACTGATTTGAGGATAAAGATAGATGCTCTGACCAAGAAGGTTGAAGCCCTTGCAGTGGGTCAATCCGTAAATGCCGCCAACACTTTCAATGTTGATGGCTGTTCAATTTGTGCTAATCCTATGCACTTAGCACAGAATTGTCCATTTTCACCGGCTTTTGCCGAGTGCGCCATGGAACAAGTGAACGCCTTTAATGACTTTAGGAAGCAAGCAAGCGGACCATACTCAGAGACATACAATCCAGGGTGGCGGAACCACCCTAATTTCTCATGGAAGCAGAGCCAACCAATGAATCAAGGATTTCCCTCACAGAATCATGGCCGTTCAACTCAACCAGTGCAACATCCTGCATCTTCGTCACAATCATCGCTGGAGGAAACGATGAAGGCATTCATACAATCGAATAGCCAGACCATACAAGAGCTCAAAAACTCTACCATGGCAAATACCCAAGCAATAGATGAAGTAAAGAATGCCACCATGGTTAACACCCAAGCAATTGCGAAGATGGAGAGTCAGATTGGACAGATAGCCAATCACTTGGGTGAGAGAGAAAAAGGGAAATTGCCCAGTCAGCCCGTGCCCAACCCAAAAGGTCAATATATGGTTGGGAATTCCTCAAATCCTGCACACGGACAAGAACATGTGCAAGCAATTGTCACTCTGAGGTCAGGAAGACAAGTGGACAATCAGGTGGTTGAGAAAGAAGAAGACCCTGTAGGGCAAGAAAAGGAAAAGAGTGGCAACAAAGAGAAGAGAGATGCCGAGCCATCTACAGCCACACCCATTATTGAGGACCCTCCTAGGTCATTTATGCCGAAAGCACCTTACCCTGAAAGGTTGCAAGCCCCCAAGAAAGGAGGGAAGTTTGAGGACATTTTAGAAGTGTTCAAGCAAGTCCAAATCAATATTCCATTTTTGGACGCCATCCAACAAGTGCCTTCTTATGCGAAGTTCTTGAAGGATTTGATCACAGTTAAGAGAAGAACAAATGTCCCAAAGAAAGCATTTCTGACCGAGCAAGTTAGCTCCATCCTTCAGTGCAAGTTGCCCATTAAGTATAAGGACCCTGGGTGTCCTACCATCTCTTGCACGATAGGAGTCAGTCGAATTGAGAAGGCTCTTTTAGATCTTGGGGCGAGCGTGAATCTCCTACCCTATTCAGTTTACCTACAATTAGGGTTAGGGGAACTGAAGCCCACGTCCATGACACTTCAATTGGCTGATAGGTCAGTTAAGATACCACGGGGAATCATTGAGGATGTTTTGATCAAGGTGGATAAGTTTTACTTCCCCGTGGACTTCATTGTGCTAGACACAGAGCCGGTCAAGAATGTTGGCATTCAAATACCGGTGATTCTAGGGCGACCATTCTTAGCTACGGCTAACGCCCTGATTAATTGTAGGACAGGGGTGATGAAGATTTCCTTCGGAAATATGACAGTGGAGCTGAATATCTTTGATATCAGCAAACAACCATTGGAGTATGATGAAGTGAGAAATGTATGCTTGATAGAGGAGATTATGGAAGAGACAGTGAATGAATCAAGCATAGAAGACCCCTTGGAGGCATGCTTTGCTCAGTTCGGACAGGATTTAGATTTGGACAAGTTGCTTGAGCAAGCAGATGCAATTTTGGAGACTGCTCCTCTGGTGAGCAGTGAGACGGAGGAGACAACAACACTTGATCCCCCAAAGAAGGAACTTAAGCCTCTACCGGATAACCTTAAGTATAAGTTCCTAGGTCCAGCAGATTCTTTGCCTGTGATTATAGCTTCGGATTTGGTTGATGCTCAAGAGGAAAAATTGCTAGAGGTGTTAAGACAGCACAAGGAAGCTATCGGTTGGACCATTGAGGATATCAAGGGGATCAGTCCCTCGGTGGTGATGCACAAGATACATTTAGAGGAGAATGCCAAGCCATCGAGGGAGCCACAGAGAAGGTTAAACCCAACTATGCAAGAGGTTGTGAGGGCTGAAGTGATTAAGTTGTTGGATGCAGGGATCATTTATCCAATCTCGGATAGCAAGTGGGTAAGCCCAATTCATGTTGTGCCAAAGCGGGCTGGATTGACGGTAGTAAAGAACAAGGATGATGAGTTGGTCCCAACTCGTATTCAGTCCGGATGGAGAGTTTGCATAGACTACCGCAAGCTAAATGCCGCCACAAGGAAGGATCATTTTCCACTCCCATTCATTGATCAGATGGTGGAACGTTTGGCTGGGCACGCATACTATTGCTTCTTGGATGGTTATTCTGGATATAACCAGGTCCCTGTGGACCCCGAAGATCAGGAGAAGACAACATTTACCTGTCCTTTTGGGACTTTCGCCTACCGTCGCATGCCCTTTGGGTTATGCAACGCACCCGCTACTTTTCAGCGGTGCATGATTAGTATTTTTTCAGACATGGTAGAGCGTTTCTTAGAGATTTTCATGGACGATTTCTCTGTCTTTGGTTCATCCTTTGATGAGTGTTTGCACCGCCTGACTTTGGTATTAGTACGGTGCAAGGAGAAGAACCTGGTGCTCAATTGGGAGAAGTGCCATTTTATGGTCAAGCAAGGTATTGTATTGGGGCACGTCATATCTCAGAGGGGGATTGAGGTTGATAAAGCGAAGGTGGATTTGATTTCCAACCTTCCACCCCCACGTACAGTGAAGGAGGTTCGCTCTTTTCTGGGCCATGCAGGATTCTACAGGCGGTTTATCCAAGACTTTAGCAAGATTGCCAGGCCTTTGTGCAAGTTGTTGGTGAAGGATACCCCATTTGTATTTGATGAGGATTGCCAGAGAGCATTTGGGGACCTTAAGAGCATTCTGACGTCCACACCCATTATTCAGCCACCCAATTGGGGTGTACCTTTTGAGATCATGTGTGACGCATCGGATTATGCCGTTGGAGCTGTTTTGGGGCAGCGTATTGATAGACTCCCCCATGTCATTTACTATGCGAGCAGAACTCTGAACGATGCACAACTCAACTACTCCACCACGGAGAAGGAGTTGTTGGCAGTCGTTTTTGCGCTAGACAAGTTCAGATCCTATTTGCTAGGATCTAAAGTCATCATCTTTTCGGATCACGCAGCATTGAAGTATCTTTTTTCCAAAAAAGATGCTAAATCTCGTCTGATCCGATGGATTTTGCTACTTCAGGAGTTTGACATAGAAATTCGGGACAAGAAGGGTTCCGAAAATGTGGTGGCGGATCATTTGTCTAGATTGACTGTGGATTACACTGAGGACGCCAGCCCCATTTCGGAGACTTTCCCTGATGAGCAATTGATGCACATTGCTCATGAGCCCGCACCATGGTTTGCTGACATAGTGAACTATCTTGTCACCGGCCAACTACCTCAGCAGTGGGGGCGACAAGATAGGTCCAAATTTTTGTCCGTGGTGAAACATTTTTTCTGGGACGATCCTTACCTGTTCAAGTATTGTCCCGATCAGATCATTAGGAGGTGTATACCTGAGCATGACCAATCCAATGTCATCTCCTTTTGTCATGATCATGCTTGTGGAGGCCATTTCAGTGCTAAGAAGACCGCTGCCAAGATTTTGCAGTGTGGATTCTATTGGCCTACCCTTTTCAGAGACGCCCACGCTTATTGTATATCTTGTGAGCGTTGTCAGAAGCTAGGGAGTATCACTAGAAGGAATATGATGCCCCTCAGTCCCATTCTGATTGTGGAGATTTTTGACGTATGGGGCATCGATTTCATGGGACCTTTCCCGAACTCCTTTGGCTATCTGTACATCTTGGTTGCTGTGGACTATGTGTCCAAATGGGTGGAGGCGGTTGCATGCAAGACCAATGACCACAGAGTTGTGGTCCAGTTTTTTAGAGACACTATCTTTGCTCGTTTTGATACGCCTCGAGCAATTATAAGTGATGGAGGTAAGCATTTTTGCAATCGGATTTTTGAGCAGTTGATGAAGAAGTATTTCATCACACATAAGGTTGCCACCCCGTATCACCCACAGACGAGTGGACAGGTTGAAGTTTCCAATCGCGAGATCAAGCATATTTTGGAAAAGACGGTAAACCCCAATCGAAAAGATTGGTCTATGCGATTGAGTGACGCACTGTGGGCATATAGGACAGCTTTCAAGACCCCGATTGGGATGTCACCCTATCGGCTTGTGTACGGGAAGGCATGTCATCTTCCCGTGGAGTTGGAGCATAGAGCATATTGGGCCATCAAGCAGCTGAACTTCAATCTTTTGAAGGCTGGCTCACAAAGGAAGCTCCAACTCAATGAATTAGAGGAGCTGAGGAATGATGCTTATGAGTCTGCACGGTTGTATAAGGCACAGATGAAGAAGGCTCATGACCAGAGCATTTTGAGACGATCTTTTGAGCCTGGTGAGAAAGTCCTTCTTTACAATTCACGGCTGCATCTTTTTCCAGGCAAGTTGAAATCTCGGTGGACAGGCCCATTTATCATTCGGACAGTTTTTCCTCATGGGGCCATCGAGATTGAGGATCCTCAGAATGGTAACACCTTCAAGGTAAATGGACAGAGATTAAAACCATTCTTAGAGTTGAGGAGTAAGGAGATTGAGACGACATTGTTGGAGGATCCGAGTTATTCTGAGTGATTGTCGTCTTTTGTGGAGAGTCTGGCTGAAGACTTAAAACTTAGCGCTTGTGGGAGGCAACCCTCATTCTTTCCCTTACCATTTTATCTTGTTTGTTTGTTTCTGTTGTGTTTTTCAGGGCAAGTGTCTGCCATTCAAGTTTGGGGGAGCATTCTCCTATATTACACCTGACTTGCGCCGCGCACCTGGTATTGTATCTCTGGACCCATTGAGGACAATGTGTTATTTTAGTTTGGGGGTGGGGTAGACATTTCTCTGTCTTTTTCCTTAATTATTCGTGTTGTTTTGTTATATATATATAATAAAAAATAAAAAAAAATCTGCTATGTTATTGATTAAGCAAGGATAACACCTATTCTGTGGTTTGCATGTCATTGGTCTGTTTAGCATTTTGAACACAGCATGTCAGTAGGAATCTGAGTCTTTTGACTCATTGTTGGATTAGAGAGATTTCACATGTTCGAGTTTATCACCACGAGCACACTAGCACAGAATCGGTGAGGTATAAGATTTGACTTGATTAGGGTATATTTTGAGATAGGTAGGATGAAGTGTGATGAAACCATGGCTTGAAAAAAAAAAAAAAAAAAAAAAAAAAAAAATCAAATCAGTTTGAGCTTCTCATTGAGTAACCGGACCTCATGCCTCACAAAGCATTGAGTGTTCGCGTAAAAAGATGAGAAACCTAACTTGGTTGGTTGTATGGCTAGCTTGGCTTCGTAGCCTAGTTGACTTGAGTAATTAAGCCCTTAGGGATGTTTCTACATCCAGTGCCCTAAAACCATTTGGTTTGGGAGTCTCTGGCCCAACACTCGTTACATGGGTCAATTAGAAAGCTTAAGGAAGCTAAGCATTGCACAGCCTATACAAAAAAAAAAAAAAAAAAAAATTAAGCCTTGGTTGTTTCATCTGAGCAAATTCCTATCACATCTAAAGTACACCCAAGTTTGAGAATAAATTGAAGCCTCCGGATTTTATGTTAGTCTCACATTGCACTTATTGGAACATGTGTTGTCTCAAATTTCCATCTTTGAGTTGAATGATTTGTGCTTATCTTGATGATGTGATTGTGGTGTTCATTATGATAAACCTACTCATGATGTTAAAAACCATGTGTTTGTGTGGAAGTCCTTGTTTATGAAATAACATAGTGCATAAATGTTTGTGGGTATCATTCCTGTTAAACCCTCACGAGACTTAACTCGTCCTCTAGGGATACCTAGAGGTTTAAAAGGCTTGTTGCATGCGCTAAATGCAATCGTATATCCCACGAAAGATGGATTTATCTTTTGTTTTCTGTTTTTTCATTCTTGTTTTTAGTTTTGTATTGCTAAGGGACTAGCAATATGTAAGTTTGGGGGTGTGATAAGTGCTAAAATATTTATATTTTCAGCCCTTAACTTGCATGTTTTAATCCTTTGGTTTTGGGTTAATTAGGACATTTTACTGCCTTTTTGTATTTTCTTTGTTTTATAGGCTTTTGGAAGAAAAGAAAGCATTTCTGGAAAAATTCCAAGCTTAAAGGGGCAAATTGGGAAGACCTAGAGGATATGGTTAAGCTTAACCAATCATGGTTAAAGTTTAATCAAATAAAGGAAAGGATTAATTCGGAATTTCTCAATTTGAAGTCAAATCGGATTGGATGCAAAATTGGATTCTGAATACGTCTCGGTATTTTGACCATAACTTTCATCTCAGATATCCGATTGAGGTGATTCAAGCGGAATTGGAAAGCTAACTCAAACTACTACAATTCATTGTGAAATAGCATTTTCCCAATTCGGAGCGCCGCAAGGCCAAAATCACGCCGCAAGATAGGACCGCAATTCTGGGCGAATCCTATTCCGATTTGGGCTTAGGTTTTCTTTATCCTAATTGGGCTTGGACTTAAATATCCGAAATTCCTAGGATTACTAGGGCTTCTAGGGCTCTCCTAAGCCATATAAATAGACCTCTAACCCTCACAATTGGAGGAGGCCGTTTTAAGCTGAATTACGACGTATTGCCGTGGGGAAGCTTTTGCTTTGTTTTCCATTGTAAGTTTTATTCTTTCGATGATGACAATTCAATTGGTGATTATTTTTGTTATCATGAGAGGCTAAATCTTTCAACTAAGGTTGAAGATGAAGCTTCGTCATTGACAAACTCATGTATTCTCGTATTTTGTTTATACAATTTTGACTTCGAATAAGGATGTTGTAGATTTTCATTCAATTGCTTGATTTATATCTTTTAATTGAATGTGATGAACTATTATGTGTTGGAGTTGGATATTTGATGTGTTTCATCCTTCGGATACATCAAATCATTCGATTGAAATCGGATATCCGTTGTGATTCGTTAACCAAACGGATACATAGGATGATTTAATTTCGAATCGGATATTTGTTGTGATTTGTAAAAATGGGTGGATTCATTGAATGATTTAAACTTGATATTTGTAAAACATCGAATATAGTTTTTCGACTGTAGGAACAAATACGAGAATATAGAGTTAAGATTTGGCGAAGTGAATTCTAAAACCTTAGTGTTCTTTACCATTTTATTTCATTATTTTCTTTAGTTTATGTTTTATTTTGCACGACAAAAATCACAAAATTCGGAACTAGGTTAAAATAGAGTTGGTTTAAATAGAAATTGGTTTACACAACACAAATCCCTGTGGATCGACCTCGCACTTGCACACACGCTATATTGCACACGACTCGTGCACTTGCGAGTACAATTAAATTTGTACATCATTAAACTTTCCTCGTAAACAAAGGTCTTGTTTTTCGCCATCCGATAAGAAGGTACTCAGACATAACTATGAGATTCCTTTAGTTTCTTTACATTTTCCAGGTGATTCTACCAGAATGATCGGTGGTCCTAGAGACATATGCATTTATAAGTGCATGTTTATGGCTGGAGTCTGTTTACCCTTCTCTCCCATCATCAAGGAGATGTTATCTTTTCTGGGGGTAGCCCTGAGGCAGTTGATGCCCAATGGTTGGCGATACTTTATGGCCACGTTTTTATTGTGGCCTTCTGTTTTCCTGGGGAAGACCCTTTCAATCTCGAAATTCTTCAACATATATAGTCCCCATATATACCAAAATACCTAGATGGTGACTTTCATGGTTGGTGGGAAGAATCAATTCATCGGTCTTAAAAAGACTCACTCCAACAATAAGCATTGGGTGAAGCAATTCTTTTATGTTTCTGGTGCTTGGGAGGCGTCCTTGTCAGAGGCTTTGCCACTGGAATACACTGTCCCCCGAGAGTGGGGGGCTTTCCAAGAGAGTTGTGAGTATTTCGGATTTCCCCCACTCTTTCTCTCTTATTTTTTGGTGGAAAATACACTTTACCCCCTGAACTATTCACCAATTTGCACTTTTAACCCCAATGTTTAAAAAGTGATACTTTATCCCCCCCCCCCCCCCCCCACCCAAACATCCAAATTGTTGTAATTTGACCATTTTGACTTCTTTTTTTTCCAAAATGCCCCCATCCCAAGTTTTAAAAAAATAATAATAAATAATTAATTAATAATTAAAAATTAAGGGGTGGCCGGTCTGGGGTGGCTCCATGCCCAACTGGGGTGGCCGGCCACCCCTTAATTTTTAAATTTTTTTAATTTTTAATTATTTTTTTTTTTAACTTCGGATGGGGGCATTTTGGGAAAAAAAATGTCAGAATGGTTGAATTATAACAATTTGGAAGTTTTGGGGAGGGGGGGTACAATGTCACTTTTTAAACATTGGGGTTAAAAGTGCAAATGGGTGGATAGTTTAGGGGGGTAAAATGTATTTTCCCCCTTTTTTTCTTTATTTTTTTTTTTCACTTCTTCTTGCTTTTGCAGGGAAGGGAAGTCCCAAATTAAGCCTGGAACAGCAAAGTCAGGTTGATCATATCTTGGCTTACTCCCAACTTCCCAAGAATGAGGCTTGGATGATTTTTAACAGGATCGTTACTGACTCTGCTCTTTGAGAGAGTTTGGGATATCTGATCCCTGCTCACAAAGTTAATTGGGACTATCAGGGAAATCCCAAGAAACAAGTTCCCCCTTCTGACAAGGTAGCCCACAAGTCACCGGCTCATAAGAAGGTCCGGGCGCACAAGGTCGGACCCTTCGGATAAGCCAGTTGCTGCTAAGGCTTCCGTTTCGAAGGGTTTTGTCTCTACTTCCAAGCCCTCAACACGTCCCCAAGTCTGGGACACCAATTCATTTGTATTGGTTGTTAAGGCCAATCCCCCTGTGCCAAAGAGAAAGGCAGACAATGGCAAGGCTTTGGAACTCCTTAATTTGATTTCATTCGTCAAGTCCAATTCTATCGCTGTGACTTTTGGTGAACCCCGTGCTTTCAATTCTCTTTTTTTGAGAGATACAGAACCTTTGCAATCTACTCCTTTGTGCGTCTAGCATCAGGAGCATAGAGAACCCGTTGCAGGTCTTAATGAACCTCATGATTTTCTTCCTTCCAAGACTGATCAGCCAACTCTTCCTACCAACACCGATCGTTCAATTCCCCCTTCCGAGCCTTCCAACCAGGAACCCGTGTATAGAGGATAGCCACTTAGACGTCATTCCGGGAGGAATTCTCCTCTAATTAGATCGTTGGCTAATGATTTGAAGGGACATCCTTTAGCTGCAATTACCAAGCTGCCAGCAGATCATACCCGAGGAGAGGGTCGACTTACCCTTGAGATGTTTGTGGATAAGCTAGTCCATTGCCATTATTCGGTATGTCGTATGTGTTTGTCATTTTATATACTTTTTGCTCTTCTCACGTAATCTTCTTTTGCACAGTCCTCGACTCTTATTGCCAATTGGTACAAAGAGTTTCAAGAAGGTATGCAGGAGTATCCTGATGAAAGGGTTGAGCTTCGAGAGTTGGTCCGGAAGCTGAGTAATCAGCAGGAGGCTTCGAGTTCTCAGGTGATCGGCAATCCTACTTCTAATTCCGATGCAAAAAGTCTTCGTCTCCTCTTGGCGACAAAGGATCTAGAGCTTTTTTAGAGTAGATAGAAGCACTAGGAGTTGGAAATTGCTAACGCGCAACTGCAAGAACTTCTAGAAGTTGTGAGCCGGAAGAATCAAGAGCTTGTGGAGCATGCCAAAGAAGTGGATGCCAATGTACATCAGTCGATCGTAAAGCATTTCAAAGTTATGGAGGAGCTTCATCAGACCTAGACTTCTGAGGAAGGTTATCGGAAGCTTTTCGAGTCTCTTGAGGCCCAGTTGTCCTAGTCCGAGGATGCTTGCGAGAAAGTCGAGGCCGATTTGAGGGATTCTCAAATTAGATGCAGCCTATTCTGCCAAGGGTATCGTTATTGGAAGGCCAAGATGACTCATTACTTCATAGAGTTGTCTTTTGTTCCTTGGCTTCTAGACTTGCTTTGGGTTTGAGGTTTTCATTGGGGCTTCGAGAATTGCTGATATCTGACTATCAATCAAGAGCAGTTCAACATCAACCCTGCTACAGTGGCCTCTGAATTCTTGTCACTCCCACCTAGCACTGTTGATGAAATGGTTGATACGGGTAGAGACTTGATTCCTGATGCTTCGGAGACTAATGTCCATAGGTTTTGACCAAAAGTTAATCTACCCCCCGAGCCGCTTGGTCCCTAGGTTATTATTGATGATGATCATGATGATGATGTCGGACCTACTCCCGAGACTTAGCTTGTTTTTTCACAAACATTTTGTTGTTTGTAAAGAACATCCTTTGACTTATGTATTTTTGTAAACTACTTAAACTTTGATATTTCCAAATGTTCCGCAAATTTGCTGCTGCTTTGGATTTTCGATCTTGTGGTGATTTTTGTAGTTGATTGTACTACCCCCACCCCCCCTCCCACCCCCCATGACCGAGGATAAAAAACCTTGGTCATTAAATTTTTGCACGTCTTGTTGTGTTGAGGTTTCAGGTTTCGGAGGTCATCATTACTCTACACATTTCTCTATGGCGGGACGTATGGAGTGTTGTCGTTTGATCTCCAGTACGCGCCTGTTGGCTTCCCAGTGTGTTTCTACGTGGGTTGTTTTCTCACATTTAAAGCGACCTTTCAATTTTCGAGGGTTTCCGTATTATAAATACCCCTTGTTTTTGATACTTCTCATTTAACTAACTTCCTTTTTAACTTCTCCTTATTTGCTTTTGCTTTATGGCTTATTCTTCTTCATCTGGAAGTTTGGCGGAGACGGAGTCATCAGCTACTTCATCTGTTTGCACGTCGTATGAGGATGAAGAATTTTCATCCCATCTTCAAGCAGAATGTCCCTGTCCCCGAGTTCCTCGTTCTTCCAAGGCGGAGATTGCTGGACTGTGCCTATTGCTTGAGACGCGAGAGCAATGCCTTAGAAATCACTGAAATCAAGTGGCGGAATTGATGGCCGACGTTGAGATGAAGGACCATCAGATAGTTTTAAGAGATTTCCAGTTGGAGTTATGGGATCATCGGATTGCCGACCTTGAGGCTCAACTTATCAGTGTTCATGAAGATAGAGGGAAGCATGCTTCTGGTGTTTACTCTACTACCCGTTTGTTTCAGAAGGAAGAGGAAAAGTGCAGAAGACTCTAGAGGAAATACCGACTTTGGAAGGCGTGGGTCTTGAGAGACATGGTCCTCCGAGTGAAGTTAGCGGGAATGACCTTCGATATAAACGACAATGGCGCATCCTGGGTCGATAATTTTTTGTTCATCATATTTCTGGGTGTTTTACCCAAATGTGATTCTTTGTACAGCGTCTACTCGGGCATTGAGTACTAGATCAAGGCTGGATGTACTTCTCTCAGTTTCACTTGTGTTTTTTGTAATCGTGTCCTTGTAATGACTGTAGTTGTGGTTGAATTTTCTTGTAATGAGTTCAGTTCGCGGCTAAGTCTTCTTGTAATGAACTTAGTTTGCAGCTGAGTCTTCTTGTAATGAATTAAATTTATTAATGAAGCATTTTTTTTTGAAGTTTGGATGTTTGTATGCTAACCTTATGGAGTATCTCCGACTTTGACTGTATGGAGTGTTCCCAACCTTAATCATATGGAGTGTTCCCAGCCTCAATTGTCTGGTCTATGGGTCTTCTTATCTTCTTGTCTTGTTTTATGTCAAGGGTTGTCCCCTTGTTTAACTGAGTTCAGGGGTTGCACCCATCTTGTTTTTTGTCAACGGTTTTCTCCTTGTTTAACTAAGTCCAGGGTTCATACCCTTCTTCTTCTTTTTTGTCAAGGTTTTTCTCTCTATTTAACTGAGTCCAGGGTTTGCACCCTTCCTTCTTTTTTTTTTTTTTTTTGTCAAGGGCTTTCTCCCTGTTTAACTAAGTTCAAGGTTTGCACCCTTCTTGTTTTTGGTCAAGGGTTTTCTCCCCGTTTAATTGAGTCCAAGGTTCACACCCTTCATTTTTTTTTTTTTTTTTTTTTTTGTTAAGGGTTTTCTCCTTGTTTAACTGAGTCTAGGGTTTGCACCCTTCTTTTTTTTCTTTTTTTCTTTTTTTCTTTTTTTGTCAAGGGTTTTCTCCCCGTTTAACTGAGTCCGGGGTTTGTACCCTTCTTGTTTTGAGAGTGCCATTTTGTTCCTTTTCCGAGAGCATTGTCTACTCTGTTTTCGAGAGTATTACCATGTTCCAAGCTTTATCCAAGGGTTATCTCCCTTTCCTCCTTGCGAGATGAGAAGCTCGTCATTGGGCCCGGTGGTCAATTTGACCAAGGTTTCTTTGATGCTCAAGTCAGTTTTTATTTATGAGTTGATAATATGAAAAAACGGAATAAAAGAAATTACTGATAATACTTCTTCAAGTGATCTGCATTCCATGGTCTCAATAGTAGTCTTCCTTACACATCTTGTAGATAGTATGCTCCTTGTCGATGACTTCGAACAACCTTTTAGGGTCCTTCCCATGTTGGTCTGACCTTTGCTGGATCCCGGGCTGCTATGTTGACTTTCCTTAGAACCCAGTCGCCTATCTTGAATTGTCTAGGTTTGACTCTCTTGTTGAAGTATCTAGCTGTTCGTTGTTAGTAGGCAGCCATACTTGTTTGCGCTTCATCCCTCTTTCTTGCAGTAGATCCAAACTCAACTTCATTCCTTCTTCATTCAAATTTGAGTTGTAGTGCTTTACTCGGAAGTTGACGGATCCGACTTCGACAAGAATTACTACTTCGAACCCGAAAGCCGAAGAGAATGGGGTTTCTCCTGTAGAAGTTCGAATGGTCGTTCGATATGACCACAATACTTCTGGAAGAAATTCCACCCATGCTCCTTTCTTGTCCTCTAACTTCTTTTCAGCGTTTTCATTAGGGTCTTGTTTGTAGCCTCCACTAGACCATTTGCTTGTGGGTGCCCAGGGGATGAAAAATAATTCCTTATGTGTAGTTTGGCACACCAACTTCGAAATGGCTCGCAATCAAAATGTTTGCCATTGTTGGTTACAAATGCATGAAGGATCCCATATCTACACACCACAGATTTCCAAAGGAAGTTCCTGACATTCCCGTTGGTTATGGTTGCCAGGGCCTCGACTTCTGCCCATTTTGTGAAGTAATCTACAGCAACTACAACAAATTTGCAACCTCCTTTTCCTATAGGTAAGGGCCCCACGAGGTCTACCCCACATTGCACAAAAGGCCATGGCGCTGACACCGAGCTTAATTCCGATAGAGGGTTGGTAGTCAGTTTGTCAAATCGTTGGCATTTATCGCAATGTTTCACCACTTCACTCGAATCTTTGCTCATGCCAGGCCAATAATACCCTGCTCGGACAGCCTTATGAGCTAGCATTCTTCCTCAAGAGTGACTACTACAGATACCTTCATGAATATCTCTTAGCACATAAGAGGCCTCGGCTTTGGATAGGCATTTAAGTAGAGGGAGAGTGTATCCTCTTCTGTATAGAATTCCGTCGATCAGTGTATACCGGGCCGCTTGGATACATATTTTTCAAGCCAATTTGTTGTCAGAAGGCAGTTTCCCTTCTCTTAGGAATAGCATTATATCGCCGCTCCATTTCGAGTCTCCCTGTTCTTCAACACACGCCACCTAGGCTATCCGAGTGATTGAAGGCTCGGACAGTTCTTGGATTGGGTGGCCGACTGCTGCGATTTCTCCATCCGTAGAGGAACCAATTCAAGCTAGCACATCTGCCTGTGTGTTCTTTTCCCAAGGCACCTTTGAGAATGTTATCTTGTCAAAAAATTTGTTAGTTTCCTTCACTTTTGTTAGGTATCGCTTCATTTTGTCCCCTCGGGCCTCATATTGTCCTTTGATATTCCCAACCACCACTTGGGAATCGCTTCTGATCTCTAAGCTCTTTATTCCCATCTCCCAAGCCATATTTAGTCCAACAATGATGGCTTCGTATTCCGCTTCATTATTGGTGGTGGTGAATTTCAGCTGTATTGTTGCTTCGCATTCTTCTCCACTGCGTCCTTTGAGCACAACACCGACTACACATGCCACCCACGTTTCTTCTTGGGGCAATTCTTCCTCTTCCAAAAAATTGCAGAACTCGACTAAGAAGTCAACCAACACTTGTCCCTTCACAGATGTTCTTGGATGGAATTCTATGTTGAATTCCTCGAGTTTGATTGCCCAATTGACCAATCTTCCTGACAAATCTGGTTTCTGGAGAATCTTCCTTAGAGGGTGATGTGGTATTTTTGTGACAAAAAATATCAATTATAAAAATAACCACTCGCAATAGGATGAATCCGGTATAATAGGGCTATATTGAGGGTGTCGAACCTCAAGGACTGCAGGTGTTTTATTATCAAAATTCGAAAGATTAAAATCAACTTAATTAAAATGAGAATTGATTTGATTTTCTTTAAAACTAAAGTGCATGAAAATAAAAGAAATTTAAAATAAGAGAGAGAGAGAGAGAGAGTGTGTGTGTAGGGTATTGACTTCACCTCTATCCGCATAACAATGGCTAATCATAATTAATCCCAGAAATAAATAAGAAACTACCTTATTTAAGAACAAGCATAATCTATCTTTGGTTAGCACGGATCATCTACCTAACCACTAAGATGCGGTACGACCCGTCTTCCCTAGGTATTAATTATCAAATTCTTTAACAGAATACATACAATCAATGAATAAGTGTAACCCATCTTCGATTGGCACGGATTGTCTACCTAAATTACACTAAACTAGGATGTAGTACAATCCGTCTTCCCTAGGCATGGCCTATGAAATCCTATTGATCATATGTCAATTAAACCCATTGTATAACCATCATCCTCATAATCACTGAAAACAAGAATGATTTGAGATTAACAAAACTAAAATAGTTTCTAAGACAAGAGAAGAATTTCACAAATATTGATTTTGGAATTTAAGAACAATTGCATTTAATAATTAAGAACATAATCAAAAGGTAGCAATTCTCATAGTTATACAATCAATATGCAAAAATTGAAAATCTAGAAATTAAATACAATAAAATCATTGTTCTTGGATAGGGTTACATCAACACCCCACGAAGGAGTCTAGCCGCTCATGATCTTCTACGCTCCAAAGACAATTTTCTGATTTATAGCTCTAAGAAGCGGTGTGTCCTTTTTATCATGCTTAGAGGCCTATTTATAGGGCTTAGGAGAGTCCTAAAAGCCCTAGTAATCCTATAAATTTCAGAGATTTAAGTCCAAGTCCAATTAGGATAAAGAAAACCTAGTCCAAATCGGAATAGGATTCGCCCAAAATTGCGTTCCTATCTTGCGGGGCGATTTTGGCATTACGGCACTCAGAATTAGGAAAATGCTATTTCATGATGATTTGTAGTAATTTTAGTTAGATTTCCAATTCCGCTTGAATCACCTCGATCGGATATTTGAGTTGAAAGTTATGGCCAAAATACCGAGACATATGCAGAATCCAAATTTGAATCCAATTCGATTTTGACTCCAACTTGAGAAATTCCGAATTAATCATTTTCTTTATTTGATTAAACTTAACCATGATTGGTTCAATTTAACCATATCTTCTAGGTCTTCCCAATTTACCCTTTAAGCTTGTAACTTTTCCGGAAACGCTTTCTTTTCTTCCAAAAACCTAAAAAACAAAGAAAATACAAAAATGAAGTAAAATGGCATAAATTAACCAAACTAAAGGATTAACACATGTAAGTTAAGGGCTTAAAATATGAATATTTTAACACTTAACAGAGGGTGTTTAGTTAATACTTTGATATATGCAGAAGCTCGTGAAGTACACGAGCTTCTGTACCCCCTGCTCTTCTCGAATCAGTGCTAAGCTTATCGCCGATGGGGATACTGCCAAATACAAGTATAAGGCTTCTCCTTTTACCTGTTGACTCAGCAATGGTGGACTTACTAGGTATTCTTTTAATTCTTGGAGTGCTTTGTCACAGTCCGAGTTCCAGGAAAAAGCTTTTTTTCAGAATTTTGAAGAATGGAAGGCAATTATCAGTTGACCTAGAGATAAACCGATTTAATGCCGCGATTCTCCCGGTTAGCTGTTGCAACTGCTTTGTGTTATGGAGAGTTTACATCTCTAGGACTGCCCTTATCTTCTCGGGATTGGCCTCGATACGTCTTCTCAAGACGTTGACACGCAGAATGCGCATTTTGAAGGATTGAGCTTCATTTTGTAGTGCCTTAACGTGTCGAACGCCTCTGATAAATCGGTGATGTGACTAGCTACCCGTATGCTTTTCACCAGCATGGCATCTACATACACTTCCATATTCCACCCGATTTGTTCTCGGAACATCTTGTTGACCAATCTCTGATATGTGGCTCCTGTATTTTTCAATCTGAAGGGCATTACTCTGTAACAGTACAAATCTGTATCGGTATTGAAGGCCATTTTTTCCTGATCTGACTCATGCAAGGATATCTAGTTATATCCCGATAATGCATCCATGAAACTCAAGAGTTCATGTCCAGAGGTTGAATCCACAAGCAAGTCTACCCGTGGCAGCGGGTAGCTATCTTTCGGGTATGCTTTGTTCAAATCGGTGAAGTCGACACACATCCTCCATTTCCCATTGGATTTATTCACCAATACCACATTGGCTTGCCAAGTGGTATATTGAACTTCTTTGATAAACCCGGATTTGCATAGCTTCTTGACTTCTTCGATTGCTACCTTATTTTTCTCAACTGAGTATCCTCTTCGTCTTTATTACACAGGTTTGTAGCTTGGATCAATATTTAGCTTGTGCACCATCACTGAGGGTGATATCCCCTACATGTCTTCATGGCTCCATGCGAACACGTCACTATTTCTTCGAAGGAAAGATACGAGTTCCTCCTTCATCATTGGGTCTAGTTGAGACCCAACCTTGACATTTCTGTTCAACTCGCCAATTAAGAATTCGTCCAAATCTTCGACTGGCTCGCCACCCTGTAATTGCTATCTTCTTCCTTCTTGGCTGGTTCCCAAGATCGATTTCTCGAAACATTCCTTCATAGAAATGTTGTAGCATTGCTGGGCAACTCGTTGTTCTCCTCTTACTTCTCCAACTCTATTGTCCGTTGGAAACTTCATCTTGAGGTGTGTAGTCAAGGTGACAGCTTTAAGCTCGTTAAGAGTTGTCCTTCCTATAATGGCATTGTAAGCTAATGGTTTGTCGACCAACAGGAAATGTACCATTACTGCGGCTTGTCTCTAGCATGAACCGGTTGTGACTGGCAATTCGATCGACCCGATCGGTTATACTTGTTCTCCTGTGAATCCCATTAGGGGGCAACTAGTCAGAACAACCTTCTCATGTCCCAGGTTCAACTTTTCAAATGCAGACCAATACAAAATGTCTGTCAAGCTCCCATTATCCACTAAAATGCAATGGATGTTGTGATTTGCCACAGTTAGTGTGACTACCAAGGCGTCCGTGTGTGGGAGTGACATGCCTGCATAATCGTCGTCGGAGTTCTTCTTGGGTTGTTTCATCTGTCTTTCTATGGCATATACTTCATGAGAGTTCACTTGGCGGGCGTATGCCTTCCTTGTCCTCCATGATTCGCCTCCCCCCATAAATCCACCTATAATAGTATGAATCTTTACTTGGTTTTGAGGTTCCCAGGCATGGCGCACAAATTCCTGCCTAGGTTTGTCCCACCTTCCTCTATCTTCCCAAGGATGTCTACTCCTACCCCTGCGATTTTCCGCTGGACTTCTACTTCTATACCGTTCCTACTATCAGTGGTTTCGTGGGTTTCAGTAATTCACTTCTCGAACATAGTTCTCTCTATTGGCGACCATTCCTCTTTGATCCCCTAGAAAACAAACTAGCTTGCCATTCTTAATGAACTTCTCGATAAGGACTCTCAACACTATATAGCCCTCTGTGTGATGACCGTTTGCCTCGTGGAATTCGTAATATCGATCCTGGTGTTGAGACAGCGGAGCTCCCACCATTCTTGGAGGTCTTTCGTATTCTGGGTCTTTTTTTATTTCCATAATGACCTCAGAAATGTTGGCATTGAGTGGAGTGCAGTCATAGTCATTGAACCTTTTCTTAAAAGGCTTTGGCTCATCCATCCTTCAGTGATCCTTCTTCTTCTTATCTTCGAACTTCTTAGGTAACTTCCGAGCTGATCTCATCGCCTTCAAAGTTTCTTCTTCATTGATGAACTCCTCTACCTTGTCTAGTAGGTCTTGGAGGTTGTTGGGTTGTCTATGTGCTTGTTTTCTCATTACCTGCTCCTCGGGAGAGATACCTTGGTAGATGGCGAAAAATATCACGCCCTCAATAGGATCTTCCACCTTCAATTTCTCCAGATTGAACCGGATCATAAACTCTTTCAGGCTTTCTCCTTCTCGCTGATAGAGTGTCAAGAGATACCCAGAAGGCTTCTTCCTTTCTCGAGACCTTAAGAATTGTGTCAAAAAGATCCGTGCAAGATCTTCAAAGGTGCTTATGGAATTGGGCATTAAGCCCCAAAACCATTCTCTAGCATTCCTCGAGAGGGTCATGGGGAAGTCCCTGCATGCTATCTCTTCGGGCATTGCGTGGAGTGCTAGGGGCATCCTGTAATTCTCCAAATGCTCGATTGGGTCCCCAACTCCGCTGTAGCTCGGAATCTGGGGCACTTTGAATTTATTGGGGAGTTGATGGTCAGTCACCTATTTGGTGAATGGCATTTCCATCCCCACAAAGAGCTTACTGGCTACAATGGCTTTGTGCTTTTCCTTCCACTCCATAGCAACGCATCTCATGGCTAATTCCACCAAGGCTTTGTTGACCTCACTCTGTGGATTAACCGCCGATTGATCCTAATGGCCAGTCAATGGTTGACCTTTTTAAAACTCCACCACTCTTTGTGAATTTTCCTTCCGATTATTGTCTTGAGGATCATCTCCATGCTGGTGATGGCAGCTTTCCCCTTAATGACTGTGGCCATCAGAGTGATGGCTATGATTTTCTTGCTCTTCCCAATGCTCATTCCAATTGACTTCAGATTGAGATTGTGCCTGGAAATGACGGCACAACTCCTCATTCTGTTGAACCAAGAGCGCCATTTGAGCTTCTAAAGCTGCGATGTGCACCCTATCTCCTCCAATCTGGGAAGCTGGCGGCGGTCGTTGATTGATCTGAATTGCTAACTCCTTGTGGCGAGCTTGACTTCTGGACCTTGTGTTCACCATAATCACGGATTTTTGAGTTCGTAAGAATGATAAAAGTCGTTCCCACAAACAACGCCAAACTGTTGGTACAGTTTCTGGTATGGTGGAACCAAGGGGTGAGATCATAACTTTGGATGTCGCTCCTTCTTCAATCTGTAAGACAAAAATAGGGTCAAGAGAACACGCCAGGAATGTTCCGGTGAATCCTCATCGAATGCTAAAGTTAGCTTCTTTCTGAGTTCTCTATAGTGTTTTGTGGGAATGAGTCATGTACTTGTCTTCTTGTTATCCATGTCTTTTATAGGTAGGCTCTATTGATGTGATGATGATGACCAAGTGGAGGATTTGGGATTCGGGTAATGGATGATGGAGTTAATATTGTTGCTCCCTGACCATTATGGTTAATGTGGAATCAATATCGTAGTAAATGTGAATTCTGAGAGTGGCACGTAACTATCATAACAATAGATATTGATCCGAGAATGCTTGACCCCGAGAATGGTGCATAATGGTTGCTATTATGACTGTCGATCCAAGAACGATTTGTAACTGTTCTTGTAATCAATGAGTATTTGAGGGTGTGTGTAACTGTTTGATGTGATTAATGCATGTTGCTCCCTCAATTACCGTATGTGTTTGACCCTAAAATTGTGGGCTTGATGATTGCTGCAGACATGGTGGGAGTAAGCTCTCCTGGGCCGTCAGTGAATAGTGATGATGATGGACTTAGGTCTCTGGCACTGAGCTGGGCTTGTAATATCATTTTGAGCCTTTACCTCCCACTACGGGGGCCTTGGACTCATTGAGTTTGATACGATTTTTATGTGTAACAGAGTCCAAGATTTCACACTTTACAAACTAAGAACCAATCTCCTAGCATTCTTGTGTTATAATTAGGGTGAACTTAATCCAAATTAATGTTTGAGGAATTATAGCTTGTCAGGCGTAACTGACATGCATTATGTCTATCAATTTTAAATCTACAAGTCAAGCGTGTAATGCCTAGTTTGTAAGTTGTAACGCATATATTTTACTAAAAACATGTGGAGGACCTATGTGGGCGCCCCTTCATTCAACATCTCACACTCGTACGTAATGGACATGACTAGGCATGCATCTCTCAATATATTTTTCATCATATTCATACTTGCAAATAGGTTATGCGACCACCAAGCACACTTGCATTAAGGGTGAGAACACAATACCAAATGTTTACCAAAAAGACCAGCATGACAACATCCCTAAAAATATGTCTCATTATACCTATACTCATTCAAATATATATGATCAAGCATTTCTAATCCCTTTCAAGTTCAAAAAACTTAGATCAATGCTTGACCTTCCCATAATTACTATGATGTATTTACGTTTATGTCACTATTACCATGGAGTGCCATAACGTATCTACATTGAATACACTCAAGAATGTACCATCAAATAATCTTCCATTTGTCCTCATGTTATTCAACTTTGGTCAAACACTTTGCCATCTATGCTGCTTTAGATTGCATCGATCATAGTCATAGAAAACACACTAGTGTAGTAGACATCAAAACCTTTGTCTTATGACACATAATCAAAGGCCAATAAGGGCAACAAGTAGAGCCATAAAATGACTAATGGGACTCATACGATGATGTCCTTGAGGAAGCATGGATCTATTATTCACTCATCTCCGCACTTGGTCAAATAAGCATATGTAGTATGAAAATGCTATAATGGAGTTCTTTTTCCAAAAAGGCGTATATCTAAACTCAAAACACATAAAAATCTTAGTCTAGATGCTACTAAAAATCTAACAAAAATGGTTTTTATTTATATGCATATGTATACTTTTATAAGATTTGCAAATGACTTTTCAAAGCCGAAGAATATGGTGGTGTTGATAACCCTTTTAAAGAGGTTTTTTAACTTTTTTTAGAAAATGTTTTGATGTGGCATAAAAGTGAAATGAGTTGAGTTTTTTGTGAAGAAAGTTGTTTAATAAGGTTTTGACTTCTTCTTTTTTTTTCGTAAAAAGGAAAAAAAAATGGAAAGAGTTAGCAAAAAGCCCTATATTTTCAGAAAAAATGTTTTACAATGAAAAATTATTTTCAACTCAATATTGATTTTCTAAAATGGTTGAGTGTTACTCATTGAGTTTTGGCTCAACTCAACCATGGACTATATTCATCAAACAATTAACATTATGCCCAAAGCACACATATCAAATAATAAAATAAAATTATAATATATCAACAAATTGGATTTTTTAGAGCATCATTTCCAACAAATCCCATCCCCATAATTCCCCTAATGACCATCTTTTTCTCTATTTTTTAAGTAATACGCTATTATGCTGAGGTAGCAAAAATGAACAAATGATGGTGTTTTATTGATCTTACGTGGTGGCATGAACACGTGGCGGTGCATCATCAAATTTTTAGACAGGATCATTTTGTAAAATTACAAAGTATAGGGTCAAAAAATATTAAACCCCAAAACTTATTAAATGATTCCACGCTCATAGCACATGAATGGTTCACTGGGAGTTGCCGGTAGCCAGTTGATGCGGCCTTACCGGCTACCAGAACGTTAAAGTAGCCGCTTAACCAAACAAAAAACGAAGTCCGACCCGACCCGTCATCTCCCCAGATTTTTTTTTTTCTTCCCAGATTTTTTCTTCAGCACACGATGAATAATAATGATAATAATAATAATAGAGGCGGTGCTCCCCTCATAAAAACGAAACAAACACCTTCTTAGCTAAATTGCCAAACGCTGCCCACCATTCGTTTATTCCCCCTGCTTCGTTTCCACAGGCGCGCGCACCGCCACAAAAAGATTCTTCCTCTCCGATTGGGGCTCATCCAAAATTATCATTAGGGCTTGTTCGTCGGAGGATAATTCCATTAATGGGTTGAAGAAATGGAGTGGGACAGCAGCAATTCGGATCTGAGCGGTGACGAGGACGAGGGATTCTCTCTCAACGATGGGGGCCCGCTCCCCTTTCCCGTCGGGAACCTGCTCCAGACAGCGCCGTGCGGGTTCGTGGTCACGGACGCGCTCGAGCCCGACCACCCCATCATCTATGTCAACACCGTCTTCGAGTTGCTCACCGGCTACCGCGCCGAGGAGGTTCTCGGTCGCAACTGGTCTGTTCTCCGCCTCCCTTCTTTTTCTTTTTCATGTTTTTCGCCTTTGAAATTCGCGCTGATTTGGTGTTGGTATTGGGATTGTTTTTGCGTTTAACCCTAGCGCTTTTGTTTGTTCCTGGAAGGATTTTTGGAGATTTCAATTTTTTTTCCTCCTTTTTGAGAACAGAATGGGGACTCAGTCCAATTGCCTTTCTAATCCCATCATATTCATTTTTTGTACAATAGCAACCATATTTTTGATGACCTTCGACTCAACCATGGATTGAAGACAAATGGGCTTTTATATGCCCGTGTAAACATACACATTCCTTTATATTCCCTACTCCAGCCACAGCTAAACCCAGCTGTAATTGAACTGAGCCTCCATTTGGTGGACTGTAAGTTCGTGGTGGACTTGTTGGTTTTGAGAACGGGGATAAGAATGCTTTTTGATGAATAAAAAACAATCCCAGTGTTAGAGAGAAGATTGTGTTGAAATGATGCATTATTTGCTGATACCTGGATAGTTTAAGAATCATTATGGATTTGTAAGAGATAATATTGAGAATTTGGGATAGTCTTGTATGAAGCATAAATTAGTACTTGGAGAGTTAGGACATGTTATTTTTATAGGCTCAAAGGTAGCAATCAATAGAAAATCATAGAGAACTCCTTTTGGGTAGGAGAGACCACAGGTTAATTGATTAAATTCCTTTTTGAGGACCTTCTATTAATTAACTCTCTTAAATAGGCAAAGCAATTACACTCAAATTCAATCATAATCCAAACAATAATTCTATTTCAAATATCTATGGAATCCAAATGATAGTTGTTGCACTCTAAGTGGACTCCTTTGGCACAACTCCTTCATCAAATAAGGATCCTCCTATGACTGAGCTTCTTTGGTTGCATGGTTTGTCTTGGACTTCTAACACTCATCCCCCTTTCGATGTTAACCTTGTCCTCAAGGTTCAATTATCATGCTCCTTGAACCCTTACTCTTGCTTGCAAATTAAAGCATACATTATTTTTGAGCCTTTTTTTTTTTTTTTTTTCTTTTCTTTTGCATCTTGTCCTAGGATAGGCGCTTGAAAGAAGGGTTGGAATTAGCTGAGCAAAACCAGCGAGAGGTTCCCCACTCTTCTTTGATCCATCTTAGGGCTGAGCAGCAGCCTTGACCCAAGTGGAACTGCGATGTGTCTGGAAACTTGGGATCGTAAATGGATTCGAGTACCATTCTGATCGCCTCTTTCATGATCTTTTCTATAGATAGAACTACTGTGAACGAGTTCAAGGAAGTCACGTGAAGGTAGCCTTAGGTAAGAAGCTGACAAGAAAAACAGGTCTACATGTCTTGCGATTTTATTTTATCCCTCCAAAAATAAAAAATTTCATGACTTTTTACATACAAAGAATTTACTTGTTACTAATAGAGTCTAGCCTCTGTTATTCTTTAGATCTCTTGTTTCACTCCAATAGTATTATATATCATAAATTGAGTCAATGCAAAAAAAATGAAGGTGCGATTAGCAGCTTGGCCATCCATCAGAATTGATCTAGTGTCCTCAAACTAATATTTCTTCTCTGTACCTTGGGGATGCGTTGGTAATCAAAATAATGCGGCATGCATTTAAGCTAAACTGTGAGATCCTCCCTCAATTATTATGGAAAGACAATCTTGGCTTGCCTCATCAGTGCACCCTGGTGAGACACTCCGCAAGATTCATGGATGAAAAGGATGAGGTCTCTCGATCTTGTACCAGTGTCGATATTGGTGGTGTTGGAGATGGATTTGTTGACGGTGAACTATCCTTTCTTACATGGAACCTTGAAAGGAGTAGTTTCTAATTAATAGGTTCATCTGTGAGCTTGAGTGCATGTTTTCAAATTCCAAAATTGTGTTGTATGTGTGGTATTAGTCCTTGTTTGGTGTACCATCTAGTCATTAATTATATTGCCATATTTCAATGTTGTGATTGATATACTATGTGATGGATACCAATTTCAATCAATTTCATTATTACGTTTTGCAATTGTTAAATAGTTTCATACTTCACTTATCGAGATGCTTGGAGCACATTTGGTTTACAAGATTATTGTCAAAGTTAGGATATACAAATACATTATCTGATGTTTTGCATGCCCATGCAGTCCATGGGATTAGTATTTCCATGAATTACTAGTGGTGGTTGTAATAAATTTTTGGGAAAAATAAAAATGAGTTCGTAGGTTTTCTCGCAATTTCAATTTAGTTCTCGCGTTTCTAATTTCGACAATTAGCTTAGGTTTTACTTGTGTTCCAAATTGGTCATTCGATCAACCTATCATCCAAATAATTAACAGCTCATCTACTACGAGGACAATTTACCACGGAACACCGCCAAAACATGATGCCACATCCTGCGTGTTTACCACATACATGCCATGTCCTCCACCAAAAAAGAAAAACTAGATGGGTGGAGGTGGTCCAGCCGCCCCCTTAAGTGGGCAGTGGTGCAGCTACAACCTAGAAAGTGGTGGCCAATCTATTTATCAAAAAAAGAAAGTGGTGGCCAACCACCCCCACCCTCCTAGTTTTCCCTTTCTTTGTGGATGATGTGGCAGATAGACATGATGTGACGTTATGTTGGCAGGCGTGACTTGGTAAATTGTCCAAACTGCAGATGAGCTATTAATTATTTGGGCATCAAGTTGATGGAAAGACCAATTTGAAATACGGGTAAAATCTAAGAAGCAAATTGTTGAAATTTGAAATTCAAGACAAGAAATTATTTCCCCTTTTTTCTTTTTTTCTGTAGGATATAGTCTCTCCACCACTAGCATGCCATTACCAACATACCATGCTATTATTTACACCATCCATTTATTTGTGTAGTTGCTTTTGTTTGTCATTAATGGTTTTCTTCATTTGCTTTAAAGTACATGGTACCACATGTGAAAGCACACACCATCCATTTATTTGTGTAGTTGCTTTTGTTTGTCATTAATGGTTTTCTTCATTTGCTTTAAAGTACATGGTACCACATGTGAAAGCACCCAGCAGACTGCAATAGTTTGTCAGCATGTGTTAAGTATATAGAAGATTTTTATCTTACTCAATGTCAATCTTAAGTCATGTGGATCGATTTTAATCACCACCAAGTTATGTTGCCCTCATTGCATGACTTTCTAGTAATTGCCATGTATTCAACCAAAGCTATGAATTATTTTAGATCATGAACGACATTGAGACAAACAATTATGTGGTTCTTAGAGGTGATGCTTGGGCAACATGGCATTTATTTGTTGAAGCTTCTTGTTTTTGTATCTAATATGTTGACATGCTGAAATTACACATGCTATTCCGGGCTAAGGTTCTGGAATTCTTATGCTCAAATTATTGTAAGGGTTGTAAATAAGAAAAGGTACTTCATTTTTCAATATATTTCAATATACTTTTATATATATATATATATAAGCAAACGAAATATCATTAAAAGCTCAAAAGCGCTGCTCAAGTACACTTGGAGTATATAGGAAAAAGACATAGCTAGAAAGAGAGAACAAATCAGGAAAGTCATAAAAACTAAGCAAATTAAGCTCTAAGGCAGCTGTTCATTGGTAGAGAGTTTTGAAAAAGGAAGACTTAAGTTCTGCCAATGTCCTCTCACAATCTTTAAAAGTTCTATCATTTCTTTCCTTCCATAGACACTACAAACGGTAGAATGAAACCATCTTCCACACTGGTGTGCCCTAAAGTCTGCCTCCCAACCCTCTCCAACAAGCAAGAAGGTTTGCTACTCTTTTAGGCATGATCCAAACTACCCTAACACAGTTGAAACTATCACTCCACAAGGCACTGGCGATCTCACATTGGAGAAGAAGATAATCCACAGACTCCCCACTCCACTTACACGGACAACACTGGTTAACCACAATAACATGGTTATCTATGGTGAGAAACTTTCCTAGGGTGGCTATCCAAGCAAAGAACGCTGGGCCTTATTCTGCCAAATACTTTTCCAAGGAAAGGGGTGCTATCATGTGATACAAAAACGTTATAGAAAGACCTAATGGCAAACATCCCTCTCTTGGAAGAGTCCCAACAAAGCTTGTCTTCGCCTCCCTGCCTCGATCTAAGGAAATACAAGTTAAAAAACGAAGCAAAGACATGCACCTCCCAATCATGAGCAGCAATTTTACATTCTACTAATGGGAGTCAATGGATGACTAAGTAATCTGCCATGGAAGCATCTTTTACTCAACAAATACTATACAAATCCGACAAAATATGCGTAAGGGCTTGATTCCCTTATCACTTGTCATGCCAAGTTCTAATTTTGGAACTATCTCCTACCTCAAATTTGATACGACTAAAATACTTCCTCAAACCTCTCCTAATATTTTTCTGCGCACCCACCCATACAACCCATGAACCTCATTAAAAGATCATCTAGATTTGGCATCCATTACGACTCTTCACAAGGCCTCACTCATGCGCAAAACAACAAAACAACTTTCCCAGGAGAGCACGATTGAACAGAAGCAAATTTTGGACCCTCAACCATTTATCAATTGGAAAGCAAACCTTAGACCAGCTTACCAAGTGAAATTTGAACTCAACAACCAGCCCACCCCATAAGAAATCCCGATGTTACTTATCTATGTGATTGGCAGTACCACCAAAAAGGGAGGAAAAAAGACATGAAATACTAAGTCAAATTGAACAGGGTGCACTTTATTAAGGTGATCCTTCCAGCCTTGGACAAGTACATCTTCCACCCAGCTAAATGACGCTCAATCTTATCAATAACACCATTCCAAATAGATTTGGTCTTAAAGAGAGCTCCCAAAATACTGGCTAGACCATCAACATTGATGGCATTATTTACAGGAACAAATTCTGACTTATACTGGTTAATATTCAAACCAGAAACAGCTTCAAAGTATAAGAATAAGGCACATAGATAACGTAGATGTTTTGGGTTTGCCTTGTAAAAGAGCAAGGCGTCATTTGCGAAAAGATGATGGGAAATATGAAGCGCACCAACGTTCCTAGATGTCACAGAAATGCTTGGAACAAGGCCTCCATCTACAGCAACAGATAGTATTTACTCACAGCCTCTATAACAATTACAAATAGCAAGGAGAACAAAAGATCACTATGTCTCAAACAGCAATAGCTACTGAATTCACCAAAGCAGAAAAGCGCAGGGAAGAAATACAATGTGCTATCCAATTATGTCGTTTCTCCCAAATCCACACCTCCTCGGTAAGTATAATAAGAACTTGCAGTTAATAGGATCGTAGGTCTTTTCAATATCTAATTTGCAAAGCACACCTAGCTCACCAAACTTGATCCGACTATCCAGGCATTCATTTGCCATAAGAATGGAATCTAGGATTTACCTACCTTTGACAAACACATTTTGGGGCTTTGAAATAATCTTTTCTACAACCCTTTATAACCTATTGGCAAGGACTTCAACAATAATCTTGTAGACTCCACTCACTAGACTAATGGGTCGAAATCTTTAACATCAACAGACCCGAGTTTCTTCAGAATGAGAGTAATGAAAGTGGCATTGAGGCTTTTTCAAACTTGCTTGGATGAAACTTTTGGAAAACCCTCATGAAATCTTCTTTCATCACATCTCAACAAGCTTGGAAGAAGGTCGTGGTAAAGCCATTAGGGCCCGACATCTTATTTCTGTTTATACCTTTCACCACCTTCAAAACATCACTCTCCTCAAACGGATGCTCTAACCAAGTGGCCTTCTCCTCATCAAAGTGGAATCAAAAGCAAGGCCTTCCAACTTGGGCCGCCAATTATACTGTTTGGTAAACAATCTATAATAGAAATGCACAATGTGCTCTGTAATGTCAGATTGATTGAAGTAACTTATCCATTTACCACCAGGGATAAGGCTGCCTGCACGATATACATTTAACATATGCACATACATATGTATATATTTCTGTGTGTGTATTAATGTATGTGTATGTATAGAGCCTAATTGATAGATTCCTAAAGTCTAGTTCTAATATGCGTTTACATTTTATTTTTCATCTTTTCTCCCTTTCGTTGTTAATTATTCTTATAGCATTAATCTTCATCCATAAGTTCAAGAAACATTAGTTATAAATTACATATATACTAATTAAGCAAGGATCCAGCTTATATATGGAGCTTAATTTCATTGATTAATGCTTAAGTGCTTGGTGCTTCCAAAAGATGTAGTGCTACATTCTGGCATTTAGGGAGTGAGTTAGGAGCTGGGGTGCTTATGAGGGGGACAAAGTGTTCCCTTGTTTAGATTCCAATTTTAACTACATCATCTTCTTTTTTCTTTTATGATAACTATGTTGCGATTTGGAGGCAATTTTTTAGCACAACTTGATTTTTCTATTTGTTTTATTTAATATTTTCTTAAGTATGTTGTTTCTATGAAATTTAGATTTGCATTGATGCAGCACTGGAGATTAAGAAGATATATTACAGCCCAGTCCAAGAGAGAGCTCAAAAAGACCGTCCAAGAGAGATCTCAAAGAGCTGTCTTTTCGAGATCTCTCTTCGACTGGGCTGTAATATATGTTCCTAATCTTCCCTCTCTGAATCTATTAGATCTTGTTAACTTCTTAGATTTTTGCAATTTTAGGGTGGTTGTATCTCTTATATTCTTTTCTTGTATGATGGCTTTGCCTTTTCTCTAAAAAAAAAACACCTTTGCCTAACTGTTAAAGTTATGGTTCCGAGGATGAATGAGCTAGAGGATGCTATGAGCTGTATTCCCCGTGTCTGAGTTCAGGTTTATAATAAATGATAAAAAAAAATAGGAGTAAAGGACAAACAAGACTAAAGTAAGTTAATTGATAAATGAATAAGACAGTCATTATGGACATGCTAGTTGTTATGCACCAATATTTGTGGTTTTATCTTATGACATCCAGATGCCTTGGCTGTGGTCTTTGCATACTTTTCTCTGTTCCTTATTGTGTGCCATTCTGGGGTTTAGCTTACGGGAATACTAGTTCTCTTTCTCCCTCTTGGCTTATTAACTAATGTAAAGGTTTTTGGAATTCTTTATTCATCAATTGACTGGATGCTTTGCTAAGAATTATTTTTTTGTACTGATATTTGTGAATTTGTTACAGCCGTTTCTTGCAATGTAGAGGCCCATTTGCAAAAAGAAGACATCCATTAGTGGACTCCACGGTAGTAGCAGATATTAGAAGATGTCTTGAGGAAGGAATTGAATTCCAAGGCGAGTTGTTGAACTTTAGGAAAGATGGAACTCCAATGATGAACAGGTTACGGCTGACACCTATATATGGAGATGATGAAACAATAAGTCACATTATTGGAATACAGTTCTTTACTGAAGCAAATATTGATCTGGGTCCGGTTCCTGGTTCGTTGATCAAGGAATCTATCAAATTTTCTGATCAGTTTCGTTCTGGGATTTCGACTATTCGCCCTGTCACCTTGGGGGACCGAAATGTTTGTCGCGGTATTTGTGGGATATTGCAATTGAGTGATGAGGTGCTGTCTCTCAAGATACTTTCACGTTTAGCGCCTAGAGACATTGCATCAGTTGGCTCCGTATGTAGGCGACTGTATGAGCTGACGAAGAATGAGGACCTTTGGAGAATGGTCTGCCAAAATGCGTGGGGTAGTGAAACAACTCGTGTTTTAGAGACTGTACCAGGTGCAAAGAGACTAGGGTGGGGTCGGCTGGCAAGGGAGTTGACCACTCTTGAAGCAGCTGCATGGAGCAAAGTAACTGTTGGAGGTGCTGTTGAACCTTCACGCTGCAATTTCAGTGCTTGTGCAGTCGGGAATCGGGTTGTCCTTTTTGGTGGGGAAGGAGTCAACATGCAACCCATGAATGACACCTTTGTATTGGATCTAAATTCCAGTAAACCAGAATGGCAACATGTTCAAGTGAGCTCCCCTCCTCCTGGTCGTTGGGGTCATACGCTTTCTTGTGTAAATGGATCTCATTTGGTGGTATTTGGGGGCTGTGGAACGCAAGGTTTGCTCAATGATGTCTTTGTGCTGGATTTGGATGCCAAGCCTCCAACATGGCGTGAAATATCTGGATTGGCCCCTCCGCTTCCAAGATCATGGCACAGCTCCTGCACCCTAGATGGGACCAAGTTGATTGTTTCTGGTGGCTGCGCAGATTCTGGAGTACTCCTCAGCGACACTTTTCTGCTTGATCTCTCAATGGAGAAACCTGTCTGGAGAGAGATACCAGTAACCTGGACCCCACCTTCTCGTTTAGGTCACACACTATCTGTGTATGGTGGCCGGAAAATATTGATGTTTGGGGGTCTGGCCAAGAGTGGGCCCCTTCGTTTTCGTTCCAGCGATGTTTTCACTATGGATTTAAGTGAGGAGGAGCCATGTTGGAGATGTGTAACTGGGAGTGGAATGCCTGGTGCTGGAAATCCAGGGGGCATAGCTCCTCCACCCAGACTTGATCATGTGGCTGTGAGCCTCCCAGGTGGGCGAATCCTGATCTTTGGTGGGTCTGTAGCCGGTCTTCACTCAGCCTCACAGCTATATATCTTGGACCCAACAGATGAGAAGCCTACTTGGAGGATATTAAATGTGCCCGGGCGACCCCCGAGATTTGCTTGGGGTCATAGTACTTGTGTGGTTGGGGGAACAAGGGCTATTGTTCTTGGCGGTCAAACTGGAGAGGAGTGGATGCTAAGCGAGATCCATGAGCTATCACTGGCAAGTTCTGCTATCTGATTTAGAGGATATAGAATAAAAAGCTGTAGCCAAGAAGGGGGGGTCGTCTCTAGGAGCCTTCAAATGCAAGAGGTGAGATCATTCCAGGAATCAGTGAGAGAGTGGAGAATGTTGCTTCTGTCACTAATCTCTCTTGACAAAATGTTATTCTAGTCAGGACTTGTACTTGGGGTGTGGCTGCTCATGATGCAATTATATTGTATGGGGGTTGTTCCTTGTTCTGGCTCGGGATAAACTTTTAATTGAGTTTCGACGAGTGACTTCGAGACTTTTTTTCTGTTTTTGTGAGGTTTGTGTGAGATTTGCCCTGCAATTTATAGTGTAAGTCTTTATTCTTCCCTGTTAGGTTAGTAGTATTTGACAGACAAGGTAGGGTTTATATATGTAGGTTTAGTTTCTTACTTGTTCTGCCCATGTGTTGCTTTAGGTTCTGTTAATTGAAACAAAAAAGGAAAAAAAGGTGCTTGTTTATAGTATGTCTCTTTGCTCGAGTCTTTTATGTGTAATTGAAGCTTAATTTCTTCAGCTTTACCGACTGAAAACATTTCATCCCACTCAATACAATATTTATCTCGAGAAGAAGCAAACACCAAGCACAATCTTTTGGCCCGATCAATTTTTTTCTTTTTTCGCTGGGATATTATAATTTCTCTTTTTCTTTTGATATTAATCCCAGAGGAGGCATTTGCTTGCTGCCATGATATTTGCTTGTGAAGCCTTCATCTGGTGTCGATTTTCTTTTCAATTGCCTGATACATTTTATTGCCTTGCTTTCATAAGTTCTATTAGAGATGAGGATATTTATTTAGGGGGCACCTATAATTTTTAAAATAAAATATAAAAATTGATTTATGATTAAATCTTCAAATATTATTATTCAATGGTTAGAAATGCACAACAGATAAAATACTAAGGAAATTTAACAATCAAGAAAGAAAACAAATAAAATAAAATAAATCCACTTTTGATTTTATAATTCTTTTCCCGGATTACGTCTGCATCATTATATGGAAATTCGAAAATAAGGAGACAAACAAATATATATATATATATATATATATATATATATATATAAACAAATTGATGTAGGGTGGAATTTACACCTGGCAAGCTTTACTAAAAATGTTATATCTCTAGTTTCAGAATTGGAGCAACCTTAGTAGCACCGGAAAGTTAATTCAAATATTTACAAAGTGATGTTTCATGAGGTTTTGCTAATTTCAATGTTTATTGGGTTAAAATGGGCTGCAAATGAAAGATTAGGATGCGTTTGGGATTGCAAATTCACAAGAATAATTTTCATTTTTAAAAGATATCACAAAACATAAGGCATTTAGCATTGCAATTTAAAAAACATTTAATCTAAAATAGGAAGAAAAAAAAAAAAGTGATTTCTATAAACAGACTAGTGGTACTTATTTGAAAATATACGAATTTAAACTAAAACCACGATTTCACATAACAAATATTTGATAAAATATACTTTTTAACATATTTTACCAAACGTCTTTGCAGTTTTAAAAAGTAATTATTTCAAAAACACAATTTTTAAAATCTCACTTGTTGAAATCACAATCCCTAACGAATCCTTAGAAAGTTGTACCGAAATAAAGGCAAAAATTTAAGAAGGAAAGATTTGATTGCTCTTTTGGAGAATTCAATGAAGATCTTATTCCAGCAATCAAATATATTGTATTTCATTATTTACATTCTTTAAAATAGGATTTTATTTAATTGTAATTTTTAGAAATTTTCATAATAGGCTTAAGGTTTACTTTTGCTCCAAGTTTGCTTATTGACATTCGTTATAAATATGCAGACCTAATATATAAAGTACAAAAATTTCCTCCAAACCAGAAGAAATATCCTCCAACCCATTTAAAATAGTACCAAGTGTCTATACACATTTAAAAGGCACATTAAATTTAGTCTAAGTTAATAAACTGCTATTAAGGACATTGAATTTAATGTGTCTTTTAAATGTTTATAGACACTTGGTACTATTTTAAATGGGTTTGAAAATATTTCCTCTAAACTGATCTGGAAGAAATTTTTGTCCATATATAAAAGGTGAAATTGAATTATGTTTATGATGAGTTTATTAGGGGTGCAAAGGCGGGCGGTTTTTAACCGTCCGCTAACCGCTAACCGCTATAACTGCCAACCGCCTAACCGCCTAACCGTCTAACCGCATTAACCGCTAACCGCCTAACCGCCATAACCGCCTAGCGGTTAGCGGTTAGCGGTTATTGGGTCTACTAACCGTAACCGCTAACCGCTAACCGCCTTTTTATATAATATATTTTTATAATTATAATTATAAAAATATTTCTACATATAACATAATCACTTGATCATTAAATCACAATTTTTTTAAAAAATAATTAAATCACAATTTGAGTATTAATATATTATCACTATAATTTATATGATTATATCATATAATCACTTGATCATTAAATCACAATTTTTTTTAAAAAATAATTAAATCACAATTTGAGTATTAATATATTATCACTATAATTTATATGATTATATCACATGAGATTGATTATTAAATCATTTGATTATATAATAACAAATTATACATATATAATATAACATAACTCAAAAGTATACTAATTCATACTAATACAACAATTAAATATCTAGAGACTTATTTCCAATGTATGTTATAAACCTATAAGTTTATATAAGTCTACATATGTATATGAATAATATAAATGTATAATATCAATAGTTAATCATATGATTCAATGACAATTCAAATACTTTATTCAAGACTTCAAGTGAATCATATTATTAATGTACAATGATGATATGATTCGTATAATATCAAATTAAGTAATTGACATTGGATTAAACAATGACCAATGTGTTACTTATAAACATAATTTAAGTATTAATGTATTATCATTATAATTTTAGTAATTTATATATTATCACTATAATTGATATGATTATATCACATGATGACTTGATCATTAAATCATATGATTATATAATAATAAATAATACATATATAATATGACATAACTCATAAGTCATAAGTCTACAAGTTAATCATATGATTCATGTACAATGATAATCACAATTGATTCAATTGAATTAAACAATATGTTACTTATAACTACAAGTCTACAATTTAATTAAAGTATTATTAGATACTTTAGGAATTTAGGATTTAGGAGTTTGAACATTACCATTTACCATTAGATATTAAGTTCAATTCAAAGAAAAAAGATTATAAGTAAATATGATAAGAATTTAAATAATTAATCATATGAATCATATGATATAATTTAATGAGACTATATGATTATATAATATCAAATTAAGTAATTGACATTAGATTCAACAATGTGTTACTTATAATCACAATTGAAGTATTAATGTATTTTTTGAACATTTTTTAGAAAAAGAAATTTAACCATTTTTTGAAAGAAAAAAAAAAAGAAAATTAACAATTTTGAACAATTTTGAATTATATATATATATATATATATATATATATATATATATATAATTGCTTATAGTTATATTATATGCATATTGAATAATATAAATGTATAAGATAAATATTTAACTATATGATCCAATTACAATTCCAATACTTAATCAATTATTCATGTACAATGACAATGACAATGTGATTCATATAATATCAAATTAAGTAATTGACATTGGATTAAACAATGTGTTACTTATAACTACAATTGAAGTATTTTTGTTTGTTTGTAAGTTTATAAGATTAACACTTAATCATATGATCCAATGACAATTCAAATATTTATAGCAATTGGGCCCAAGAAGATATTAAAAATACAAGAAAAAAAAATGAGGGTAAAAAAAAGCCCAAAAAGCCCAAAAAAAAAGCCCAATTTTAAAAAAGCGGTTAGCGGGCGGTTATCTATTTCACTAACCGCTAACCGGCCACTAACCACTAACCGCTAGGCGGTTAGCGGTTGCGGTTAGTGAAATTTACTAACCGCTAGGGCGGTTACGGTTAGCGGTTATTACCACTAACCGCTAACCGTAACCGCCTTTGCACCCCTAGAGTTTATCAATGAGAAATACTAATAAGTTGGGTTTTCTTTTATGTTTTCCTTGAATTCTTAATAGACTCAAAGTTTTAAAAAAAGTTGTAAATTATTTATTGTTTGTCTTTACTACCCATCACACTACATCACAAACCGTTTGAGAGTAAGCAATCTCCAAGATCTATGTATAGTCACCATCTTTATAGCACATGTATATCATTTCGACACCAATAAGTAAAATGATTTTTATAAATCTAGAATTAGAAAAAATAAAAAAATAATAAAAATTAAAAAATTAAAAATTCATTTGTAATGCAATACGAAAAAAGTTTTTCATCGGAAGTTGTAATTCATTTTTTTTTTTTTTTTTTTCATACTCACAATATCTAATAATGGGGGACTCCTAATAGGTTCTTTCAATGTAAAAAAAATCTGAACAAGGTAATGGGATGATCCCCAGACTTATTGTGACAATACAAGAATTTCAATATTTGAATTGAAACTTTACATTATTAAGTTTATTTGATTTCAAAATTGTTAGAATTTTGTAAATTTTTAAGAAAAATCATGAAATTTTCTACGACAGTATTCAAGATCTAATAATAATAATAAAAAAAAAAAAGTTATAACAACTTGCCAAATGAAAGCTAAGAGGAAAGAAAACAAAATAGCAAAGATATCACTTGCATAATATAATGTCTGACTGGATTTGAAAAATCGTAAACCTCAAGCAATTTGGCTAAGAAAACTATTTGACTAAAGAAGAAAATTAAGATATATACAGATCAAAGTAAAGATATTGAGCATAATTTCTTCTTTGTTTTGTTCTTGAACAAAAATGAAGATATATACATCTGTTTCACCCTCTCAGTTCAGCACACGATGCCATTTAACTTGTTTCTGAACTTACTCTGGCAACTTCAAATTCATTGCAACCATTAAAGAAGAACATTGGGACTAAGAATCACCTTTATTCTGAACGTGCATCCACAATGAATCTTTAAATCAAAATTGCTCTCAGAAAACGATGATCAAGTGACTTACTCAAAGAAACTACATTCAAGACAGTGGGTGTAAGTTATGTCACAGCTGATCTGCGCCTGTATTCCCCAAGCAACAAACAAAAAAGATGTCAGTGGATATGAGTGATGAAATCATGAATCCAAAAACTCCCTGATGCGAGAAGCAAGGGTTTGTAGAGAGTGATCATCAAAGGTATTATCCATCTCCTTAATATTTGACACAAAATCCATGGCTTCTTTATATTTTCTGGCTTTACAATAACCATCCACCACTATCTTGTAGGTTAGCTCATTCGGTCTGCAGTTGTTCTTAATCATATAGCCAATCACTTCATCTACTTCTATAAACATTTCCTGCCCAGCATAGCCTGCCACAAAAGTGTTGTAGGTAAAAATACATGGCCGAATCCCTCTTGCTGTCATCTCTGAGAGAATTCTTATAGCCTCCTGCATTAGCCCTTGCTTGCAAAATCCTTTGATGACAGTGTTATAAGATACAAGGTCTGGTTTCCCACCAGATTTTTGTAGTCCCTTGAGTACTTCTTCTGCTTTCCAACACTCTCCCCCTCTGGCATACATGTCCATCAAGCTATTGTAGGTTACGAGATCAGGTTGTAATCCACACTCACGAATCAAGCGCAGCATCTCATGGGCCCTGTCATACATTTTGTTTTTGGAAAAAATGGAAAGCATACAGTTAAACAATACCAAATCAGGTTTGTATCCATGCTTCTGCAGTGCCAGAAATGCCCTCTCCATTCCCATTACTGCTCTACACTTGAAGTTTGCAAGAATGAGGGTTCTCAAAATCATCCAGCTAGGATAGATATGACCATCACAAATTTCTTTCTCAATCTTCTCTATCCCCTTGACATTTCCTCCCTTTGCATAACAGTGAAGCATCAGCGAGTATGAAGTTTGATTCGGCCTGAAACCCTTATTCCTCATGTCTAGAATGACAGATTCTGCAGCTATATAATCACCTAGCCGAGCCAGAGCATTTAGAAAAGCGTTATAAGTTGTAACGCAAGGACTAAATCCTGCTTTAATCATCTCCTCTGACATCTTAGCAGCATCAATTTGAGACCCACACCGGCCATATGCACTAATCAAAGTATTAAATGTGTCTCTATCTGGCTCAAAACCACAATTCTTCATTTCCCGTAAGATGCGGTTGAGAAACTCGTGTGTGCCCTTATCACCACACATGGCCAGCATTGTGTTCCATGTAATACGGTTTGGGGCACAACCATTTAATTTCATATCACAGAGTATCTTTATCATCTCCTCTGATAGCGATTTTTTCCCTAGCATCCCGATAACAGCATTGTATGTACATACATTAGGAACACAACCCAACTCCTTCATCTGGTTGAACAACCTTAAGGCCTTGTTTTCATTTCCTGATCTGCCATAAGCATTTATCACAGTTGTATATGTAACAGCATTTGGCATTACTCCTTTGCGGGTCATCGTGTCTATGACAGCCGCCCCTTCATCATAGAATCCAGCTCGCACATAAGCCGATACAAGCTCATTGTAAGTGACAGAGTCAGGTGGGCAATTATTATCCTCCATTTCTTTCAAGATGCTCAAGGCCTCTGTGTATATCCCTGCTTTTCCAAACACTTGTAGCAAAGAATTATAAGTAACAGTTCCAGGTACATAGCCCTGTGACTTCAATCCAGCAAAGAACACTTTCGCTTCATTTAAAAGACCCTCTCTCCCACATGCAGATATCACGGTACTGCAAGTAAACTCATCAAACTCCAGTCCATTCCTTCTCATCTCATCCAGGAGACCTAAAATCTTATTCCAAGAACGACCCATCTTCCCAAAAACATCAAGCATGACATTGTAAGTTACCAAAGTCGGGGAGATACCACTTTCCTTCATTTTCTCAAACATATTGATTGCTTTTCTATACTTGCCAGCGCGAGAATATGCATGAAGAATAGTGGTGTAGGCTCGGACGTCGAGCGAGTATTCGTCAACAGGAATTACATCAAACAGCTTCGATGCAGTCAAATGCTGGGACTCTCTCCCAAGAATCCTAACCATTACTTCGATAACCTGATTGTCTAGTTTCACATTTTCAGAGCGGATGTTCAACACAACCCACTCAAACAACAAAAGAGCTCTTTCCCAATTCCCCGAAAGGTCTAATGCTTTCAAGAGACTGATCAAATCAACTTCAAGCAAGTCAAACTCGACAGAATCAAAGAATGCATTCAAACTAGGCAAAGGCTGTTCTAAAATTGAATTGAACATCAACTTACCTTTTCCTGACAAGAACTCCAGAGACCCATCTCCCGGTTGAAACTCTTCTTTCTTGTTCTCAAACGATTGCGCTGAAACTAAAGTGGGTTTCTTGGGACGGGCTTGTTGGTGGTCAAGCTGGGTCGAATCAACACAAGTGTGAAGGGAAGGGAAGTGGGCATTACTGCGCTCAGGTGGGTGTACGGGTTCGAGCTTGCGGGTGGCATTGGGAGGTGAAGAAAGGTGCAGCAGGTGCTGGAGGAGAGCGTCTAAAGGTAACGAGGAAGAAGATGGGGATTGGGGAGGGGGTGGCAGAGTTGTTGAAGTGAATTTCAAAGGTCGGTTGGGTTGCGTAGGTCGGTTTGTTGGGATGGGATATACTGGCCTGGTGGGAAAGAGGGCACCTTCCATATCAGAAAGAGAGAGAGAGAGAGAGAGAGAGAGAGAGAGAGATGGGGTTGTGGATTCAGGGAGATTAGAGTTGGTGAAGATTGAGGGGTGAAGAAGAAGTCAGAAGAGAGCCGAATTGTTTGGATGGCAGAGGGTGTCGATGACCAAAATATCTTTACTTGCGCTCGCTACCAGATTGGTTTTCACAGGCGCACACTCTCACAGTCACTCGCCCTCAAAAAGTCAAAAATCTTCAAGTTTTCAACCATAGAGAAATGCTTGAAGAGTAGTTTTTGACTCGGTAATTTTTAAAAGAGAACCTTTTATCATGATAATCCTTGTAACACCTTTTTACACCCCCAATCAATTATCTATTGATAAACAAAAACATAAAAAGTGCAAAAAAATAAGTCAGATCAAAATACACTAAATCTTATAAAGATAAAATTCTTAAAGAGTTAACCTTCCACTTCTATGTTCTAATTTTAAATCCAAAAACAAATTTTGAAGCATTAGAAACAAATTTTGAGACATTAAAAACAAGTTTTGAATTATTAGAAACGGGTTTTAAGGCATTAGAAGTAGATTTTGAGGCATTAAAAACGAGTTTTGGGCATTAGAAACAGGTTGAGGCATTAAAAATGGGTTTTGAGGCATTATAAACGAGTTTGAGACGGGTCACGGCCGGATGAATTTGAAGCGTTCACTGCCAACCAGACCCACGGCATGGGTTCGACCAGCCTGAGTCTTGCTGACTACGAGTTTTTTTTTTCTTTGATTTGGTGTGATTGTTGTCACTTTTATTTTTTGTATTTTTTTTAAATTGATGATGTGTCACATAGTAATTGGAGACTACAAAAGGGGCGTTATTAAGATGGACCTGATAATAGAGGCTCTCTTTTTAAAATTACTAATTGATTAAATTAGGTAAAATCTACATATTCTCTCAAAGTATCACCGGATTGATAATATTCCTCCAAACTTTAAATTACGATAATATTCCTTCAAACTACTAAAAATTGTTAATGTCAGCCTAATAACGGAAGTATACTTAATTAAAATAAAAATAAAAAAATTCAACAAAAAAAAAGTTAGAACTAAAAATAAAATATAAAAATGAAAAGGAGTGGAAATTTAAAAAATTTCGATTACTTTAAAAATATATATATATTTTTTTTTTTTGGTGGATATTTGTCTTATTGACAAAAAGTTTTGTCATTTTTGTCCTTTTGCTCAGTTTTCAAAGCCGCGATGATCACCGTTTCGTAAGAAAAAAAAATACAAAATACTAAAAAAAAGTATATATATATATATATTGAGAACTTTACATGATATACAAAAATAACAAATAAATTCATGTATACAACTTTCGTCTAAGTTTTTTTATGTAGATTTATAGTCTTTATATGTTAAATTATGAGGAACACGTATAATAATTTAATCGGTACTTACGTGTAATTAAAATTAATATAATTTTTTTAAAGAAAAAAAAATTAAAATGGGAATCACTTCAATTAGTCGGGAGTGATTCAACCAATCCAAGCCGGCCAATTGGGCCGAGGGTTGGTTTATTTTTTTTCTTTTTGACATGTCCGCATTAAAGGAGAAGAAAATTCGAACTAGTGACCTTCATTTTATGAGTCATGATTCTCAATTGATTGAGCTGCCCTTAGAGTTTATTCTTTTGTCTGACTTCATTTTCTTTGCAGCGAGATAAACAAATATGTCTTGAGTCTTCAGATAGGAATTGGAGAAAGCAAGAAAAACAAAACAAAGGATTCTTGGGTAACAAGGAACAAGACGCCTGTGGTTTTCAAGAAAAAAGGGGATGAATTTTCTGATGGGCTGGGCCGTCTGGTCATTTATTTGTACCACTGGCCATTTTCATTGGGCCCAAGGCCACCCACACCTGTTCTTAAACATATTGTATCTTTTTGAATATTTATATATTTTTCATAGGAAAATTCATATACCCTCCTCAAATTACCACTCAATTGATAATATTGTTCCACAAACTTTCAATTGTGACAATGTTCCCCTAAATTAAGAAAACATTGGCAATGTCTCACCCAAGGCTAGCAAAAAGATAAAAATACCCCTATAGATTTCTCAATAATAAAAAACTAACCCTATAAATTCGAAAAAAAATAAAAATTTAACATTTTTAAAAAATTATTATTATTATTATTATTTTTAGTTTTAGGTTTTTTCTATAAGTTTTAGTATTTGTTGTTTTTATTTTACTAAACGTAGTTTCGTCATGGGGGACATTGACAATGTTAGTAGTTTGGGGGGACTATTGTCACTAGGGCTGGCAATTTTGACATAACCCACCAACACAACATGAAATTAACGGTTTTTGGGTTTAATCTAAATGGGTTCGGGTCATAATCGAGGCACCCGTTTACAACCCGGTTATTTTTCGTGTTTTGCGAGTCAACCAGCACCAGACCCATTAAAAAAAAAAAAAACCCTAAACTAACCTCCTCTAACCCTAGCACGACTTTCTCAGTTTCTACTTTCTTTCTCTCTTCACTCTCTCACTGTGCCTCTTTCTCCCTCTCTTCTCTTCACTATTAACTCTCTGTCTCTCCCTCTCTCGCATCTCGGATTCTCTGCGCCTCTGTCTCCCTCTCTCTCGTAATATCTCGGATTCTCTACGCCTTTGTCTCCCTCTCTAAACGGTCAAATGCACATGCGCATGTGCATTTGACCATAAACCAACAAAACTACATTATTAAATGGGTTGACTATGTATAAAAATATACATAAAAAAAAATATACCAGACATATAACAGAGAAGCAAACAAACACCAATATGCGTGAAAGCAAACAAACCCCCGATAAGTATACAAGCAAACAAACATACATATAACAAACAGACAAGCAAACAAAATGTAATTTTTTTCCTTTTATTTGTTGTGTATGAAGATGGAATTATTGTTTGAGTAAAATGAAAGCTTAGTGGGGCATAGATAGTGCAGAAAAATATAATTAGAAAGAGGAACTCACCAACGCCTACAAAGACAAGCCTACTCGTGCGAAATCAACAAACCCTAAACAATACGAAAATCTAATCAATTTTAGCGCGTTACCTTCAGTGGCCAAAACCTCAGTAGATGTCATTTTGGTAGTGCGTTACCTTCAGTGGACAATGTCGTTTGGGACCACGATGTACACGCTACACGCTTACGGTTTGAGATTTACAGGTGAGGCGTGAGGACTGACTAACGGGTAGAGAAGACAAGTGAGGTGTGAGGATAGGGTGAGGGGTGAAGACCTAGGGTCAATTACCAAAATGACGTCGTTTTGGTAATTGTATGGGTATTATTTTAGACTGCCAAACGACGATGGTTGAGGGGCCTTTTTAAGAGTGTTTTCCCAAAATGGAATTTTAGTAAGTTCAAATCAAAAAAAAAAAAAAAAAAATCACGTGGATGACACGTGATGCATTTTCCATCCAAACTGACGAGGCTGACTAACGGAGTGGCCAGATTGACACATTTTGATACTTTGTTGGGCTACTTTAGTACTTTTTAAACATTGAGGAGCCAACTCGCAAACGGCTGTCAGTTTGGAGGGGTTTTTTATATTTTTTCCTATAAAAAATCTTCCTCAACTAACAGTCTTTTTTTTAAAAAAAAAAAAAGTCTAATGAAGTTTAAAGTGTGCTAAAGTGGTACACCGAACTACCAAAGTGTGCCAAAAATGCCACTTTTTATTATTATATTCCTATAATACCTTTATTCTCTTAAAAACTAAAATAAAAATTAATAAAATAAAAAACTAAACTAAAATATTTTTTAAACAAAAAATATGAAGTTAATGAGATTCTTGGGAAAATATGAAGTTGCATCAGGTCAAAAGCTAAATAAGGAGAAAACTTCTATTTTTTTTCAGCAGAAATACAAGCATAGAGAGGCGACAAGAAATTATTCAAATGTTAGGGTTCCAAGCTTCCCACACATGAAAAATACCTTGGGCTACCTACTTTGTTGGGAAAATTACGATCAAAAGCTTTCAAGAGTATCAAAGATAAGGTATGGAATTAGTTAAATAAGTGGCAAGTCAAATTTCTATCGCAAGCAAGGAAAGAGGTACTTTTGAAGGCTGTAGTTCAAGCTATTCCTACCTACAGGATGAGTGTATTCCAGCTTTCAATCACTCTATACAAGGAGATTAACGGGATAATGCAAAATGTTTAGTGGGGACATATAGAGAATAAATCTAAAATTCACTAGATGACTTGGGAACGCATGGGCTACCCGAAGTCTCAAGGAGGTATGGGGTTTAGGAATTTGGTGGTTTTTAATAAAGCCCTCTTAGCCAACTAGTGTTGGCGGCTATTGCAAAATCCCAATTCTTTGGCTATAGAGATTTTAAAGGCAAAATATTATCAAAAAATTGATTTTTTTTTTAGGCTAGTTTGGGGAATTTACCATATTTCGCTTGACGAAGTCTTTTTCTTAACTTCCAACGTTCTAAAAAATGGTCTTATTTGGAGAGTGGGGGGATGGCAGATATATACGAATTTGGGATGATAGATGGCTCCTAACACCAATTTCATTTATGGCCCAATCTCCAAAAAGGTTGCTTCCAGAGGATGCATGAGTGGTGGAGCTTATTGACCCGGACACAAAATGGTGGAATCCAAATGTTATTACATAAATTTTCAATGAGGAAGCACTCATTATATGTCAAATTCACTCATACTATTATTACCAAAATATTAGTTAGTATGGAGATGCATTACTAATGGGAAATTTTTTGTTAGAAGTGCGTATCATATGGAGAAGGAAATGCAGGTTGTGAGGGGTGGTGGCGGATCCAAGCAGCGAGATGATGATGTCTTTTGGAAGACCATTTGGAAGTTAAAAATCCCAAATACGGCAAAGATATTTATGTGGAGAGCTTGTCAAAATCTTTTACCTACTAAAGTGAATTTATTGAGAATAAGAGTTGTTCAAGATGCACAATGCCCACTTTGTGGGTGGGAGGAAGAAACAACTAGACACATCCTATGGAGCTGTCCATCTCCTCAGGATGTGTAGAGTTGTGGTCCAAAAAAATTGCAAAAAGGCATTGGTGAGGAGATTGAAATTTTTTTTTTTTTTTTTTCATGTGGAAGAGGAGATGATGGCAAGATGTGAAGTGGTAGAAATTCTTGGGAATACGTATACAAATCAAAATTTGTGCATCAGGAAAATCATATTCCCATGCCCAGAAATTTTTTATGAAGAACAGTTGCTATTTCAACAAATAGCAAGAACAAAGATTACTTACTTGAAGATCTACGGCCACGCCTTGGCTATGAATAAAAACTTTTTACTTCTTTTTCTTCTCCAAGAACACAGTTGATCTCTAGAATATTGAGACCTCTAGATCGTTTCACCAATGACTGATTATAACCAAGAGAGTGTGGGGTCTTGCTTGACTCTTCAAATCTTTAAACTTTTGTTCTTCGTGAGTTAACAAAAGAACTTGATTGGAGGATTTGAGAGCTTAGACTATTCTCTATTTATGGGTTTAGTAAGGAGTAGAGTTCCAGATTTTAGCAATGCGGGACAAGGAACAAAAGACTAGTCCTAGTAACACTAGGACTCCATGCCATTGCCACATGGGCCAGGGAGAGATTCTCCCTAGACCATGTGGCCTAGAATTTAATCTCAGGCCTTCTATCTTGTGTCCAATGCACATGGCCAGGGAAAAATTCCCTCGCCTTATGCGTCCCCATGCTCATTAAGGCCTTTGGGTTTTATCCCAAGCGCAATCACATACAAACTTTCTAGCCCATGTTTTAAATAAATAAAACACTTTAGCCCAATAAATAAGAAAGCCGTTAATTTATATCAGCTTGGTGAGGGACCTAAAGGGAATAATTATTTGCTTAAATATTTCCGTAATCATGTCTCCCTCACATTTTTTACGCGATAATATTTTGATCACAATCAATTCCACTAGATAATTGTAATTGCATTTCAATAAATATTTTTTATTAAACAATTAATCAATTTGACTTACTTAACGTTGACTTATAATTCCTCCATGAAATATTCCATAGCAGATTTAAAGCTAAGGATACTACCACTTCATTCTCTACCTCTTTATCCTTGAGTTACTGACTTTATGTTATTCTCATAATATGAAAATTATATGTATATATTTTGGTATGCTAACCAAAATGCTTTTGCCAGAGTCTTGAGAATAATGTCCATAAAATCTATCTTAATGAAAAATTTATTATCTCTTTGCCTACTGACAAAGGATTTGGATTCACTCATGGAAAAATCTTTCCCACAATGTTTCATGTGATTACTTTCAACCGATGATAGGTCTTACTATTTGATACATCTAAGTAATCCATATAAAACATCTGAGTTCATAATTCTCTCTGAATTTTAGAATCAAAGTCTAAACTAGCCTTTTAAGGAGTTATTTTATTTTCCTAATAGACATTATATTTACGAAAAGACAACCCCTTGGTCCGTTCAATGTAAGAGATCTCAGCACCTACACATCAATTCGAAGGTGCCGCTTTGCTTGATCAAGATAGATCACCAAGATTCAATGTGTAACAATCTTACTCAAAATAGAATTTCCATAGTTCCATTTACCAACTGCGAACTTTCTATCTTTAATGATACAAGGATTATAGACTAAAACATTGTGTGATAACCACGTTATTCACACCCATAGCCATATTCAATGTTTATCCTTAGTATTATTATTATTTTTTTTTTTTTTTGAGAAATGTTTATCCTTAGTATTAAAGTAATGGTTAAGTGATTAAATTTACCTATTATTTTTAACTTAAGCTTTTGGGATAACTAGTAATTAACATGGTATCAGAGCCAAAGGTACTGAGTTCGAACCATGACTCCATCAATTTTACCCCCATTTCACCTAAATATTTCACGTGTTGGGCATCACCTATTAAAATGGAGTTTAAGCTCACATGTGAGAGGGAGTATTAAAGTAATGGTTAATAAATTTATCTTTTCCTATTAGTTTAAGCTTTTGGAATAACTGGTAATTAACACTAAGGATATTTCACATGCATGATGAACTATTGGTAATAAGCATATAAAAAACATTTTATATGTCATATGCTCGAAATAATTTAATTAGTGAATAATACATATATTCATTAAAAACATTAAATGTCATCATGGATATAAAGTCACTGGGATTTGGGGCATAATCCTCAACAGAAATTAAGATGTAACTATGGATAAGAGGCTTGGAAGAATTGGTATTGGGATTATTGTACGAGATCATGATGGCAACATTCTAGCCACATGTAGCTCGGGGCATAATCCCCAACATAAATTAAGATGTAGCTATGGATAAGAGACTTGAAAGAATTGGTATTGGGATTATTGTACAAGATCATGATGGCAACATTCTAGCCACATGTAGCAAGACAAAAAATAATTTGGTTGAACCTACTATTGTGGAAGCTCTGCAGCCTTATAGGCAGTGAAATTTAGTAGGGAGATGGGATTCTTGTAAGAAATTAAGATATATATTAAATCCTAATTAACAATATAATTAGCAGCGGAAATAATTTAATATATGTACCTCCAGTCATTGCTTTGCCCAAACAACTTGAAGAACAGTTTCACAGCAACCAAACTAAAAATTAAACAATTATTGAGAGGTTCTTCTGACCTATGCCTACCAGTGAGTGACCAATTGATGGAATACACAGGCCTTATTTATAGGTAGGTCAGGGAACCCTCAATTAGAGCTGTTACCTTAATTATTCCTCCCATCAAGGAATAAAAATCAAACCAATACAGCAAATTGATTCCACAAAATAAAATCAGTAATAAAATCAAATACTTGTTCCACAAGAATTAAATCAGTAATTTAATTCAAAATTTTTGATTTTACACAATAAACTTTAATTGGAATAAATTACTGAACACCGTAATTATATATATTTTATAATTACAATAATATATGTGACATAAGAGACATACTATAAATGGAGTTTCTTACATTCTCCTACTTAGCCCTTATGACACATAAATTCCTTATGGTGTTCAATTCTATGATATGGCCAATACTTTATTTATTCCAACCATTCATGGAATCCTCCCACTCACTCAAGGAATACCACACACGAATCATGGCGGTAAAGCTTTTATATGATAAGTCGTCCCTTCCATGTATCACGATGTGCAATACCTCCCAAAATGAGTACCTTATGGATAATGTACTTTATGAATGAACTTTCTATAAGTCATTCGGGTCCAACTTTAATTTTATTCCCACGGATAAGAATGATATATATGCGCACAAAAACCTTTATAACATAACATTTATGTCTATAGACCAATTAAAGAGAAACTAAGCACAAATGAATTAATGAATCTCATATATTCCACATGACTTTATATTTTCTTTACCGGTAAGCCTTTAGTCATGGGATCCGCAATCATTAATTCAATACTTATATGCTCAATAGACACTTATGGACACTTAATGTTCTCTTTCATAGTGATACTTTATGTCGATATACATATTTCTACTTCTACTCAGTTTATTCTTATAAAATATAACTGTAGTAGAATTAACTTAGAAGATCTTTATGGGTCTAGCTATAAAATCAACAATCTTGAGACCTTTAACAAAAATGTCTCAACCATAATGCCTGTGTAATTAATTCACAGCATGTAATGACTTTTGCTTTCATGGTAGATGTAGCAACTGTAGTTTGCTTACTGCATCTTCAGTAAATATATACTGAAGTTGATTATCTACTATCTACACATTTAGCAAAAATCAAACCTGAAGAAACACCACCAAATGGTAAGTGTATCTTTAGGTTAAACTGTAGTTCTTGGTTCATTGCATATTCCACAATATTATATTGACCCAATAGTCCAACTGCTATTTCAATGCCAGGTCTAATGTAGACCTGTGCATACATATGGAATATTTTTTATCTGCCTTTGTTCCAATACATTTTGGGATATTATCCCCTTTAATAATAGGTGCTATTGAAGATTCATAGTTCTTCATTCTGAATCTCTCACAAAACTTTAGTGAGAGGAACTTTATGTAGCAAACCTAAATTAGTGCTTGCAAGCAAAATATTATCTATATATAGGACTAAAAGAAATGTAACTTTACTCCCACTGACCTTAAGGTATATTCAATGATTAACAAGGTTCTCAATAAAACCATGTGAGACAATAACCTTGTAAAATATTATATATCATTAGCGAGAGACATATCTTAGTCCATTAATAGATATCCTTAATTTGCAAGCTTTCTGACTGTTATTAATAAAACCCCTTAAGTTGTCTTATGTACACCTCCTCTTTAAGATCCTCATTCAAAAAAATTGTTTTTCACATCTTTTTGATATAGCTCTAAACCAAAATGAGCTACTCATACCATGATAATCAATGCCTTCCTTTTGAGTAAGATCATTGGCTACAAGTCTAACTTTATATCGTTTAACATTACCCGGAAGTATCCTTTTAGGTTTTATAAACCCATTTGCAGCCTATGGCTACAACTCCCTTTGGTAAGTCAACAAGATTGTAGACTTGAATTTTAGCCAATGATTTCATCTCCTCCTTCATGGCAAAAAATAATGTGAAGTTATTTCCACCCAAAATGATGTGAAAACAATTTTTGGATCATCTTTATTCCTGACATAAAAATCAGACTCCTGGAAGTGTACAACAAAATCACTAGGGATTGTTGGTCACCTTATTCTAGAGGATCTACTTAATCCTACTTCCTCTGCATTTAGCAAAGTTTGAGTAGGTTTATTTTGAACTTGTTCCTTATGAGTTGACTGTTCTGAAACCGATTGTGGTTCAAGATAATCAATTTGATTTTTCTTAAGCACAATCAAACACTCTTCATGTGAAGGAGCTTCAGTCAACTCTTGTGCTTCCTCTAATTCAATCCTTTGAAGAAAGCACTCCCACTAAGTTCAGTGTCCTCTAGAATTTGAATCTTTAGACTCAACAATTCTAGGACTAAATGAAGAACAGTAAAGCCTAAACCCCTTGGAGTTTACTGTATAACCTATAAAATTCCGCTAGTTGTCCTTGAAGCTAATTACCTTAGGTGTGGAATATAAATCCTCACTATAGCAAGACAACCCCATATGTGTAAACAATTTGAACTTTGTTCCATTCATTCCTTAATTTAGATATCTTATGGACAACCCTGAATGGAATCGAGTTAAATGTATACACAGCGGTTTTCAAGGCTTCACTCCATTTGGAGAATAGAATATTAGTAATAACTTTTAAAGTCCCCTTTTCATGTACCTACCATAATACTATCTGCCTCTATCAGATCTTATGATCTTGACTTTGTTTTGTTTTGTTTCTCTACTTCTACCTTATAGGTACTGAAAGCATTTAATGCCCAAATCTTATGATTTGGAAGATAGAGATACATAAACCGTATATGGTTATTACCGAAAGAGATAGGACATCTCTAACCATTTAGGCAAGAAGTATGGAAAATGTTACACTTGTACATGATCTCAAGAATTTCAAAAATCCTTTTGTTGGCACCTTTAGTGGTATAGTTGGTCTGCTTTTCCTTAATGCAGTCCACATAAATACCAAAGATAGTAAATTTCAAGGGTTGTAAAAACTCTATCATTTGTTGACCTTTTATTCTTTATAGAGATATATTCCAATCTCCAATGCCATAACATAGAGGATTTTCTCATTTATAAGACTCTACTTTATGTCAACATTTATATGCTGGGATTAATTTTTCAAAAATTGGGATCTAGATCAATTTTAAATAGACCATTAATTTAATATTCCACCCAAAAGTTTTAACAATATTCAAACTTGATTTTAACAAACTAAAATAGAAATTAAATTTCTAAAAGAATTGTGGAATATATAAAAACATTATTAAGGTCAAAATAATGTAACTGAATTTTTTTTTAAAAAAAAAAAAAAAAAAAAAATTAATCTATAGACCCCAACAACCTCCAATTGTAAACAAGTATTATTTAGAAAACCCTGCATTATGTTAACAACGTGGACCGCTAAACCAAATTTAATCCACATAGTCCTTAGGAGAGTCAATAAAAGAGATTCATGACACACTAGGTGTATAAGATTACATTTATTTCAAGTCATTTATGATACTTTATGCAATCATTCTTTATATGCCCATAATTTTCCTTAATGTAAGAGAAACAAGTATCTTAATTGCCATAACACTTTGTTGGCACCTTGTTCTCATTCATCAACTATTGGACATGATTGCCTATAAAGGTCTCTCCCTTAACTTGAGTAACTTTCTGGATTCTCATGTCTTAATCTCTCATCTTCTTAAACACACATGATCAGAAGTTCCTTTATTGATCAGTTATCCTTATGTGTGCCATAAGATATTTGGAAAAATATCATATTTAGATGAAAGAATTTAAAATAAAATTGACCATAATGACTAAAAAAAAAAAACTCAACCTTTAGGGACTTTATAATGAGCTATTATGTCCTTCATTTCCATAATGTGCCCAAGCACATTTTGAAACTGTAAAAGGTTTTACTTTAAAGCTTTTCTATTAGGGTGCAGGCCAAAGCCTTATTGGAACTCACTAGATGTTCCTCAATGACCTTTCTTTGGCCCTAAAACATTAAGGAATAAAACCCTAATGCTTTCCTTGATATGAGATTTCATGAACGTTGAAACTTAAGCGATTTAAATCACTACAATCGTTCATATTTAATAATCTTATGTGGCGTACTTGATTCCGTGGGAGAAGGTGATTCGTCCACATGAAACGCCAATTCAGTCTCCAAACACCCCAAAGTAAAAAGCACATTTTTCTTTCAGTCAAGAAAAATTACCACTAGGAATTATTGGAACATAAAATACTAATAATTAAAGCAGTAGGAATATATCCAGTAACCAAGAAAAGTTATATACTTTAATGCTATGAAATAACCTTATTTAAATTAACCAATGTTAATTTAATAGTAAATTTCAACCTACCTGTGGGTAAAGGTGCATCACGCATGAAATTTACTCTTTATTAATAAGACTAATAAATTTAGCATTAATAAATAAAATTTTCCGTACTTGTGGGCCTAAGAGAAATTTTATTTTTAATGTTAAATTTACTATCTTATTCTAATTAACTCATAAAAATAAAAAAGTTCATGTGGGGATTGGCAAATTAAATTTATGAATTAATTACAACACGATGTTAATTTTCTTTATGAAGTTCATATATCTAATCTTGATGCAATTATCATTATAAAATCGGGATGCTGTGGCTCTCCCAAAAATTATTATGACAATTACGACTTCATTAACATTGAATTTATTTAAATTAACCAATGCTAATTTAATAGTAAATTTCAACCTACCTGTGGGCAAAGGTTGCATCATGCATGAAATTTACTCTTTAATAGGACTAATAAATTTAACATTAATAAATAAAATTCTCCGTACCTATGGGTCTAAAAGAAATTTTATTTTTAAAGTTAAATTTATTATCTTATTTTAATTAAGTCATAAAAATAATAACGTCCTTGTGGGGATTAGTAACTAAATTTATGAATTAATTACAACAGGATGTTAATTTTCTTTATGAAGTTCACATATATGATCTTGATGTAATTATTATTATAAAATCGGGATGCTGTGGCTCTCCCAAAATTATTATGATAATCACGACTTCATTAACATCCAATAACTGTATAGATGTCAAAACTAAAGTTCCCAAGAATAAAAAACAAAACCAACATGTCAGTGGATAAACAGTATTTTTCCAAAGTACAACCGAACAGTGTCCTAGGTAAGTGAGGGGGCACACAACGGCACACTTAAGTCCCAAAACTTGCCTTGCCAGAGCTTTCCGATTGCAATTTTGGATAGTACCATAAACATTCACCAACACATGAGGCTTAGTTAATTATTCTCACGTCCAGGCATCAAACAATTTATATTTAAACAATTAAAAGAATAAATATATCCTTGAGTTCATGTATTAAAGAAACAATAATTTAATACTAAACAATATAAATCATAAGATAAATAAAAATGTAACATTAAAGCATCATAAACTGAATAGCCTAATGGCCTTGAAGTGATCTTGGGCCATTTATTCCTCAAGAATCCAAGTTCTAAACCCACCTGTGCCCCATTTTTTTTTTTTTTTTAATCCGGATGGGCCAACTACTTTAAACCAGGTTGGGCTGCTTCTTTACTCCGGATACGGGCCCAGAATTGGGTTACTGGATCGGGTTAGCCCAAATTCAATATATTTTTTTTTTTATCATACCAAAACGGGTTGAAACCCTACCCGAATAATAAGACCCGGAAAACTTAACACCCAACCCGGAAAGCTAGCCCCTTGCGCCGCTGCCTCTTCCCCTTCCCCATTCTCCGGTCACCGGCGCCGGTTCCTTAATGCGCCGGCCAAAACGGCAAGCACCCCTTGTGGGGCTGCCGGCCGTTTTTTTTTTTTTTTTGCGGGTAGCCCGGTGAAATGGCCACCGTTCCGGCCAGAAATCGGCAGCCCGTGTGAGCGCCGTTTCTGCCCATCACAGGCGGCCCCTTATGGGGCTTCCTCCGTCAGCAGCTCACCTTATGCGGCCAACGCCGCTGCTGTGGGAGGGGGGATACCGGTGCTGCAGGTAGGTGAAAACCGGTGCTATAAATGGGGAAAGATCGACACTGCAAGTGGGGAAAACCGGTGCTGCAAGTGGTCTCCTTCCTTTATGCGGCGAAACGCCGCTTGTGGAGGCCAGGGCAGTGGGTCACGGTGGCCAGGCAGTGGCGGTGGGTGGGGCTAGAACCAGATCTTGGTAAGGGTTCTCGTACAAGGACAAAAAGGCCAATATGGTCAAAGCCTCTCCAAAGATGCCCAAAAATTGTTAGTTTTAATCATAAATAGAGAACAATACGTGCAAGACCAAGTCAAAAATAAAACACTCACATCAATAAGGTTGCATGCCTTGTTCCAATCAGATTATCAACAATAGAAATATATAAAACTAAACAATATTCACAAATGGAGCATAATAAACAACACAACTTAATGCTGAGCAAATATGGCACAAAGATGGCTCTGATACCACATGTAAGAATTAAGATATATATTAAATCCTAATTAACAATATAATTAGCAGCGGAAATAATTTAATATATGTACCTCCGGCCATTGCTTTGCCCACGCAGCTTGAAGAACAGTTCCACAGCAACCAAACTAAAAATTAAACAATTATTGAGAGGTTCTTCTGACCTATGCCTACCAGTAAGTGACCAATTGATAGAATACACAGGCCTTATTTATAGGTAGGTTAGGGAACCCTCAATTAGAGTTGTTACCTTAATTATTCCTCCCATCAAGGAATAAAAATCAAATCAATACAGCTAATTGATTCCACAAAATAAAATCAGTAATAAAATCAAGTACTTGTTCCACAAGAATTAAATCAGTAATTTAATTCAAAATATTTGATTTTACACAATAAACTTTAATTGGAATAAATTACTGAACACCGTAATTATATATTTTTTATAATTACAATAATATATGTGACATAAGGGACATACTTTAAATGGAGTTTCTTACAATTCTATGATATTATTATGGAGGGAAATGCCCTGAACGTATGTTAAGATCTTGCAGGATTGAACATGTTAAAACGAACACAAATTCAAAAGTTCATGGTTTGGCTCGAGAGCCACTAAGCATGTCATAAATACGGTTTGCATTGAAGAAATTCTAAATTGTATCTATATTATATTGTAATCATGGAGTAAATTACTCCTGTTCGATTGTTTTGATCTATTCATTATCAATGAAATAGAAATTTGTTCAAAACAAGAAAAAAGAAAAAAGAGTTTAAAATTTTACGTTAAGGCATGAAATCATAGAGAATAGTAATTTGTAGAAAATTAAAAAAATAAATAAATAAGGGGGGCCTTGGAGTTGGACATGCCATTTTTTTTTTGCAGGGGGGCTTGGAGTTGAACATGCCACCAAATTTGTCTGAGACAGCCAGCAGCCTACAGAGAGGCTGAAAGAGAGAGCTGAAGGACAGAAGAAGACATGACGAAAAATCAAACAAATTACGTGGAAGAAACAACTTCTTTCTTTGTTTATTTTTGTCTTGAAAAATGGACAAAACAAAGAAAAGCCGCCAGTAGAGGCCTTTGGGTGCAAATGATGTCAAAGCTATTTACGTGAAGATTTTGGCAGCACAAGAGTTTTGTTTTTTGTTTTATATATATATATATATATATATATATATATATATATAAACCAGGATTTCAATTTACAAGGGACAAGATTAAGCGTTCGTCTCGGTTTGAGGTTTCAAAAATTGCATTAAAAATAATTTTAATACGTACGATTTGAAAATACAATTTTTAAAAGGGTTAAATACTCCAAACTCCCTTTGGGTTTCTTAACTTTATTTTTTTTTCCATGTGATTTCATTTTTATCACAGGAGGTCCCTGTGAAATCGTATGCTGAAACACACTCTAAAAGATATATTGAATTGAGTAATGATACAATGCACGCGGCGTGCGTGGCACGCCCACGCACGCCAGTGCAAAAATTTTTTTTTTTTTTTTTTAAATAAAAATAATAAAATAATAATAAAATAATAAAAAAAAAAATTTTGTGCATGGCGTGCATCACTGTTGATGCACGCCAGGCGTGCATTGTATCATTACTCAATAGAGGCTAGGATGCCGGTTTTGTAGACAAATTTAATATATTGAATTAGAAGAATTTGCATAAAAAATTTATCTCATAAAAGTTTAATAGATTAAGTTTATTAAAATGATTATTATGCTCATAAAAAACACTTAAATGGGAGAGTACAATTAAGCTGTTAATGGAGAAAAAGTATGGAATAAAATTAACAGGCTTAAATTTATCTCTTAAATGAAAAAAGAAAAGAAAAAATGAAAATTAAAACCAATAAGTTGTCAGGCTGTTAGCTATACAAAATCCTACAATGGCCATTTGTCCATGTGAAAAGTGTTATTTGCTTGTTGAGGCGCACGTGGACTTGGATGTAAGACGAGTTACTTCCAAAGCTTTGTCCATGTGGAAAAGTGTTATTTGCTTGTTGAAGCGCACGTGGGCTTGGATGTAAGATGAGTTACTTCCAAGGCCTGTAGCACCACTAATTACTATTGATTAAGATGGCTCTCTCTGGAGATAACCTTCAGATTCACTTGAAGCGAAAGTGAGGAAAAGCATGGATGAGCAAGATATTTTGCAGTTCTCTCAATTGTACATGCCAGGGACAGAGATTCTAAAGGAAAAAAAAGATAAACAGCGGAAGATTAGAAGAGAGAAAAAGGATACGAGCTTTGTGGGTTTTTTTTTTTTTCCTTTCTTTTTGTCTTACTCGCTCAAACATAAGGGTGAGGCACTTCTTTTTCAGGGTAGGCAAGGTCTAAATGTATCCTTGGTTAAGGGTTTTTTAGGCAGGTGAGAGGGGGCATATCAACCCCCCTTGGCTATATATATATATATATATATATATATATATATATATATATAAAGAGTGTACAAGTCGGGCGGTTATTATAACCGCCTAAAACTTCTAACTGGATAATCGAAAATAACCGCAACCGGGTAACCAAATAACAGTCTAGGACGGTGGTAATATCAGTTATTAGGCTTTTAAAAATCCCGTTAATAATCGGGTAACCGAATTTTTTAATTTTATATATATATTAATGTTTTCATAAAATTACTTTATAAACATAGGGTTTTTATAAAATTCAAATTATTTTTGAATTTGTAATATTGTTTTATACTTTTTATGTTTTAGATTTATAATTTTTTTGGATTTGTAATTGTGTTGGATTTTTAATTGTATTGAATTATGAATTAGCATATAATTCTCGGATTGCATTTGAGATATGAGATAGATCATAAATAAATAATGGTCTTAATACTTTAGTAGTTTGAATTAACAATATATTATAATATATGAACATTGTTTCTCCTTTGAATTAACAAATTTGAAGTTTTATATTAAAGAAAATAATAATAAAATTATTTATAAAAATCGGTTAATAATCGGTCTTCAATAACCGCATAAGCGCCGGTTGCGGTTATGATGAAATAACTGCTACCGCAACTGGCTGTACTAGAATGATCATGTTTACAACTCACGTTAAATACATTTTAAAATAGTGTGAACTTTATTTTTTGAAAATGAGATGATGAACAAAAAAAAACAAAAAACAAAAAAAAAATCTGAAAATCTTCCGCTGTGAGAGTGGAGAAAAACAGTAGCAGTGTTTCTAATTGAGATAATTCCGCCATATGGCTTATATAAAAACTGAGGTGTTATAAGTTGGTATCAGAGCAATTAATTCCGAATACCATAAATAATTAGCTCCTACTATGAATAGAGTCTAGGAAAGAATACTAGATCAATATGATATGATTAATAAAACTTAAGACTTCTTCTAGTCTTAGGTATTATCTAATAAAATTGGTTGACTGCAGCAACATGTCTTCCATTGACGTTGCCCGAAAGACAGTGTACCCCGCTCCTAAGCGGAGTGATGTGTCGGTAGTACTAGACTTTCCGTTTGTTTGTCTGCCATACACAAAAAACTTCAACCCTGAGAAGATGTGGACAATAATTAACTACAGACTAGAGTGGCTCCGCTAGTATAAGATTTTTGGATCTACCACTTTTTCAATAGTTCTCAAAGGATAGTTCAATTGGTTGTGACCATACCTCATAAAATAAAATATAATTATTACTTTATCATATATATATTTTAGGCCTTTTAGTAATTTTGATACAATTCCAACAAAAAGCAAATGTGTTGTCACCAAACTAATGAATATGACTAACTATTCAATTCCACCTTCTTTTATTCTCAGTAATAGCTATTCCCAATTCCTAAGAAGTAACTCAATCGACCGTAAATTATGTCTCATTAAGCGGAGGTCATTAGATCGAATTTTTTTTTTTTTTTTTTTTTTTGTGTGGACTTGTAATAAAAATTAAAAAAAAAATAAAAAAATAAAAAGTAATAACTATTCATTTTTCTAAAATTCCAAAAAAATAATAAAAAGAAATGTTAGGAATTAATATTTTTCTCATATTTAACTTATCTCATCTTATAAATCAATTATTAAATTTGTAAACTTATGTAAACCCCCCATAAATCAATAGTTTCTTGATAATAAATATCATGCCAATCTATATACGGCATCCGTGATATGATAGAGATCAATTTTTTGCTTCCGTGGGCGGTGGGACATGTGAGTTTACTGAGCTGGGCTCATCCTTAAATTCTCATAAATGCTTTGATATCGACAAGGAAAATCTAACATTTGCAGGCACACCATTGTTTCGCTTGTTAGTTATTACCATAAAACGTAAAACCATAAAAGGGAAACAAAACAAAAGGAAAGGAAGATAAAAAAAAGAGCCGGGGAGCTTCACAAAACTCTTCATGCATTTTAGAGTTTGTTTATAATTACGTTTTTGAAAAATAGAATTTTTAAGTCAAAACAAAGTTTTTGCCATATGCTTTATTTTTAACATTTTGCTAAAAGTAAATTTTGGCAATTTTAAAGCTTTTTTGAACTCTTAAAAACGCTTTTAATTTTTTTATTAAAGGAATACTTTTTTTCTTTTTTTTTTTCAAACGAACTGTTTGGCCCTTCAAACGCAATCACAAACAGGCCCTTAAAGTTTAAAAATTATCAGGGTTATTGAACTTTCAGTTTTTTATAATATTTATATTTTGTTAAGAGTTTTCGTTAAATCCTGTCAAGAAATTTAAAATATTTTTTTTTATAAAAAATTAAAAAAAATATTGCAGATATCCATGCTTAGGTATTTTTGCAAATTTCAATAAATCATGACCAATGTCTGAAATTTTACAATTTTTTATTTTTTTTTATAATAAAAATATGAGTATTTTGACAAGATTTAAGGGAAAATCCTAATAGATCTCCACATTAGAAAAAATTGAAAGTATGATACTCTAAATTGAGAGCTTTGAAACTTCAAAAAGTAATTTCAAAATGCGTGAAAATTGATAGAGAATTTTGTGAAGTTTTCCAACAAGAGTAATGCTAGACATATTCCCAATTTCTTACACTCACTTCTTCATATTCATAGATGACTTTTAAAATTATCTTTAGATTAAAATTTAATAAAATTTAATATCAAATTTAATGATAATTTTAAGAAATAAGTATAAAGATATAAGAGCATTCCTTGTAGCCTCACTAAAACCATTTTTTTTGTTATTTTAGTGAGACAATTTAGCAAAAATGGTTTAAATCTTCACTTTTCAGACTCACTATTTTAATCAAAATAAAAATGGTGAGTGAACAGTACTCACTAAAGTGACGTAAGTACCATTTACTTACCAAATGAATAAAAAATAACCGCATAGGCGCCGGTTGCGGTTATAAGAAAATAAACACTACCGCAACCGGTTGTATTAGAATGACCAACTCACGTTAAATATATTTTAGAATAGTATGAACTCTATTTTGTGAAAATGAGATGATGAGCCCCAAAAAATAAAAAAAAAAATCTGAAAATCTTCCACTGCGAGAGTAGAGAAAAAAGTAGCGCTATGTCTAATTGAGATAATTCCGCTATATGGCTTATATAATAAATGAGGTGTTATAAGTTGGTATCAGAGCAATCAATTATGAATAGTGAATACCATAAATAATTAGCTCCTACTAGGGATAGAGTCTAGGAAAGAATACTAGAGCAATATGATATGATTAATAAAACTTAAGGGTAATTATATTTTCCCTCTATCAACTACAACGCATTGTCACTTTCTCTTCATGAACTGCCAACTGTACCACCCGTCCCTATCGAACACGTTGTAGTCGACAAAATGGTAGTTCGATAGAGTCGGGTAGTACAGTTGCCGTTTATGGGGGAAAAGTGACAACGCATTATAATTGACGGGGAAAGAAGTAATTACCCCTAAAACTTAATACTTCTTCTAGACTTAGGTATTATCTAATAATATTGGTTGACTGCACCAACATGTCTTCCATTGAAGTTATCTGAAAGACGGTGTACCCCCCGCTCCTAGGCGAAGTGATGTGTTGGTAGTACAAGACTTTCCATTTGTTTGTGGGTCATACACAAAAAACTTGAAGCCTGAGGAGATGTGGACAATAATTAACTAGAGACTAGAGTGGCTCCGCTAATATAAGATTTTTGTATTTACCACTTTTCCTAATATTAAGAAGGTCAATAGTCCTTAAGGAGTAATTCAATCGGTTGTGATCGTGCCTCATAAAACGGAGGTTATTAGTTTGAGTCCTATTTTCCTTCTATATATATATATATATATATATATATATATATATTAGGCCTTTTAGTAATTTTGGTACAAAATGTGTTATCACCAAATTAAGGAATATGACTAACTATTCAATTCCAACTTCTTTTGTTCTAAGTAATAGCTATTTCCAATTCCTAAGAAGCAACTCAATCGACTGTAAATTATGTCTCATTAAGCGGAGGTCATTAGATCGAATTTCTCTTTTTTTTTTTTTTTTTTTGTGTGTGTGTGTGTGTGGACATGTAATAAAAAAAAGTAATAACTATTCATTTTTCTAAAATTTTAAATAAATAATAAAGAGAAATGCTAGGGGTTAATATTTTTCTTATATTTAACACATCTTATCTTATAAATCAATCATTAAATTTGTAAACTTATCATCTCGACACATGCTCCACCACCTTGCTACCCGGATGCGCTAGTGCCCATCACACCTTTTGCACTGGATCCGTCTCTCCGAATGTGGTTTAATTTTGGTTCTGATCGGCTGTTTTTTTATTTCATTTTTGGTTGTTTTATTTCTTTTCCTTTATGTCTGCCTTTTGCCATGTATTTTGGTGTGTTGTTTTTGTTGCCTTACTTGTTTGTTACACTTTGTGGGTGATGCTCTTAGGGGATTCACTCAAACTCCCCCCCCCCCCCCCCCACCAGTTTGTTTTGTGTACGACGCCGATCTCCGCCACTCCCGCTCTGTTGCCCACCGTCCGTTGTCCGGTCTTTCCCTGTGTCCCCCCGCGATGAGCTCCAATGCCACCTTCTGCATCGGTTTCCGACCAGCACGTGATCGGCTTCCTTTCGGCTACTGTTTCCCGCTTAGTGTAATTCTCTGGTTTTTTCCTTGTTATGTTGGTTTCCATTTGTTGTTTGTCATATTTTTTCTATTATGTTTATATTTATGTTTTAGTCCCGTTATTTCCCTATACACTTTTTTTTTTCTTCCTTGTTTTTTGCTTGTAATAAGGCTCTTTCCCCTCTCGATCTGCATGCGTGATGCCCTTTGGGTTATTTGCTATGGTCCAAACCTTTGAGTTGTGGATGTGAACGTTATCCTGGCTTTCGGGTCGAGGAGAAAGAGTTCCGATTAGGGGTTTGTCTACTCTTAGTTCTGAGGAATATGCACTACTTATGTATTAGTTTGATTCTGTTTGGCACATATCTGTTTTTTAATATGTAGATTAGTTATAGGTTAGTTGAATGGTTTTGAGTCTGGAATGTAATACGTCATTTGTGACGCTTGTAACATCGTAACTTTGGTTATGGTTACTTGTAAGAGCTTTATGTTCATGATAATTTCTATGAATGAGACTGATATGAATTCTATTTTTAACCAAAAAGAAATTATAAAATTATATAGACCCCACATAAATCAATAATTTCTCGATAATAAATATGATGCCAATCTATCCCCATGGCATCCATCATACGATAGAGATCAATCTTTTGCTTCCGTACGGGTGGGCCATGTGAGTTTACTTAGCTGGGCTCATCCTTAAATTCTCATAAATGCTTCGATCACGACAAGGAAAAGCTAACATTTGCATGCACACCATTCTTTCCCTTACTAGTTATTAATACCATAAAAAGGTAAAACACTAAAAGGGAAACAAAATAAAAGGAACGGAAGAGAAAGAGAGATCGGGGGAGCTTCATGATGGGTTCGTACATTTTAGAGTTTATTTGAGATTGTGTTCAATAAATAGAGTTTTTAAGTCAAAATGTATTTTTTGGCAAATGCTTTATTTTTAACATTTTGCCAAAATTAAATTTTGGCAATTTTAAGGCATTTCAGACCCTTAAATAAAAGGGCTTTTAAATTTTTTTACTAAATAAGTGTTTTTTTTTCTTCATACGAACTTTTTGAATCTTAAACATATTTTTAGGCCATTCAAACGCAATTCTAAACAAGCCCTTAAAGTTTAAAAATTATTGGGGTTATTGAACTTTCAATTTGTTATAATATTTATATTTTGTTGAGAGTTTTCGTTAAATCTTGTCAAAAAATTTAAAATATTTTTTTTATAAAAAATTAAAAAATATTACAAATATTCAGGCTTAGGTATTTTTGCAAATTTCGGTAAATCATGACCAATGTATGAATTTTTACAATATATATATATATATATATATATATATATATATATATATATATATATATATATTTTTTTTATAATAAAAATGTGAGTATTTTGACAAGATTTAAGGGAAAATCCTAATGAATCTCTACATTAGAAAAAATTGAAAGTATGATACTCTAAATTTAGAGCTTTGGAACTTAAAAGAGTAATTTCAAAACGCGTGAAAATTGATGGAGAATTTTGTGAAGTTTTCCAAAAAGAGTAATGCTAAACATATTCCCAATTTCTTACACTCACTTTTCTATATTCATAGATGACTTTTAAAATTATCTTTAGATTAAAATTTAATAAAAATTAATATCAAATTTAATAATAATTTTAAAAAATAAATATAAAGATATAAGGGCACTCCTTGCAGGCTTACTAAAACCATTTTTTTGGTTATTTTGGTGAAGCAATTTAGTAAAAGTGGTTTAAATCTTCACTTTTCAGAATCACTATTTTAAACAGTACTCATTAAAGTGGTGTGAGTACTGTTTACTTACCCAATGAATAAAAAATAATATAAATTTTCTCTTTCGTTCCCTATTCTTTGAAAAAGTTAAAAAAAATATATAAAAAAGTATTTGAAAAAAAATATTTAAATAGAATAGTGAAAGTTGATATTTAAAATAATGAGGCTATTGAATTGCTTTAAAAAAGTAGGTGATTAAAATAGAAAAAATAAATGTACTTTGAATTATTTTGATGTGTACAATTTGATGAGACCGCTAAAAATACTTTAAGAGTCTGCAGGGTTACTTACCCTATACTCCGGCTAATAAAAAGACCAACAACAAAAGATATTTTTGTTAAATCGACATTGTACGGACAAAAAAAAGTCCAAAGACTCCAAAATGTACACGTATGCCATGGTTCGCCATTTGTTTGATTGTTTATTTGTTCCAAATGCTGCTGGCCTGTATAACACTATAACGCACTAAAACCCACACAGTTCCTCTAATTTGAATACCTGTCGATCATCTCTCATCCTGCTCGGGAGAGAGAGAGAGAGAGAGAGAGAGGCTGAGAGGTTTAAGGGTACTTGCAGTTGCATGCTTCTTTCTTCATTGAATAAACAAAAATGGAGTCTTTGCGACTTGCCTCCTTCTCCAAACCTTCCTCACTTACCATTGGTATGCACTTTTTTCAGTTCAGCTCATTAATTTCTGCATCTTGATTGTTTATTTTTTATTTTTTTTATTTTTTATAATGTTTGGCTTCTGGGTTTTAGATTCTTCAGATTGAGTCAACTGTATCATTTCTTGCATCTCTCTCTCTTCCTTAATGAGTTGTCACACTTCCACGCATCTTGGTTTTGGTTTTGCTTGAAGAAATGTTTTTATATGGTGTCTCTATTCACTGTCTTGCTGTTTTCTTACCTTCTGTAAATAAGTTATTTTTTTATTTTTTTTTTTGTAAGTATTTTTTGTGTATTTTGAGTAGAGCTATAATTGAGTCAAGTCGAGTCAATAATTGAAAATCCAACCTTGGATTTGTTTAATTTTGTTTGGAGCTCGAGCGGAGCCAAACACATTTGTAAATTAGATTATATATTTAAATTTGGTCATTTAGTTTTCAAATCAGTTCAAAGTTATGTATGGACTGCTAACTTAACTTATTCCTTTCTCATATAAATTAATGGGAAACTTCACAAAACCCCACCTAAACTTTCACGTGTTTTGAAAGTATTTCTAAAGTTCAAAACCTCTCGATTAAGGGTATCGAACTTTTAATTTTTTTCAATTACCCAATTTCGTTAGATTTTAAATTTTTCTGTTAAATACTGTCAAAATTCTCAAAATACCATTTTTGTATTAGAAAAAAATAAATAAAAATTTGTAAACATTCATGCTTTTATTTTTTTATAAAAAAAAACTATATTTGAAATATTTTTGCAGCATCTTTTCAATTTTATTTTATTTTTTGTTAAAAAAGAGGGGTATTTTTGGAATTTTGAAAAAATTTAATGGAAAATCTTAACGGAATGGGGTAATTGAAAGAAATTGAAAGTTTGTTACTCTTAATTGAGAGTTTTTAAACTTTAGGGGTAGTGTCAAAACAAATGAAAGTTCAAGGGAATTTTGTGAAGTTTTCCGTAAATTAATTTATGATTGTTGCATTGAACGAGAGTGAGTCGGGTAGAGGAGGACGAGCGATGGTGGGTCCCTTCTAAAAAGGGTTTAATTGGTGTTAAATCTTTCTACAGAGTCATGGGTTGTCATGATTGTGTCCATTTTTCATGAAAAAGTGTTTGGCGATCTAAGGTTCCATAGAGGTGGCCTTTTTTGTTTGGTCTGTGGCTCTAGGAAAGATCCTTACTATGTGTATAATCTCCGAAAGCGGCACGTCATTGTGGTTGATTGGTGCTGCTTATATAATAAGAATGTGGAGTTCGTGGACCATCTTCTACTTCATTGTGAGGTTGTCTACACCATTTGGAATGTTTTCTTAAGTCAATTTGGGTTGTCTTGGTTTATGCCTAGACGAGTTGTCGATATATATACTTGTTGGTGGACTGTTGGCAACACTTGGATTGTTGCTATATAGAAGATGGTGCTTTTGTGCCTTTTGTGGTGTTTATGGAGGGAAATGAATGATAAAAGTTTTGAGGCCTGTGAGAGGACTTTGAAGGAGATAAAGTTTTTATTTTTCAACACATTGTATCTTTGAACTGCTGCTTTTGTTTTTCCTTTGGTGATTTTTCTTTTTACTCCTAGTTAGGTGGTTTCTCTTGTATACTTCACTTAACCCCCTTCAACTTCCAACGTTTTTGCAATCATCTCCCTAAACTTTAAAAACTCTCAATTTAGTGTATTCAACTTTAAAAAGTTTGCAATGTCACTTCTACCATTAGGATTTGGGGTTAAATCATACGGAGTATTGTGTCTTTTTGTATACTTTCTATATGCTTGAGGGCACCTACGCTTTTATAAAAATTCTTTGCTATTACCTATCCAAAAAAAAAAAAAAGTCCATTATTCTCATGTATTTAAAAGTTATTTAACGCACTGCTAAAGTGAGGTTGGGTAGATACTTGTCTGGTGTCTGGTTTCTTTAGTGCACTGCTAAAGTGAGTTGTATTGGTGTTTTTTATGTTACTTATTCATCCAAAAAAAAAATTTGAGTTCATGAGTCAAGGTTGAAATATTTTTGAATAGCCTGGTTCATTTAGAGCCCTAGTTTTGACTGAGAGGAGTTGAATCTACTTCTTTTTCTTTTTTCTTTTTTCTTTTTTTTTGCATAGGGACTCTTTACTTTCTACTTTTACCAATAAAAAAAAGAGTTGATTCTATTAACCTGTACCATGTCTAGAAATTTAGGCTTTTTTTTAAAAAAAAAAATTTTATGCTAAGTATCTGCTTACTGATGCTGCTTGGTCTGTTCTATATGATGCATTGTAATAATTGGTAGGTGGGAGTGACCGGAGCAGTGACAGATTCAAGAAGGTTTGCTTTCCAAGTATGACCACCAATCTCAAGAATTTAATTTTGTACATCTTTCATATATTTTTTCCCTTTGATCCTTTCCCATTCGAAAAGCGCCGTCCTTTGATTACTTTTTTTTTTTGATACTTTTTCCCCCTGAAACGCGATTGTGCCTTTCTTTGAGCAGTCAAAGATTTTCTTATTAACTATTGATATGTACATGCATGTTTGACTGTAATAGACTCCTGAATAATTTGATGATTAAATACGTCGTAATCTTTGTTTGATGATCTTATGTATTAATACTAAAGGAAATGTTATGTATATAAAACTTGAATAAAACCAAAAGACAAAATTAGGGTCTTCCTAAGAAAAATATTATTAGGAAGCTCGTTAGACTTGTTCTTATCAATATTGTGGTAACTGACCATGAGTTAAATTGTTTAGATGGTTCACTTTTTGATACCTGTTTATTGCTGGGTATTTATAGAGTTAAGAATGCATTTGTGCCAGGGCTAAATCTTCTGTGATGTTTTACTCTCCTAATTTTAGGTAGTTGGTTACTCTTTGAAAGTATTGAAATATACCATATTGATATCGCATGCGATATTGTGCAACTTAAAGTTTGGGATGTAGCACAGAAGTGTCCACTGTGCAGGAAAGCACTAGCAATTTGAATGGTATAGCTTACAGTTACTCAATGACTAACGGCATTTTGTAATTTTAGGTCTCTAATTGGCAGAAGGGTGTTCGTAGGTTTTACAAATGAGTTAGGGTGAACAGGTTAGAGAAGTTATTAGAAGTTATAAGTATCTGTTCAAAAGATCTTATAAATGCAATCTCGCAAAAATTGAAACGGTTTTTGAATTATATTAGCTCCTGAAAATGTCTTGGACTACAAGAGGTGACACAGAAATGTCCACTTCAAATAGCTAAACCTATTTATAAGCAATTATCAGAATTACTAATAGTACTCCTATTTCCAGAGCAGAGTTCATGTATATGCAAGAAAACTAATTCATACTACGGCAGTGAAAATTACAATTAAGACTCAAGATCAACTAGACAAGACTATTCCAGGTCCCAAAAAGTTTCCCATGGGCTGTTGGCATCAATTGGCATCATGTCATGCCATGTCTCTGTTCTGGAAGATTCTAGATTGCAAATACTATAGTTTAGTATGAGTTATGAACTTTGGATACAAAAAAATAAGCAGTCACATTCTCAGACTTGAGCACATAATCCCCAAGTTCAAAACCTGATAATTATTGTCCCATGAAACATTGGTTATAGTTAGTCTTTCATACGATAAAATTCTGCAAAGCCTAGGGGTTTGTTTTATTATATATCATTAATTTTTTAGCAGTTTTGAGCCTTTTTGGCCTTGCTTTTGTTCTTGTAGCACTTTGAACTTAAATCATTGCATTTATCATATATTTTGCACATTACCGAGCCACCTTAGCCAACTTTCTCTTATTCTATCCTCAGTTGGTGCTATCTTTACTCATCATGAATGCATTTATTTCTTCTCATTTCTGAGGTGGTCACTTATGCATCTCATTATCTGAACCTGTCGGTCTGGTGGTGGTGTTCTAAACCTGTCCTTATATGACAGTAATTTGTGTATCACATAATGTTCAAATTACACTTCCCACTTCATTCATTATGCTACTATTATATAAGCGATGTATTATATAAGCTTTCCTTTCTTATTAGTAGCCAATCCAAGTTACGAGATGATAACTTTTAGATACACCTTTGCTGTTGTTGGGCCAAGAGCTTTATTCAATGTTACCTTGTTATAGAGTAACTGATACTAGAGCTTTCTCTTTTATTTGTCCTGCTGTAGTAACCCATGTTCCAAACCATTATTATCAAAAACCCCTTCATATATATTAACAATATTTCATTTTTTTAAAGAGTAATTCTAGAAAAATATTCAGGAAGTTACTTTTAATAAAAGGATTGGTCATTAGATTTTTTTGTTTTTCTGTGGCAATGTGGAATCTGTAGGTGGGGGTTGTTAAATGTTGTTAATTTCAGAATCTTGGAGATCTACTTGAAGTTTCTCTTTTGTTGTCTCTTCATTTAGAATTAATTTAGAATTTTTATTTTTCAGTCGCTGTCCTGAATGTATTACCTATCCAATGTCTGTATTTGTTGGTTCTTATGTAGCTGGCAAACTTTCAGGATGTGGAGCATGGAACATCCTAAATATGTCCTTGGATGTCAGGTCTCAGCAGCATCTTCTGAGGCATCACATTGGACGCTTTGAGGAAAGAACCACTTTTTACAAGAGAATTGATAAAAAGTGCCTGGTGAATGCAGCCTCTGGACACCCTCTTGAATCTGAGCCTGGAGCTTATAAACCGAAAAGCATTGGAGACTCTTTCAAAAATGCCTTAGATGCTTTCTACAGGTTTTCACGGCCACACACAGTTATAGGCACAGTTAAGTTTAAAGTTGATAGTATTAATTGGAATAAACCGTGCTTGGAATCCTATGGTGAAACTAATACATACTTGTTTTTATTTTATTTTCTTCTTCTTTTTTTCTTTTCAATTTCTAGAGAGCCTAACCTCACTTTCCTGTAATCAGGCATTAAGCATTATCTCAGTTTCTCTCCTCGCAGTTGAGAAGCTGTCAGATATATCCCCATTGTTTTTCACCGGGGTGTTGGAGGTGATGCCTCAAATATCCTTACCAACTTGTAAAATTCATTGGTACATTTTATAATTTTACACCTTTGCTTTGCTTTTCAGGCTGTGGTTGCTGCCCTATTCATGAATATTTATATTGTTGGTCTAAATCAGTTGACTGACATTGACATAGACAAGGTAGTTTTATGTGTGAATCTTACTGGTACATTTGCAGTAATTTCAATAATAAAGAAACACAAATTCTATGCTGCCTAAGGACATATAAAGGTACTCTTCTCTGTACCTACTGGCTGGGTTATAATCATTTGGAGTGGTTAAAATGCAGCAGATTTCCCCCTAGGCTGTAGATCCAACTAATTAACATGGTCTAGCTGTCCCACCTGTTAAATTACCAGTTATCCCAAAAGTTTAAGCTGATAGGAAAAAATAAATTTAATCACGTAATCATTACTTTAACACTCCCCCTCACGTGTGAGCTCAAACTCTTTTTTAATACGTAAGGCCCAACACGCGGAATATTTAATTTAAATGGGAGATGAATCAACGGAGTCAAGGTTCGAACTTAAAATCTTTTGGATCTGATACCATGTTAAATTACTAGTTATCCCATAAGCTTAAGTTCATAAGAAGAGGTAAATTTAATCACTTAATTATTACTTTAACACCACCTATATGTTCTTTCAAATCCAACCCCTTCTTTCCCCTCAAACTCTTCATAGGTAGAGTACTTGGAATTTAGTAACCAAAAGAAGTATTTACTTGGAATGTATGTGGACTGTCTAATTGTATTTCTATACTATTGTGTCTAACTACAGGTTAACAAGCCATATCTTCCATTAGCATCAGGGGAATTTTCAATTGGAACTGGTCTCATGATTGTGACCTCTTTCTCCATTCTGGTATTAAAAATTAGAACCATTCCTCTTAGCATCTTGGGACACCATCATGTACTTGAATTCAATTTATATGTATTGTTACTAATATATAGCTTTGATTCTGTGCATTTTGCATGCGAAATATGAAATTTTCTGCTTTTTTTGACGCCTTCCTATTATCTAGATTCTAGTTACGGTAATTAACATTGTCTTTTTTTTTTTTTTTTTTTTTTTATTTTTAAAGCAGTTCCCCACATTTGTTTTTCATATTCTAATGATTTGATATGTATGTTTCCTATGCTTTTAACACATAAATTTGAGGTGAAGAAAAAAATAGGTCCTCCATTTTTTATCCATCTGGAAACGTAAAGTGGTGTACTATATACTATAGGAATTAATAATTCAGAGATAGGAGCGCAAATGCTTTCCCTATCTCACTGTAGAGTTTATTCATACCTGATAATAAGAACCTGCTTTTTGACCAATTTTCCTTGTCAGTTTTTCCTTCAAGAAATTGTTGTCATCATTTAAGTTATATTGTTTGTTGCTCTTTCTTTGATACCAGTTACCAAAATTTTATACCATTAAAAACTTCTTTTTTCATTAATTTCTCAATTTTTTTTTTTTTTTCAATTGGAAGACACTAGTTTTAAATTAGACAAACAGAGAACTTGGATTTGAGTAATCAACATTTATTAAGTTATACTAATTAAGATTAGTGCATCATTTTTAGAATACCTCAAGCTGCTTGTTAAAAAAGAATTCAAGGAAATAGGTTAGATGCTCAATATATTTTTATATGGAATGCACTGCTTGCTAGAATACTCTGATACTTTCTCAATTTTTCTTTTTATTGTTTCATAAGTAAAGCTCTATGCTTCTAATAATCCAATTATTGACGATATGTTTTCCATGACCTTGAAAAATTGAGCATTGATCTGGATTCTTGAATGAATGTATGCTTATTATCTCCTTTATTTTTTGACAGAGTTTTTGGCTTGGATGGATTGTTGGTTCATGGCCATTGTTTTGGGCTCTCTTCATCAGTTTTTTGCTTGGAACTGCTTATTCAATCAACGTGAGTTGGTTTTGCTCGCATATATACTATTCAAACTCCTCAGATAGCTGTATAGCCTGTATAGTACAACTAAATATGTGTTATCATGATACTATGTGTATTAAATTGCTATGGTACCTTAACCATATTCAATGTCGTCTACTTACAAGAAATGCTAAAGCAAATTCGAGTACTTTTCGTATCTTTGAGCCTCTTTTAGTGTTATACCAAACAAACCCTCCATTTTATTGTTACTCTTTAATTACTCACTATGTGATGCTAGCATGTTTAGATCACAGAAGCCCAAAAAGAGAAGGGAAAAGTTTCTGTTCTGGTTAAGTTATAGTTGCTGTATTTGGGAAAGTTAATATGAGGCTCGATATGCTGATCTATTAAATAAAGTTGGTTTTCTGAGATGACGATCATTGATTTTATTATTATTACTATTGCAATTTCTTCAGTCAGTAGTTGGACATTGGAACTTGATATATTGGACAAATTTGCTTTCTGACTTGATGTTCTTGTAATACCTTCTATCATTTTAGTTGCCTCTACTGAGATGGAAGAGATTTGCTGTGGTTGCTGCAATGTGCATCCTAGTTGTGCGAGCGGTGATTGTTCAACTTGCATTTTTTCTGCACATGCAGGTTTAGTTATTATTCTTTCAATTCAGCGTATATCTTTCCACTATTTCCATTCATGATATATGTGGTTCATACTCAAACATAATGAAATTTAAGTATGTGACATGGGTTTCTGGGCAAAAATTGGTATCTGACACATACCTGTCAACTTGCAAAGATTGGTAAACTTGGACCATCTTTTCTATGTTTCACTTTCAGTCTGAGTACTAATGTATGTTACAATTTCCAGACCCATGTGTACAAAAGACCCGCCGTCTTTTCATGGCCGCTGATTTTTGCAACTGCATTCATGAGCTTTTTTTCAGTTGTAATAGCATTATTTAAGGTAAAAGCTAGTTTTCTGTTTTGAGTAGATGAATTTTTATTTTTTTTAGTTTGATATATGCAGTTCTTGTAGAGGTGAAGAATTATGTTCAGTTTTAAACTTACTCTGGATTTTGTGTAGGACATACCTGATATTGATGGAGATAAAATATACGGCATCCGCTCTTTTTCAGTACGGTTGGGTCAAAGTCGGGTTAGTTTTCAATATCAACATGTTCCTTTTGTGCAAAATCTCATACAAGTTTATAATCATTTGGTTGTGCCTAATTTACTTTGGCCAGGTATTTTGGATTTGTATTGTCCTACTTGAAATTGCTTATGGTGTTGCCCTTTCAGTGGGAGTAGCAGCTTGCTGCTCCTGGAGCAAACTCATCACGGTAATTTGATCGGTTTCTTAGTCTTTTTTCTTTTTTTTGGGTAAGTTTCTTAACCAATGGGTACATAATGGGCATGCACAATCTTCATTCCTCGAGTTTATTGCATGGGTTGGTTTCTCATCTCTCTTTGATTTTATGGAAATTATGACCACCGCCTCATACTTTTGTGCTTTTTGACATTATGACCCTAGTTGCCTGTTATGATTTTGAGACCCAAGTTTAGGTTCACATTAAATCCGAGACCTTCATTCATAGAAAAAAAATGATTAAATTTATCATTTCCGATTAGCTTAAGCTTTTGAGATAACTGGTGATTTAATATAGCATTAGAGCACAGGGTTCTGAGTTCGAATCTTGTCTTCATCATTTATCATCTTATTTCAATTAAAATAGTCCACTTGTTGTTCGATCCACACGTTAGAGGGAGTATTAAAGAATTAATTAAATGATTAAATCCACCAATTCCTGTCACATTAAGTTTTTAGGACAATTGGTGACTTAACAAATACAAAGCTCAGTTTTATATAATGCTAGGTTAAACATTAAAAACAAAAATTATATATATATATATATATATATATATATATATATATATATATATTGATTCCTTTGAAAGTTCTGGCTCAATGTCATAGGAAATATAGACCCTTCATAGCATTCAGAAAAATTATTTACTCCAGATGGATAAGTATTAAGTTCACCATTAGGGGGTGGAATAGCTTTCTCTATTTTGTTGACATTGGTTTTAGGTTGAGAGTGGATAATAATACTAAATCATAACCTTTGCAAGTGATAATTCAAAAATACGAGGGTTCAATGGATTTTTTTGAGAAACATCCATTGGTGTTTCCAATAATGGCTTCTATCATTATGCAGATTGGTTTAAAGATGTTGGTATTTTCTCTTTTTGCATTGTTTTAGGTTTCAGGACATGCAATATTGGCTACAATACTCTGGAATCGTGCTAAAACTGTTGATCTGAAGAGCAAAGCTGCAATCACTTCTTTTTACATGTTTATTTGGAAGGTAACTTAGGCTATCTTCTTTATGTCAAAGACTCAGCCACTTCTATTCTGTCAAAGTTTGGTAGCATTTGTTATGTTAATACACTTTGAAGTGTCACTCAAACACCATTTTGGGACACTTTTGTTGTCTATAATACCTCATTTTTCAATCACGAAACTTATTCATGACTCGTAAGGCAGCCGGTGGATTTCTAATGGAGGATAAGAAAATTTTTGGGGTTGAGGGTGGGCGTTTGACCCCTCTCGACCCCATCTCCCTATATCAATGGTTAATTTTACTACTATATCAGAAAGTAAGCACTTGAGAGTACATGTAGCATTTTTTAACTGATAAATATCAATTGTTGGTGCACTTGTTCTAATATTGAGCGTTCATGTGTCCATCCGTCCCATTGCTGACTCCACCTAGTCGATTGTCCTCGTTACATATGTTAGCGATCGATTGATAGTGTATCTTTGAAATGATTCAATTTCTAGCTCTCAATTTCAAATTCAAATTCTCTGTTTATGTCTGATATCTTGTTTCCTTTTGCAGCTCTTCTATGTGGAGTACTTACTCATACCACTTGTGAGGTGAGGGTGCAGAAATGTTTTAAGAAAGGGTTGATTGTTGAAGTGATGTATGCCTTTCAGTTGATGGGATGTGTGTTTTGCATGGCACTCTTGGCCTAATTTGCTTTCTTGGATATCATGTTCAAGAATTTGTTAATGCATTTGGAAAAAAATAATTTCATTAGGCATTCCTTGATCTCGTTTTCTATTCCTTTTGTTAAGCCAATATATATATATTCCTGAGTGAATTCTTATATGATGATATTATTAAAGAAAGAAAGAAAGAAAGAAATTTTTTTTAAAAAAAAAAAAAAAAAAAAAAAAAACTAGGGTTTTATAGAGAAAGCCGTACAATATGGTAAATGCATTCATGAAAAGTGTCCTTGCAAATCACCTTGCCAAAAAGGAAATAATTTAAACACTATTACCCTAAATCTCTTGTAAGATAATTATTTTATTTGCACATAGAACATGTTTGGAATTGCGTTTGAGAAATAAAATTTTTTAAGTTAAAAAAAGTTTTTGGGCAAAAGTTTTATTTTAAAGCTTTTGTCAAAAGTGCGTTTTGACCATTATTAGATTTTTCGAACTCTTAAAAGTGTTTTTAATTTTATTACCAAACGAGTTTTTTTTTTTTTTTTTTTTTTTTTTTTTTTTTTTTTTTCAAACGAACTCTTTGAGTGTTAAAAGCACTTTTAGATTCCTCAAACGCAATGTCAAACAGTTCCTTACTATAGGTTAATACCCTAAATATTTTGTAAGCGATATTATTTAATTTGCGTCTAGAATAGGTAGGGATGGAACTAGAATTTTTGGTGTAGGGACCGACTTATATATATATATATATATATATATATATATATATATATATATAAGTTGGGGAGACAAACTTATATAAATACAAAAATATGCATATAATTCCTCTATATATGTGTTTGTGTATGTTTATATAAAATAAAAAGTATAGAATTCTTAAATTTAATCTCATAGTATTACAAACACAGAATAATATAAACAACTAGCAAAATAATATAAACACGATTTATAAGGTCCAAGAAAAAGGTACCTTTGAGCTTGTACTCTTTCTCCAAACAATCTCTTGAAGCCTCAAACAATAACAATGTTAAGAGTTTAGCTAAACAATGGTGCAACCATAAATTATTAAACAATTTAACTTGTGATGTCGAAACAAATATTGTGACCCAAATGATTGCAAAAATAACCACTCAATAACTTAAAAAAAAAAAAAAAAAAAAAAGTCCCAAACTAAATTAAGTTTCTTGCGAACTAAAATATGGGTATTTTAGGTTTTCTATATTTGAAAAGGGGGTGAAAAAAAAAAAAAAAAAAGAATTAAAGGGGAACACAAATATTATTTTTGAGGGACATTCGCCGCTGCCCTAAGGTGTGGGTTCGCCCTTGCTTATAAGTGTAGAGAAGTGGGAGTAAGTGTAGCATTACTTTTTTAAAAATATAACCGTTAGGATTATATAAATTTTTAAAAAATGACCATTGTTCGTTAGAATAAGATAAGCATTAACAAATATAAACTTAAAAAAACTTTGAAAAGTAATAATTGTTAGAACTCATCTCCTACAAGGAGACTTAAAGTGGCTCACATGTCACATATATATTATATTAAGAGAGTTTTTATTAAACTAAAACTTTTGGGTAATTAAATATGCATATAACTATATAATGTGAAATGCTATTTCATTTCACCAAATGTTGTATCCTTTAATAGAAGGAAACAACGTTTGATTATGGATAAGGGTTTTGGTCTATCTATAAATAAGCATGTGATTCTTCATAAGCCACAACATGAGGGTGTGGAACATATAGGCCAAAAACTATTATCTATCACTCTCCACCATATTGTGAGGGTTATAAGATTGGTTATAAGATTGCAAATTCAACAAACATTCAAGTCTGGATTTTGGATTACTCAATTTAAGTACTTATGCAACAATGGCTAGAGGTCAGTGTTTTTTATTTTATGTTTATATGATAATATTCTTCCAAATTCTTATGATAATTAAATGAAATAGTGAAAGTGATAGCTAAAATTGAGGTTGCTTGGAATGTTTTGTTTTTTTAAAAAAAGTTGTAACTAAAATAGAGAAGAATGGTTTTTGACTATTTTTGTTAGTAAAATTTGGTAAATTTACTAGGGATGCTCATGTTCTTACACGAGAATATCGAAGATGAATTTACAAAAGAAATGCTATATGCACTTTCTCGTCCAATAAATTTTGGATGAAAAAATTAAAATTTTAAATTTAATAATACTTTCATATTTAAAAATATGTAGTTAAAATTAAATAAGCACTTTCAATGTTCTTAAGAGGTAACTTAATCAGCTATGACCACACTTTATGAAGTGGAAGTCACTAGTTTGAATCCCCCTCCCTCTTTCGTGCAGATATGTCAAAAAATAAAAAAAAAAAAAAAAAAAAAAGAAAAGAAAAGAAGGCACTTTCAATGTAGCATTTCTGTTTTAAATTTGGTCATCAATCAAATAAATATTGGAGTCCCCGACGAAGAAGGAAGTACTCACAGTGCTTACATGGCAAAATCGAAGCGGTCGAATCAGTTTAACGCAAAGTACCGAAGTGTAGCCAATCCAAACGTAACACCTGGTAACACCAAAAACATAAAACCTAACGAAAAAACACTCGTCTAGCTCTCCAACATACGCCGCCCTCTCTCTCTCCCTCTCCCTCTCTCTCTCTCTCTCTCTCTCTCTCTCAGTCTCTTCGTGCTTTTCTGGGAGACCCAAAACCCTATCTCTCTCTCTATCTCTCTCTCTCCACAGAGCGGGGTTTTTACGAAGGCAAAGATCTCTCTCTCACCATTTATTTAATTATTCCTGTGTTTGGTTTCCAAGAAATTCCGAGAAAAAGGAGATTTTTTTTTTTTTTTTTGGTTTTTCTTCCTGTTACGATGGCTTGTATTTGTAATGTATGCCGATTCTGACGCAGATATTTGGTCGTTATAAGGCTAACGAGAATGGAGGGCTCAATCGATGAGAAGGCGGCTTCGGCAACGGATTCCTCCGCTTCCGAAGAAACCCTTAGCAAAAAGTAAGTTTCGTGAAACACTGTGTCTAATTCCGGATAGCTCTCTCTGTATGGTTCCTGGAAAAACAGAGGAAAAGAGTAAAAACAAAAAGGAATGTGATATGGACAAAGTAATGGCAGAGTCTGGATTTCCTTACTGTATGTGCGTAATAATATGCACACACGGTTCATTTTCGTTTTCTTCTTTAAAATATGCAATTTATCTAATGTTTACATTTTCTTAACCTCCTTTTCCAATAGATTGAAAAATAAATAAAAAAGGAAATCGAACCACATAATCTAGTAGACAGAGTGGAGTTTTGAAATTTAACATTTTCAGTCAAAATTACTTAATAAAATGGTGGAATAGCTGTACCAGCTGAAACCGATCAAAGCAAGCCAGTACATCCAGTATTGGCCGAGAGCCAGGATTTTTGGTGATACAGTATACAGGCATTTTATACAAAAATGTTGTCTGCTGTTGTGTTGCCAATGGCCAGTACGCGTCGAATTGACAACCATGCATACAAGAATCTGGGCCCTAAGATTGTTTTTAATTTTAACTTATTTTAATTGATCTTATTTTTGTTTTGGGCAAAGTAGATGGCTTACAGGATACTAATGCTGTAATAATTAGGAGAAGTTGAGAAAGACTTGAACTTAGTTTTGTGGAGCTTATAAACCATTTTCTCTTGGCGAATGTTTACAGTGCACGCAAGAAGGAATTGAAGAATAAGCAGAAGGAAGAGGAAAGGCGGCGAAAGGAGGAGGAAAAGGCGAAACAGGTACTTGCTTTTGTAGAATGCTCTTTTGGTTACTGGGAAACTGAGGGATTATAATGAAGAAACAATTTGGGTTATGGTCCTGCCTTGAAGAATTCTTGTAATTGTTATATTGTTGGTATTTTTTAATTTATTGGAATGTATTTCGAACATTTTATTGAATATTTGTAATTCCATTTGAATGGCTTGGCTAAGATTTTTGCGTGTAGGTGTGATTACATATATGATCATTTATAGTGTGTTTGGAAATTTGAAGTAGACCGAAAAGATATGAACGATGAGAAGTGAATTTTGTAGTACATTCTTTTGTTTGTTAATGGAAGGAAGAGAATATAAAAGAAATATTGAAAAAAAGTAGTGTAATGTTATAAGTAGTTTGTACAATATACTTTAATGTTATACGTGAACACTTCCTTCTACTGCCCAGAAAATAGTTAGTTTTGCACAGAAGATAATGGTGGTTTATTATTGATTTAATTTACACGGACACTTCCTTCTCATTGAATGTCCAAACATGCAGATTGATTGAATTTTACCCACTTCACTTATTTTCCTTGTGGTTCTCTTAATCTAAACACTATTATATATGGGCATTGGATCTAGTTGGGGCAAAGCCCTGGATACCCCAGTTATAAAATTTTTTTTAGGCACAAGATTATTGAATTGTAGTTGGGCAATTAATTGGGGAGTGGGGTCGATTCAACATGTAATGTGACTTACTCATTTGGTTGATTCCTGAACTAAAATTGGTCTTTTAGGAAAAATGGTGAAAAAAAATCTCTCCTGTATGGATTATATTTGTACTTTAGATTAAGATTATGGAGGAGTTATCATTTTTGTACTTTTATTGGATAGTTGTTGGTTGAGATCAGAGTTTCATAATGTATGAGTAAAATACAATGGGTAGAAGTTTATATGAATTTAATAATATTTGAAAGCTTTATAATTGCTGAAAAATGACAAGAATTAGAAGTGTTTGTGAGGAGCAGATTTAAATTAAAAAGCTTTGATCATACAATCCAAAAACAGTAAAGGATGGTAATGAGAGCCTTCCATAAGCTCTTAATGGTAGCATTTCTTACCAAAATTTCAGTGATATTAAAGGATAGTACAGATAAAAGAGATTTATTATGCTAGTTAAGATCCCTTCATCTTTTCATTGTAATGGTTGAGATATCGATCGAGATTGGTGCCCAAAAGTTTAGTGACAAGTTGCTCATGTAGCCATACACCTGATGCAATGCTTTAAAAAAATTTGGAAATCAAAGAAACCGGGTGCCTGAACATGCATGGGAGCCAAGTCCTGGCATCCAGGCTAGACGGTTGTTTCACGTGCATAAATATTACTTAAATATTTGTGGCAAATTATGGTTTACATTCCTTGGTTAGAGCTAATTTCAATTGCCTCAAACATATTTCTCATTGCTTAGCATCCCTGTGGTTGTGGAATTTTTTTTTGTTAACATTTCTGTTAGTTCTACTGCTGAAGGGCTCCTGGGTTGGGGGGGGGGGGGGGGTGTCATCTGGTCAATAAACTTTTTGGCATGTTTTAAATGGCAAAAATAGTCTCTATAGAGACTATATGGAGAATGTTGTTATTCTTTCTTTGACTTCCCTCTCTGCCTCCACCATCAATTACTCTGAAACTTCAATGTAGAGTAAAATCTTCATTGTAGTTCCCATACATTCTGCATCATGGTAAGAGGGGAAAATAGTGTAATTGTCAATCTACCTTGATCATCATGTTGCCATACATTCCTATTCAGTTGTTAATCTACCTTGTCCATCATGCTGCAGAGTTTGGATGGGACTCCGTTTGATATCGCTAAGATACATATTTTATTTTCAAATCTTGTCCATAATACATTTGTATTTAACTTGTAGGCTGCTGTCATGGTGGATTCCCAGGGTAAGAAATCTGCAGCAGTTGATGATGAGGATATGGATCCAACGGTATATGTCATTCTTGTCCATTACTAGTTGGCATTTTTCTATGGACTTTTCCACAAAATTCTTGATTATAACATCAACTCCTGCTTTTGCTTCCTTCTTTGTTCTTCCTGTAGCAATACTTCGAAAATAGGCTGAAATATCTTGCAGCCCAGAAGGGAGTGGGTTTAAACCCATATCCTCACAAATTCCATGTTTCTATGTCGATCCTTGAATATATAGAGAAGTATGGAGGTTTAAGCAATGGGGAGCATCTTGTGGATGTTACAGTAAATTTGGCTGGTATTGAAATCCTGGAATTTTTGTTTTTGTTTTGTCTATGATTTGTTATTGTCATGCTTCTTTTGGTGATTGTTTTGGTGTCTTTCTTATGCAAGGGCGCATCATGAGCAAACGTTCATCCTCTTCAAAGCTGTTCTTTTATGATTTACATGGAGGTGGTGTTAAAGTCCAAGTTATGGCTGATGCTAGGTATCTGATCTCTCTCTCTCTCTCTCTCTCTCTCTCTTCACATTCATATTTGATTTGTTCCTTGATTATTATTATTTTTTCCCGGGATGAAATGCCTTTGACAAATTATCTTTCTATCAGTAGAATAGGATTCTTGTTTGCTCTACAACTGTTTTTTTGGAAAGCACACATTAATCTCGTCTTATCACTCTATGGTTAAACTTATTTTCTTAAAATGCTAATATTTTTGAGTACTGCTTCCCAATATTTGATTCAATATCAATGTTTGCCCGTGTTTTTTGCAAGGAAAACTTTGGGGTTGAATTCAGTACTAATCTCAAGTTATCATGCTCAACTAGTTGTATGTTGAAGGCGTATGTGGGTTGTGGAAAGAGTGATGGACAGTGCAGTATTTTAGGTTTATTTTGATAAGAGTTCTAAGAGTTATCTTTGTCTTATTGCAACTGTTACCACTCTTTTTATTGCTTATTTTCTGTACCGCTGTCTAGTTTTCTCAACTGCAATATGCTCATTATTTTTTTAAAGATATAAGACTTATCTAAAGAAAGTGATAAAAATGTATGAACGAGGCTTTCCAGTATGGCAATCAGTTTTGTAAGTGTTACTAGGCAAGGTATTCGTTTCATATCATTTTATATGTGCTGTTCAAAATTATAAGGGTTTTTGTTTGTTTGTTTTTGTTTCGGATATGCATTCCTTTCAATGAATCCACCCTGCCCCACCCAAAATGTCTACCTTTAACAAATGTAGGTAACATGAACAGATGCCAAAAACTACTGGTCTATTTTGATTTCTAGAGTTTGGCAGTACATGTTGATCTGGCTTTTGTGTGGGAACACCAACACCTTCCTTTATCTTTGGTCTCTCTGTCTCTTTCTCACACACACACACACACACACACACACACACAAAAACGCACATGCACATGCAAACACTTGAAAGAAGATGTAGCTTTGGTGGACAGTGTTACGTAGGTACTGTAGTGATGCTTTCCAATGAATCTGAGTGTTTTATATGATGGTTTTGTTACCCCTTTGGGAACACCAACACCTTCCTTTATCTTTGGTCTCTCTGTCTCTTTCTCACACACACACACACACACACACAAACGCACATGCACATGCAAACACTTGAAAGAAGATGTAGCTTTGGTGGACAGTGTTACGTAGGTACTGCAGTGATGCTTTCCAACGAATCTGAGTGTTTTATATGATGGTTTTGTTACCCCTTCGTTCCCTTTATATAAGGATTAAGAGATTGTTCATTTCTATGATGCAGCAAGTCAGACATTTATGAAGAAGCTGAATTTTCTAGTTTCCATTCTAATGTGAAGCGTGGTGATATTGTTGGTGTAATTGGGTTTCCAGGTTTGTGTTGCTATGAATTTACAGATAGTTTGTCCGTAGGTGTTGAGATTAGAGGAAGACATTATTCATCATTTCAATTACTTAATTTGGTTTTGCTAAAATACAAATTTAACAGAGGATGCTTGAAAGTTTTCTTAAACAGTTGCTTCATTTTGTTTATTTGCCCAATGCTGAAATGATTTAGTTCAACTCAGATTCATTGGCTTAGACTCCTACTTTTAACAGTTTTATCGGTTGTTCTCTGCTCGTCAGAACTTATACTTTGCTTTGTTCAGTCACTTGCTGTTGATCAAATAAAAGTAAAGGGAATTTTCCCCTAGGATCTCCAGGGCAACTTAGCTTAAGAAACAACTTTTTGCTATATCACTGAGAGGTTCCATGTTTTACTTTACCCAATTTTTAGGCTAAAACTTGCCTGTTTTGGTTATTTTTTCAAACCTTCTTGGTCTGGAGATGACAAAGATAACACAAAGATAACTATACCGTCATTTTCTTTTTCTGGATAAGTCAAAAGATCACTGTACCATCATGGCCTTTTCATATGAAGCCTACAGTTCTTTTCCATACATTTACCGAGAGCAGCTATTTTAGTTTATTTTAAGGGGCTGGTGAAGAGAAGTTAACTGATGAATTAAGGGCCATCTATTAATTGTTTTAGTTTTTGGTCTTAACTTTTGTTTTCTGTGCCTCGTAATTTTTGATAATCTTGTAGAAAGAGGTCCTGTCTAGAGATATGAACCTGCATAGCATGAGGCAATATTACTTGTGTTTGAATTTTAAAGTGGGCAATTAGGTTTTTTAGTCACTCTGTTTGAAACTATAACCACTATGTCATTTTCTTTCAGGGAAAACTAAAAGGGGGGAGCTAAGTATTTTTCCAAAATCATTCCAAGTCTTATCCCATTGTCTCCATATGATGCCGAGGCAGAAGGCAAAAGTTGCTTCTGACAATGCCAATTTGAAGGTGAAAAAAGTTTGACTGAATGGTTTAAATGTTGTTCAGAGTTTTTATCACGATCTGCTTTTTCTGGTTTGGTGTCCTTTGTATATACTTCCTGCATGCTTAGGGGCGCCTTGCGCTTTTTAATGATATTTCTTTGATTTCCTATCAAAGAAGTTTTTTTTTTTTTCACCATCTCATTACTTCTTTATATTGCAGAAAGTCGAGTCATGGGTCCCAGGAAGTACCAGAAATCTTGAAACATATATTTTGAAAGATCAGGTAGTGCTTAATATCCTAAAATTTAAAGTCCTTTTCCGTTGTTTTAAATTGCGATCTTTTAAACACTCATGATCTTGTATTGATTAATATCCTAAAGCTCAGTGAAAATGAAGGGCACATTTTCACATTTGGTATTGTGCTTATGTGTTCAAAGTACTTGGCAGATAACTGGAAATGCCTAATGCTGTGTTTTGGTAAGGGATTTTGAAGTAGGATTTTGCTTAAAGTTGTAATTTGGGAATTGTTAATGTTGTTTTTCCTTGTTTGCACTAACAAGAGATTTATTTAGAAAATATAGTTGAAATCAAAGTCCGCTAGTAGTGTACTTTTTTGTATTACTTTTAAGACCTTAGAGAGAGCTAGGAAACTCTCTCTCTCTCTCTCTCTCTCTCTCTCTCTTGTTGGCGCGTGTAGGTCTGTCTTCCTAGTCTCATTTTGGTTGTCTGCAATGGGGTATTTGAGTTGGTTTTACATAGAATCTAAGTCTTTTGAGTTCACGTTTGTGGTTTGAGTATCAGTTCTGCGGGTGTTTGAGAGAAGCAGGGGTTCTGTTCGTGCAGTCTTTCTCGGCTGGTTGGTTTTGGCAACCATGGAGGCTTGGCAGCAAAGGGCTTGAAGGAGTTTGTGAAGTCTTCTAGGGGTGGGGAACAAAGGTTCTGTTTTTTTAAATTTTTGTTTTTATCTTCTCAAAATAAAAACATTAACAAACAATCCAAACAAAAAACACTCCTAAAAATATAAAAACAATTTTCACATTGATGTCACACAAGAACACTTTTGCAGACCAAAAACAAGAAGCACTCAAAACACATGAACAAATAGAGCCAAAGCTCTTATTATTCCAAAAAGCTTAGTTAAGTTGCAGTTGGAGTTCTCTATAATCATATATAAAGCCCAATTTTACCTTGTAAGAAATCGATGTGGGACTTAACTCTCCTGAACACCTTTATAATCCATCCACTTAATCTACACAATCCATCTTCCCAATGTAGGACTTTCTTGGGTGTCACAATCTTCTCTAGTCAAATTCTTGATATCCTCGTCAGGATCCACGTCATGCAGTGCTTAGGTGCCACATGGTGTTATTAGATTGTTTTGGTACCATTTGTAACGACCCCAAGAAAACTGCTAGCCATATCTGCGTTATCACTCACTCCAAAAAGATTAGTTAAGTTATAGTTGGAGCTCTCTAGAATCATTTATAAAGCCTAGTCACCTAGTTTGGAATTGATGTGAGACGTAGGACCCACGACCACCTTTATTATTTACTCACTCAATGTGGACAATCCATTTTCCCACTGTAGGACTAACATATTGTGGTGTTATAATAGCACTACAAGAAAATTATTGTTGCGGCTCAAGGTCTCTTTTGTGCATTAACCCAATGAACTCAGATGTGCAGCTCACACGGCTGCCAGCAGGCGAGATATTTTTGCTGTAGTGAGATTTCCACTCTCACTATCCTTTATAAATGTTGGTTTGTTGATCTTTTGAATTGGGAACCCCTCAATCCCCCCTTTTCACTCAAATGTTTTATTTTCAAATTTCCTTGTATCTACATATTATTGGTTGGTCTTGAGGTTGTAGTGGTGACTTGAACATAATGGGTGTGTTATTTCTTTTTTAAATTTTAAAATTATGCTTTTCAGATACGAAGAAACCTGAGAGTAGTACAACTATTTTCACATTGTGCAGTTATATCATATTTAAATTTTATTTTTATTTTCCTTTTTTGGGTTTTAGTTTTCTTTACTTTATGCTAGGAAACTCGTTATCGACAACGGTATCTGGATTTGATGGTAAATATAGAGGTTCGCCAAATATTCAGGACCAGATCTAAGATCATTTCCTATATTCGAAGCTTTCTCGACGATATGGATTTCTTGGAGGTTAGTTGCCTGGCTGTTCTGATTATGCACTTTGTTCTGGTGGCATCTGCCTGTGTTGCTTGGCATTACTTTCTGTTTGTTTATGTTTGATTTTTTTACCCGCAGGTCGAAACACCAATGATGAACATGATTGCTGGTGGAGCAGCTGCTCGTCCATTTGTGACACATCACAATGACCTGAACATGAAGTTGTTCATGCGCATTGCGCCTGAGCTCTATCTTAAGGAGCTAGTTGTTGGTGGGCTTGACCGTGTTTATGAGATAGGAAAACAATTCAGAAATGAGGGTATTGATTTGACTCATAATCCTGAGTTCACCACCTGTGAATTCTACATGGCTTTTGCTGACTACAATGACTTGATGAGCCTCACTGAGGAAATGTTGAGTGGTAAGGGTCAATTGGAGCTTGTTGCAAACTAGTGCTTCTTCCACTTTGTGACATTTGGAATTATATTTACCCTCCAAAATTGTTGGATTTTTTTGCCTGATGCATTAATTTTGTAACAGGGATGGTCAAGGAACTTACTGGTGGATATAAAATTAAATATCATGCAAATGGGTCTGATAAGGATCCAATTGAGATTGATTTCACTCCCCCTTTTAGGTGTGTTGCTGTACATACCTGTCACATGCTGTATAACTGTAAACATGAAAATAAACATGTAGAATAACTTATTTTTGGTTTTTTAAATTGTTGTAGAAGGATTGACATGATAGAGGGATTAGAGAAAATAGCGAACCTCAATATTCCCAAGGACATCGCCAGTGAGGATGCCAACAAATATCTGAAAGAGGCATGCATGAAGTATGAGATTAAATGCCCCCCTCCTGAAACAACAGCTCGTTTGTTGGACAAAGTAAGACTTTTCTGTTTTATCCTGCTGTGTACATAATTCTATTGAGCATGAATCTGGAAATTGCTGGCCTTGTGATCCTGTGTTACATACTTAAGTAGATGACTTAGCCGTGAGGAAGTTTCTGAGTGTGATGCCAGATTAAGGAGCAGAATGAGAGCCTAGCCTTGAGCAATAGCTTAGGTTGTTGTAGCAAGAGCCTTGCCTTGAGCACGATCCCTGATTGAGTTTCTGTTTAATCCTCTACTGATAACCTGTAGCAGTTTGATTAAGATTGTAGCGTTAAACTTCGAGAGAGTGGACTTGTGCTCAAGAGTGGTAAGTAGTTGGCTGGAAGTGGCTTTGTTATATATAGAACAAAGTGATGCTGTCCCCAATCTTTTGCCATTAAGCTGTTTGATTTGATGGTAAATAAATTTTAATTTTTTCAATGATAAAGTTTTCTGATATGATCTGATTTCATTCCTTATCTTTTTAATTTCATTGTGTGCCACGAGGTTGTGAACCATCAAGGTCTAATAGAATGCCTTCTATTATGTTATTTCATGTAATGTTTCCTTTTAGTGATTGAACGTTTATTCATTAATGTGAACATGGTCACAATTTCAAGAACGTTTAATCCAATTTATAATTGATTGGTATGGTGCAACACGTTTGATATCATTTTTCTGTGGTTGCAGCTTGTAGGGCACTTCTTAGAAGAGACGTGTGTAAATCCTACTTTCATAATCAATCATCCTGAAATAATGAGTCCTTTGGCGAAGTGGCATAGAGGGAAACCAGGCCTTACTGAACGTTTTGAATTGTTCATTAACAAGCATGAAGTATGCTCGTGCAATTGCTGAAAATCTTTTCTTTTTTCCTCTTATTTTTTTCCAGCTTTCTAATTCATGCTTCTGCCTTAATTATTCTGTAACTGCTAGCTCTGCAATGCATACACCGAATTGAATGATCCCGTGGTACAACGCCAGCGATTCGCTGATCAACTCAAGGTATTACTTACTCATTTTAAGTGTGCAAATGTTTCATCTTTAAATAAGTTGTTTTGTAATTTTTTGCTGAATGATATGTACCTGGTTTGAGTGTAGGACCGGCAATCGGGTGATGATGAAGCAATGGCTTTGGATGAAACATTCTGTATGGCTCTCGAGTATGGATTACCTCCGACTGGTGGTTGGGGATTGGGTGTTGATCGGCTAACTATGTTGTTAACCGATTCTCAAAACATTAAGGTTCTCTCTCTCTCTCTCTCTTTCTCTGTCTCTGTGTCTGTGTGTGGGATTGCGAGCGTGCATGGGTGTCTGTCCACATGCATATGTTCACGTCAGACTCACCATCTCTTTTATGCTATTTGGTAACAGGAGGTTCTTCTCTTCCCAGCCATGAAACCTCAAGATGAACCTTCTGCTAAAGGTGCTCATTCTCATTCTCATTTTGGCCCATGCATTTTTCCCACTATTTTTGGTTTAGTCCAACTAGTCTTTTGCATCTCGTTTATATTTTCTCTTCCATTCTTATGGTGTTTTTGGCATTTTCCGCACCAGCATGCAGCTATATTGGCAAAGCCCCAAATTATTTTTAATTTAACACATTATTTTCCCTGAGTTAAGCAGTAGATCATTTCGTATTCCTTTTGGCAGCTGCAGGAGCTTAGGAGGTTTGAGATGAACTTATAAAAAAAAAAAAAAAGTACGAGATGCGGAAACTTGGAACTAATTTTTATATATTTATTTATTTCATGTACTATTATTATTAGTCCTCAACCCATGTTTTGGGGTTGGCATTGATCGTTATCTGTCACCACTAAAATCCTTTTTGTTTTTAATTTAACCCTTTATTGAAAAGAGTTGCTTTCTTTCATTTAACCCTTTATTGAGGCAGTATGGTTTAATGCGGCATGCCTGTTTATTTTTGAGATAATCTCTTCATTTCTTTCAAATTTTTAAGTACCATATTGAATTACATGAAGAATTTAGCTATTGGAACTTACACACACAAACACACACACACACACACACACACACGTGTACATATTGTGGGCATAGTTTGTTTTAATACGTAGCCGTACCCAAAGCATACATGGTGAATGGTCAACCTTCATTTGATGTTTGGGAGTCCTTTCAAGGTTTCATGCTCTCCAGCCTGCCCATTTGAGACGGAGAGGAAACTAATTCTTTAATCAAATGCCTTGTTTTCCCATCTGCCCTTTTGAAATGGAGAGTAAACTAACCCTTTTTGTTCACATGCTTCTTTGCAACTAAACCAAAATGACCCTTTTTTTTAAAAAAAATTTGTATCTGTTTGCACATCTCTGCTTTTGAAGGCCAAAAAGAAAGAAAGAAAGAAAACACGATCCTTGGAGAATGTGAGAAACAGGAGCACATCATTTCTTTGTTTGCACGTCTGCATTCAAATGTAAAAGGTTTTTTTTTTTTTTTTTTTTTTAATTTATTTATTTTTTAAATCAATATTATAGACTGAGAAAGAGAAGCACATCGTTATGGTAAAAAGCATGAAAATCAAATTCTTTAACGAAATCAAATTTCGAGCGAACACTTTGAAAGTGGTAGGAAAACTAAGTCAATCAGCAAAGGTTGCATTTTACACTTGGTTTTATTTTATTTTATTTTATTTTTTTATTTTTGTATTTATCCCTAATTCTAAACCCAAGAAGAGATGCAAACATAAAATAATCCCCCGAAAAAAAATTAAAAAAGTGGGAACCTAAGAATAAATATGATAAAAATGAGTATAAACAAATTGAGAATAAAATATATCAACACGCGCAAATAATTGAAGCCCAACTTGTAAACAAGTAGAGCCCAAAATGGGAATCTGATGTCAGTTGTTTGACACACAATGTCACAAACGCAGGCAATCTGATGTCAGTTGTTTGACACACACAATGTCACAAACGCAGGCAATCTGATGTCAGTTGTTTGACACACACAATGTCACAAACGCAGGCTCCTTGCCTATATATATATATATATATAATATAGCATCCTTTTGGCATCAAAGATTTTAATTAATTAAAATATTCTGCCATAATTGAACAAGAAGACTAATAAGTAATGTGAAGAAGAAGTCGGTGAATGCTACAAAATGGTACATTTGACGAAAATGCCAAACAGATACATACACGTTACGCACCGTTGTTGTTGTCATCATTTGAAAACCAAAAATAATTAAAACACAAGGCGTGCTTGCTGCTGCAAATCAACATGCTTTGTCTTCTTCCTTTTTTCTAACCCTAGAAAATGTTTGTTGTAATTAGCAGAAAATGACTTTGATTTCAAGAATCACTATCTCCAATTTAATAGTTTAACAACACTATGATGAGAGTTTTTGTCAAGCATATCTTACCCGCATTTAAAATCTTTTCCGTCGTCTCCTCTATCTCTCCAAACTCTTAAAAATGCTATGTGTGAAGTCTTTCTTTTACACTCTCAAATGCTTACTCCATAATGTGTCAGTTGTCATGTCAGCTTTCCACTATAATAGTTTTTTAATCCCATCTGCTTCTGTCACGTTAGAGAATAAGCAGTTAGGAGCGTGAAAGAGGTGGGAGTTCGTTTAGCATTTCTCTTAAAAGCAATGCTAGATATATTGAACAAGAAAAAAACTCATTTCATAGTTGTTAAAGGAATGAGCACCTGTCATCTAATTAATCCAAATCCCTTCCTTTACACTTGTTTTTCAAAAGCAATCCCATAGTCTACACTTCTTAAATGCAAATTAATGCGAGTAGTTCTTATCGTCAGGAGCCACGCCACATAAGATTGGGGGATAAGGGCTGATTTATATAAAATTACTCTGCAAATGCAAGTCAAAGATAAGTAGGTTTAATATGATTATGATATAAGTAGGTTTAATATGATTATGACAATTTTGAGTATAATAAGGGTTGAATAAACTATAATGGATTTCAAAAGTCGGCTAGAAAATTCGAACGACGAAGACAAGTACAATATTATTGTAAAGAATTAGTGAGCTTTTAAGTGGACAAAAAAAGTTGAAGGTCAACGCCAAATAGCCATGAAATTGAGTGCATACAAGAAACTCCTGGTTTTCTATTCTTAAATTTCAGCACTAGCTAGGGGACGGAGCTAGAAACTATTATGAGTAGGGGCTAGAAGTACTCAAAAAAATCTACTGGTCAGGGCGGGGCCAGTTCATTATATATATAAAAAAAAAAATTACACCTTATAATTCATTTTTACTTTAAATTTTTTTTTGTTCTTAGGAATTGAAGAGGGGGCTCCCTCCGTCCCTAGTAACTACACTTTTTCTTCTTCTTCTTCTTCTTCTTCTTCTTCTTCTTCTTTTTTTTTTTTTTTTTTTTTTTTTTTTTTAATTTAAAAAAAGTAAAAAAGGTAGAGGGGCGGCCAAAGTGGTTATTTTATCTGAGCGTGACCATAAATAGTAGCACATGCCTACTGGGAATCAATGACAGGAGGAGCTTAGAGGGTGAAAAAGGCAGGTGCTTCCTTAAGCTCGTTGAGCTGTAGCATGACCTAATATTAGGAGATCAGTAAAATCTAAGATGATTTACATTAATCAGACATCTTTGATGAAGATTTTTGTTGTAAAAGTCAAACCCATTTCTTAATATTTACCTAACAACCTGAAAATGGTAACTCCACTTAAACATTATATTTAGTTATCTACTTTTCTATTGCATGCATTTGGTCAAAACATAAAAATGTAGGTGGCAAATAGGTGCTCAATTACCGCACGATGATGCAATACATAATTGTAAATTAATCTAATCCCTTAAAATTATTAAATTCACATCTTCCAACTTCCATATGAGTTAATTATGCTAATCAGGTGTAGGTTATGGAGTGTGAATGTGTGATTCCAGGCCATGACAAATTAAGAAAATGTTAAAGGCACAGCTATATTTTTGCCTAACTTTGGGCCAAATTTTACCTTATTTTTTAATTAAAAAAATAAAAAAATTATAAATTAAATTTTTTTTTGAAGCAATAATTTTTATTTTGGTTATTCGTTTTTTTTTTTGATATTTTTTTAAAAATAAAACTGTATTTTGCTTCAGAAACTTTTTCCTTATTTTTTAATTTTAAAAATAAAAAATTAAAAAATTAAAAAAGTTTCTGAAGCAATAATTTTTATTTTGGTCCTTCTTTTATTTGATATTTTTTTTAAAAATAAAAATTGTATTTTTCTTCATAATAATGACTATTTTTTCATATATATATATGATTTTTGTCATTTAGGAGACATTGACATTTTTTGGTAGTTTAGAGAGAATATTGACATAATTGATAGTTTTGGAAGGGAGGAGGAAGGGACATGGACAATAAAATGGTAATTTGAGAGAAATATTTCTTTTTTTACTTTTTACTTTTTTTTTTTTCATATCTTTTTAGGGCATGACTATGCCCTCTAACCTTTTAGAGGGGAAGCTTGCATGTGCCTATATGGTTGAACTTTTTGCGATCTGGCTTAATTACATTGTGTAGAGAAATCATAGAACGTCTCCTGTTATTTTAAATCTACGGCTAAGATACCCTTGTAACCTTTTCCTGAATTTGATTAGAAAAAAAAAAAAAAAAAAAATCTACGGCTAAGATTAAAACTTTTCTATTTTTTTTTAATACCCAAACGACGTAGCTTTAGAAGAGGAACTAACAGAAGTTTTCTAATCACTACTGTTTTTCTCTCTAGTTATTATTTTTCCTTTCCACATGACACATGCTAAATTGTGAAAGCGCACATTCAGAAAAAAAGGTGGCTAAAGTTAGATGCGTTTGATAAAAAATGTTGACTATTCATAAGGAAACTTTGATCGTTTGAGACGAAAGATTGAATGTTCTAGAGGAAACTTCAATCTTTCGCAATTAATCTTAATCCTATTTCAAATAATATAATCATAATTTTAAAAATTGTGAAAGCGCACATTCAGAAAAAAGGTGGCTAAAGTTAGATGCGTTTGATAAAAAATGTTGAATATTCATAAGGAAACTTTGATCGTTTGAGACGAAAGATTGAACGTTCTAGAGGAAACTTCAATCTTTCGCAATTAATCTTAATCCTATTTCAAATAATATAATCATAATTTTAAATAATCTAATCCTAATGAGTTGGAATAGAATTACAACTCTATCTCACCCTAATTATATCCCTATCAATTAAATTTTGATTTGGGACCACTAAAGTTTGCATATTGCAAAGAGAGATATTGATGGTCGATAATGCTGCTATTTTTTTTTATGGACTTATTATTCTAAGAGGCTAATATATAGCTTGTAGAAAAATATATAATTTTACACACAAAATAACAATGGTAAGCTATAAAATTAAATTATTTAAGCTATAATGATCATGGAGATTACTTGACAATGACAATGAATGAAGAGATTACCAATGTGGTACTAAATCCCTGCTAGAGGGATAATTAATTGACAATAAAAGAGATTACATGCAAGCCAAAACAAAGAAAAACAAATTAAATCACACTCTTGAAGAAAAATAGAAATAATCTTCAATTTGATTATGGATACACCCTCAATGTGATTACTATATACATTAATTGCAATCGCAATTGAAACCAGTACAACCATTTACTTACAATTGTAATGCCCCGACTTTTATATATACTAGTACATAACCCGCGCTATGCGTGAGATTCTTCTTTATAATTTAATTTTAAAATTTAAACGCATCTCAATCTTACTTTTCACGTGAAAAAATTTATCATGCATCTTTTAACGAAAAGACATACTAAATGTTATACACCAGTACATTATTGAACATGCACTTTTTTTTGTTGAAGTGTACTGAACTTGTACTTAATGACACAATCACACAGATGAAATAAAACATAAGACCATTGAATTTAGCTTAATTTATTTAAACTAAAACATGGTAAAATCTTTGTTCCCGTCGGAGTAGTTTAAAACGAAAAAAAGTATAAAGAGAAAAAAAAAAAAATAGCAAGAATAAAACTTGAATTCTGATTATCAAAGCATTAATAGAAATTTGTAAGAATCTATTATATTGTTGGTGTGATACCTATTATATTTCAATACAAATAAAACTCGTATACTTTTAAACATTCGAAGAAGAAAAAAAAAAACACAGAGAAAAAGAAAATTTTTTTTTTTTTTATGAATACAAATTAATACAAAATTTTTACTCAACATTTAATGTTCAATGCTTAATTATCTATTTCATGTTTCCAAAAAATGAAAATCTTTTTATTTTTTTTTATTTTTTTGGCACAGTAATCAAATAAAATTTTGCTTTATTTAGCCTGAAAATTTGAGTATAACACAAATGAAAAGAAAATCTCATAAAACATTCAAATGAATTACAACATATTTGTAAAAATGTGAAAATATTTGTTCTCATGTGAGTACTTCAAAATGAAAATAATAGCAAGAATAAAACATGTGGATTTTGATTATCAAACCATTAGTTTTTAATATTATTGGTTTGTTACCTATTATATTTCAATGAAAATTAAAATTCACATAATTCTAAAAATTCTAAAAAAATACAAAACAAACTAAATAAAATACTTTTTTATGAATACAAAATAAAACAAAATCTTTCACTAAACCTTTAACGCAATCAAATCAATCCTCACATAAGGTGCAATGCTTAATATTTCTTTGATGTTTTGAAAGTATTTATGTTCGATTTATGCTTATTAATCAAATAAATGTTTGCCTTGTTTTATTTTCAAAAGCATAAAAACACTTTAAAAAATGGTCGAAAATTGTCTAAATCACATAAACAAAACAAAAAATCAAGTAAAACATAGAGCCTTTATTTTAGTTTAATTCATATACATTAACATGTTTAAATCTTTGTTCGTATAAGTATATATGATTTAAAATGAAAAGTATAAAAAAGTAAAAAAAAAAAAAAAAAAATAAAGAAAGAAGAGTACATGAATTATAATATAAAAAATTAGTAGAAATATTTAATATTTTTAGTATGATATCTATTAAAAAAACATATAAGCACTTTGGTAATCTATTTCCAATTTCTTAACACCAAATCCTATATATTGTTAAAAAAAAAAAAAAAAAATCCTATATATGGTTTTTTATGTATACTATATTCTACGAGATATATATATATATATACTCTACGATTTATAAAAAAAAATAGCAAGAAGAATACATGGTTTATAATATAGAAAATTAACATGAATATTTAATATTTTTAGTGTGGCATCTATAATTTTTCAATACAAATCAAACACATAATTTTGAACATTTGAAAAAAAAATTACAGAGGAAAATAATTTTTTTTTTTTAATAAAAATTTGTTCCTATAGATAAATGGTTTAAAATGAAAAGTATAGAGAGAAAAAAAAAATAGCCCTTTAGAAAAGTGGGCAATATGGCCGTTTTTTTTTGTTTTTTGTATTTTTTTTTAATGACTTATATGGCTGATTATGAGTAGTTAATTAATGTAGTATGTTTTCATGTAAAAAAAAAAAAAAAAAAATTAATGTATGTTTTTAAATTCTAAATGTTGTCTTTATATAGTTTTGGAAAGTAATAAATTATGAGAAAATAATATCGTATATTAAATTTTTGAACTTAATAAAATCACATATAAGGAAAATTATTGAAATATAATTAAATGTTCTTAATTAAGCTAATTTAATGACCGGTTCACTCTTAAAAAACCAATTAAAAAATTATGCATTCAAAAACTGGTTTAGCGTTTTACAAAATTAGAAATGTTATAGTGCAATAAAAAGATCATTTTTGACCCATAAAAGTCTTAGGTGACAAGAGGCCATAGGCCCAATCCATAGTTACTGTGGCCCCACCCATTGATGAGCCTATGACCTCTTGCCACCTAAGACTTTTATGGACAAAAAATTGGTCTTTTTATTGCACTATAGCATATCTCTAAAAAAAAAAAAAAGGGTTCACGCTACATATTGCAATTCTAGACTACTTCTAAAGAGTGATTCAGCTTTTTTATATATATATATATATATATATATATATATAGAGACGGAGGGAGGGGGGGACCGGGGTGGGCCATGGTCCCCCCCAAAATAAGGAAAAAAAAAAATTAAGTAAAAAAAATAATAAAAACCCCAAAATAAGGAAAAAAATTATAAGTTAAAAAAATAATAAAAAAAAGTAAAATTAAAGTTTTTAATTTTAGTCATTTGGCCCCTTCAAAAAAAAAAAAAAAATTGGCCCTATTTTTAAATTTTTTTGGCCATATCCAATAAAATTTTTTGGCCCTATTTTTAATTTTGTTGGCCCATACCCACTAAGTTTTTTTATTTTTGGCCCTTACTTTCAAATGTCCACTTTTTTTGGCCCTTACAGTAGTCTTTAGTTCATAAAAAACAACTAAAATAATTTTTTTTAATAAAAAAATTTTAAAGAACCGAAAAAAAAATTTGGCTGGCCCCCTTCCATAAAATTTTCTGGCTCCGTCCCAGTATATATATATATATATATATGATAAGCCCTACATATAGTGGAATTATTTTAGTTCTATGTGGCGAATTGATCACTAATATAGTTGCAGTGGAAGATTACTAAGCATAAATTTTTTCTTAAATTTTTTTTTTTAAACCACAAACTCAATTCAAACCACGCTATACCAAAACCTTGTAATTGGAAGCATATTTTAGCCAAAAAAACATAATGTCATTACGTACATGTACCAAATTACTAATGTTTCTACATTACTCCAAAAGTTGCGACAAGCGGCATTTACAAACATCTACACCTGGATAGAAATTCAGACACGCGTATATATAGATCTTCTTCAAGAGCTCTAAAGAGTCTTCACATTCCGTCAACCCTCGTGGAATTACATCCCAACCATATATATAAAGTGAGCAGTTAGAAGATATTGGACTTCTTGGTTGTCCATGTGATTTTCGTGTATTCAATTTCTATGGAATAAAAAAGTTTTCTTCTCATTAGTGGGATAATAGGTGGCTTCAGCCATTCCTAACCAGTTCTTGGGGTGGCCGAAGCCACCCCCATTGCTTAGTTGAGGTGGTTGGCTACTCCTATGACAAAAATGAGGTAGCCGGTCACTTCATATTTTTTATTAAATTATTTTAATTTTTTATTATTCTAATTTTAATTTTTTTTAAAAATTAAATAATATTTTATTATTTAATTTGTAGAGAGACACGTAACATTTTGTAGAGCATTGAATAAAATTGAAAGACTTAAAATTCACAATTAGAGAATGTCTAATTATCTCACTAATAAGAGGGGATCCAGATCTGTCCCATTCAGGTTCCTAACGGTACACAGAATGCCGCGTCCATGCAATTTGCCACGTGAAATTACTCCTAACGGTATTGCATTTGCAGGGGGCCAGCAACGTGGAACTTGGCAGCTGGCTTCCCATTCAGGCTCCTAACGGTACACAAAATGCCGTGTCCATGCAATTTGCCACGTGAAATTACTCCTAACGGTATTGCATTTGCAGGGGGGCCAGCAACGCGGAACTTGGCAGCTGGCTTCAATTTATTTTATTTTATCTTCCACCAAACCGTTTATTGGCCCCTCCTCTTTTTCTTTTAGACATGCATGCCACATGCACATCTGGCGGTGGAGACATTGATGCACTCTTCCAAAGGTGCAATATGCATTGGGACAATTATTGTATTATTCAAATGTTAAAAATAATTGGATTAAAAATTATTCAAGGTTCTTTTTATCAATTAAAAAGATATGTGTATGATATGATCCGGTAATCTAAGAAGATTTGTTTTAGATGGATGAGTTGAGTTCTATTATGTTAAGGAACTAATAGAGTCTGTTTTATTGTTGTTCTTATCTTTTAGCATTATCCATATAGTTATTCTTATCTCTTCTCTTTAGCGTTCTAGTTGTATTTGTTCTACTTGTTTGTATTGAATTAAGTCTCCTAATTTGTATCAAGTTTGAGTTTGTCAAACTTGATTACAATTGTAACTTTTTGCCTATATATACAATGAGAACGATGCTGAGACTTCATTCCGCCAAAAACAAGTTTATTTGCTTTCTTTCATGGTATCAGAGCCTTACGGTTCATACCCTTCTCAATAAGATCCTTGACTCTCTCAAATTTTTGGGCCTTCTTCAATGGAATCAGCTTCTTCTCAAGGCAAATTCGCAGCTCTTCTTGCTGCCCTCAGATCACCTCTTCTCTTGCCGCACCTGCTGTACTGCACCAAATTGCTGCACTGCACTAGATTGCCGCGCCGCACCTGCCCTATTTCTTCAGCACAATTGCTGCACTGTACCAAGCAGCACCAAATTGCCAACTTGCATTGCTGCATTGCACCAGATTGTCGCACATACTTTCTTTCTTCTTGCTGCACCAAATTACAGCCTCATTGCTGTTCTTCTCCTTGCCGCACTAGATCATAGCCGCATCTCCTTGCCGTGTCCCTGATACTGCACTCATGACGCAATCCGGCGACGCCGCTCTATCCTTCACAATGCCAAACATTGCGCATCTCTGTCAATCCAAGCTCGATGACAGCAACTAGCTCAGATGGGTGTTTCAATTTAAGCCCATCCTCAAAACTAACGGCTTGATGGGCATTGTTGATGGCTCTGAGCCATGCCCACCAAAGCTTATTCCATCTTCTCCGGACAAAACTACTCCTGATGTCCCAAATCCATAATATATTCTTTGGGAAAAAGAAAGACCAATGTATTCTCAGTTGGTTAATTGCAACCTTAACTGCTCCACTTGTGCCTACTATTTATGGGTGTAAAACCTCCAATGAAGTATGGAAAACCCTTGCCACTCGTTATGCTTCTCCATCAACGTCTCACGTCACTCAATTGAGACGCCAACTTCAGACTCTCAGACAAGGTAATAATCCATGTGTTACCTTTATTCGAAGTGCAAAATCCTTGGCTGACCAGCTAGCTATAGTTGGCAGCCCCATCACCGATGATGACCTTGTATCCTACATCATAAGTGGATTAAGCTCCACCTACAATTCTTTTGTCATGACCTACTCCATGATAACAAAGAATACCACTATGTCTCTTGAAGAATTTCAGTCTGAATTATTTGGACACGAACAACTCATTGAACATCAGGCTGCCACTGACAAACCACAATCCTTTGCCATGACTGCTCAGAAGCCAGGTTACAAACAGAGATTCAACAACCAAAGGAAACATTTCTCCAATTACAGAAATTCCTATCCCTCAAAGAAGACTTTCAACGGATCTCCTGGTATACTCCCAACCCCTGCTTTCTCTCAAGGAAAAACTATTACTAGAAGCGCCAGCAACTACACTCCAAGAAGCAATTCTCCCAACAACTACACTCCAAGGAGAAATTCTCAACCTGGCATCCTCTCATCCAACCGACCTCTTTGTCAGATATGTGGCCGCTCCAATCATTAAGCATTGGACTGCTTTCATCGCATGGATTATTCATTCCAAGGACGACATCCACCATCTGAACTTGCTGCAATGGTTTCCCAATCCAACGATCTACAAGATGAAGATGAATGGCTTGCTGACAGTGGAGCCAATACTCACATCACTAATGACTTGAAAAATCTAACTTTGCAGCAACCATATCAGGGTAATGAGACAGTAGTAGTAGGTAATGGTAGTGGACTTGGTATCTCCCACACTGGCTCTTCCTCTTTTCTTCCCTCAAATCAACTCCTACATCTTAAAAATATTTTGCATTGTCCTGATGCTACAACAAATTTACTTTCAATAAATAAATTTTGCCGTGACAATAATTGCCATTTTAAACTAACTGATACCTATTTCTTGATTAAGGACAACCTCACAGGGAAGATCCTCCTACAAGGGGCAAGTGAAGATGGTCTCTACCCATTAAGGCTACAACACATCACCAGAAATAAAGTCAGAGCATTTATTGCACAAATTGGGATCAGAGTGTCTTCTTCAGTTTGGCACAACCGCTTAGGGCATCAAAGTCATCAAATCTTGCAGCATCTACTTCATAACTACTACCTTCCTGTGTCTTCAGTTAAGTCGAGTCAATCTATTTGTGTTTCATGTCAATTAGGAAAGAGCAAAAAGTTACCCTTTGTTGAGTCAAGTCGTATTACCACTGCTCCATTGGAGCTTATTCATAGTGATGTATGGATTTCTCCTTTATCTTCAATCAATGGAAGCAAATGTTATGTTATCTTTATTGATGATTTCTCTAGATACACCTGGCTATTTCCTCTAAAACTCAAATCAGATGTTTTTGAAACCTTTGTTAAATTCAATTGCTTGATAGAAAATTTATTTTCCCTTAAAATTAAACAACTTCAAACAGATGGGGGTGGTGAATACACCTTTCATAACTTTACTAAATTTCTGTCAACACATGGTGTTCTTCATCGAGTCACATGTCCACATACATCTCAACAAAATGGAGTTTCAGAAAGAAAACATAGGCATATCATTGAATCTAGTCTTAGTCTCCTAGCTCAATCCCACATTTCTTCTAAATACTGGGTTGAGGCTGTCAGTACTGCCGTGTATCTTATCAATAGATTGCCTACCCCTACTCTCCAAAATTCAAGTCCTTTCACCAAACTCTACAATAAGGAGCCAGACTACACCTTTTTAAAAACTTTTGGTTGTACTTGTTATCCTCTCTTAAGACCCTATGCCAAACACAAATTGGAATTCAGAAGCAAACAATGCATCTTCCTTGGATATTGTACCCACCAAAAGGGTTACAAGTGCCTTGATCCCATCTCCAATTGTGTATATGTCTCTAGACATGTTATTTTTGATGAATTGGTGTTCCCTGCACAGAATAGAGCAGCATCTTCATCCCCTAACGGATTAGATCCTTCCCCTACAGGTATTGTTCTTGATCCTTCTCATTTTTACTCTATGAATAATTCTGACTCTATTACTGTTCACACCTCAACCCCAATCACCTTGCCTTCCCCAGCACAAGTACCTATTCTAGATCTAAACACTCCCTTGACTACCCCTATTGCTGAATTACTACCACCTAACCCTGATCCTATCCCTGATCCTATCCCCCACCTAGATCAATCCTTACTTCAGCTTTTGCATGCACCTACTGAACCAGCCTCTCTTCATATTGTCACAAGATCTATTACTGGAAACTCCAAACCTAAGTCTTTTCCCAACTATCAGCTATTCCTATCCTTAAAATCAACCAAGCATCCACTAAAATCCTTTCATGCTACACCCTTGCCTTCTATCCCTACCACATTTCCTCAGGCTATTTCTAACCCTAAATGGTTTGCTGCAATGGAAAGTGAACTTCAAGCTTTAGTTGACAATGGTACTTGGTCTCTCTGCCCTAGACCTCAACATCGAAACATCATCAAGAATAAGTGGGTTTTTGGGCTAAAGGAAAAATCAGATGGCACTACTGAAAGATACAAGGCAAGACTAATGGCTAAGGGTTTCCAACAAAGAGATGGTATTGACTACACTGAAACCTTCAGTCCAGTTATCAAACCAGCCACTATACGGATCCTGTTGTCCTTAGCAATCCACTACAATTGGCCCCTCAAGCAATTGGATGTCTCTAATGCTTTCCTTTATGGTTAATTGAATGAAGAAGTCCTCATGGAGCAACCTACTGGTTTTATTGATGCAGCTTTTCCAGATCATGTTTGTAAGCTCAAAAAGGCCCTCTATGGTCTAAAGCAAGCCCCACGAGCCTGGTTTCATAGATTGTCACAAGCTCTTCTCAATCTTGGTTTTGTTGGATCCTTAGTAGATACCTATCTTTTTATGATTCATCAAGGCTCTGTTCATATTTACATACTGATATATGTTGATGATATCATAGTAACAGGTACAGATTCAGCTATCATGGAGACTCTCATCCACGGCCTTCAAATGGAATTTAAGCTTAAAGATCTTGGCTGCCTTTCATACTTTCTAGGCATCCATGTCCTTCGTGACAAAACTGGCTTACATCTAAATCAAGGTAAATACATTATTGATTTATTTGATCGTGTGCAAATGCTTGGAGCAAAGCCCTATGCCGCACCCTGCACTTCAGGCAAGAAGCTCATCAAGCTTGATGGTGATACTCTACCAGATCCCACAACCTATCGTCATATCATTGGAGCTCTACAATACTGCACACTCACAAGACCTGACATAGCCTACACTGTCAACGAACTGTGTCAATTTCTCCATTGTCCAACTACAGAACATATAAAGGCTGTTAAAAGAGTTCTAAGGTATCTCAAAGGCACACCAGATCATGTCCTTCACTTCACTCCAGGTCCTCTTCAACTTCAGGCATATTGTGACTCTGACTGGGCAGGGGATCCTCTTAATCGCAGATCCACTACAGGGTATTGTGTTTTCTTCAGCTCCAACTTAGTTTCTTGGCATGCCAAGAAGCAGCCTGTTGTCTCAAGATCTAACACCCAGGTTGAATATCGTGCAATGGCCATTACAGCTGTTGAACTCTCATGGCTTCGAATGCTACTCAAAGAATTGCAAGTTTCTCTCCATGATCCTCCTGTACTCTGGTGTGATAACATAGGAGCTATTGCTTTAGCTTTTAATCCCATCTACCATGCTCGTACCAAGCATATAGAAGTTGACTATCACTTCATTCGTGAGAAAATTCTTCACAAAGATCTTTGCGCGAGCTACATCCCAACTCAAGATCAATGTGCTGATATCTTTACAAAGGACCTTACCTCCTCTCGATTTCTTTTCCTCAGAGACAAACTCACGGTCACTCCCCCTCCCATTCGTTTGAGGGGGGCTGTTAAGGAACCAATAGAGTCTGTTTTATAGTTGTTCTTATCTTTTAGCATTATCCATATAGTTGTTCTTATCTCTTCTCTTTAATGTTCTAGTTGTATTTGTTCTACTTGTTTGTATTGAATTAGGTCTCCTAGTTTGTATCAAGTTTGAGTTTGTCAAACTTGATTACAATTGTAACTCTTTGCCTATATATACAATGAGAATGAAGTTGAGACTTCATTCCGCCAAAAGCAAGTTTCTTTGCTTTATTTCATATTACACATAAACCCATCACTTGAACCTATGGGTTAGAAGCCCAACATTCCAATAAAGTCTGATATATTCGAATGGGCCCTATGAATACGACCCAGCATGAAACAACAGATGCGACGTCGTTTGTTACACTCTCGATCGACCGAGGATCACTTACTCTGCCACAATGAATCTCCCTCACCTAACATCCAGATGCATCCGTCACAGTCAAGATATGACTCGGCTGTATGGACAGCTCACACATGGCAAGATCATCAGAACGGTTACGATCTGCTTATAAAAGACTCTTGACAGTTATGCACCATCCTTGGAATCCGATCAATATAGATAACGACCTCTTACCGATCATAATGACATAAGACACGAATATTAACTCTACTGGCCGTTACGCCCAAATCCCAGATCCTTCGCCTGGTCATTATAGCCACCTCCGCATAATTAACTATAAAAGACCTCACTTCATAGGTGTGCATAGGCACAACTTTAAGCTCTCTACTGAGTCCCCATGGAGGAGGAACGACTTACCACCCCCGGCACGTCCTCTTAACGTGTGCTCTAGTTTTTGTAGGTTTGATAGGTAGCACTAGAGAAGAACGAATTGGCTTGGATTCCCCTTAGGTCCACCGTACTGAAAACTTCCCCAATAGTTTGGTGCCGTCTGTGGGAACGACTAAGCCGTTCTTACATAAATAATATCCGCATTAATGGTGAACACAAGGTCAAGAAGCTGAGCCCGCATCGAAGAACCACCAGTCCTAGCCAGTCAAAGGTCACCATTGGCACATTAGAATGCCGGCGACAAGAAGCGCATTGCTTCTCTCGAAGCGCAAATGGCACTTCTAATCCAGTAGAATGAAGAACTGCACCTCCGATTTCCCTCTTCATCTTAAATCAATCAGGCTGAACATTCAGATGGGTAAGGAAATCACGGTCATCGCTCCGATAATCGAGACCTCCATTCTAACGATCACAGCTGACAAGGCGAGAGTTGCCATCTCCTACACAACCACACCCGTCAAGGCGAAAACTCCCGTAACACGACGGAACCTCAGCCAATCACGGCTCTGAGAAGTGAAGTAGATAAAGCCTTGGCGGAACTTAAGACAAAGCTCGAGGCATTAGCCACCATAACCACTGGGAACGTAAGGAATTTCCTCTGGAAAGTAGTTGTTTGTTGATACGGCATTCCGCGTGCTTTTGTGACCGACAACGGCAAACAATTCGATTGCGAGCCTTTCCGAAGTTGGTGTGCCAAGCTTCATATCATAAATTATTTCTCGTCTCCCGGACACCCTCAGGTCAACGGTCAGGTAGAAGCGACAAACAAAACTCTGACGAAAACTCTGACGAAAAAGCTTGAGGACAAGAAAGAAGCATGGGTAGAAATCCTTCTAGAAGTCCTGTGGTCATACAGAGCCACCATCCGAACGTCGACAGGAGAAACCCCTTTCTCTCTAGCATTTGGATCCGAGGCAGTCAAACCGGTAGAAATCGGTTCGATCAGCTTCCGAGTAAGCACTACAACCCCGAGATGAACGGAGAGGGAATGAAGTTACTTTGGATTTGCTCCAAGGAAAGAGGGACAATGCTCAAACGATGATGGCAGCTTATCAACAAAGAACGGCCAGATATTTCAATAAAAGAGTCAAGCCGAGACAATTCAAGACTGGGGACTGAGTCCTTCGGAAGGTTAGTATAGCCACCTGGGACCCAACAGCAGGAAAACTCGAACCAATAGGGGAAGGACCGTACAAAGTCATTCAAAGTCACCAGCAATGAGCATATTACCTTATAGGATAAGGAAGGAAAGCCACTGCCAAAACCCTTGAATGTCGATCATCTGAAAAAAATACTATCAGTAATTTTTCTATTTTATTTCTTGTGATTCTTGAATATTTCAACATAAAGTCTATTCATGACGACTTCCTTAAGTGTCGGAGAACCCTTGGTCAAAACGACAATCGGGCCTGGTAACAAATTCCTTGTATTGTAGTAGTCTCGGAAACAAGGGAGTAAACCCTTAACAAAAAAATCCCTCGTCTCGAAAACAAAGGAGTAAACCCTTAACAAAAAAATCCATCGTCTCGGAAACAAAGGAGTAAACTCTTAACAAAAAAAATCCCTCGTCTTGGAAATAAGGGAGTAAACCCTTAACAAAAAAATCCCTCGTCTCGAAAACAAGGGAGTAAACCCTTAATAAAAAAATTCCTCGTCTCGGAAACAAGGGAGTAAACCCTTAACAAAAAAACTCCTCGTCTCGGAAACAAGGGAGTAAACCCTTAACAAAAAAAATCCCTCGTCTCGGAAACAAGGGAGTAAACCCTTAACAAAAAAATCCATTGTCTCGGAAACAAGGGAGTAAACCCTTAACAAAAAAATCCCTCGTCTTGGAAACAAGTGAGTAAACCCTTAACAAAAAAAATCCCTCGTCTCGGAAACAAGGGAGTAAACCCTTAACAAAAAAATCCCTCGTCTCAGAAACAAGGGAGTAAAACCCTTAAAAAAAAAATTTATCGTCTTGGAAACAAGGGAGTAAACCCTTAACAAAAAAAATCCCTTGTCTTAGAAATAAGGGAGTAAACCCTTAACAAAAATCCCCCGTCCTCGGAAGGAAAGGAGTAAGAAAAACTCCACGAAGACCTAGACACAACTAGGCAGCCCGAGGAAATCTAACATCAAGAAAGGATTCAGCAAACAACCTTAGCAAAGATCGAATCAGAAAAGCAGCAAGTAACACATCAACGGAATCTAAGGTAAACATTTCATTGAAAACATTTTTTACAAGAAGATTCAATTACAATAGTCATAAACACCAAGTCAAAGCCATTACACAAAGAATCAGGCTACAACAAACGTAGCCGCAAACAGTACAAGGACATCTAATTGCTATCACCGCATGCAAACCCAACTATATCAAAAGCATCACATCTGGACTCGATCTGGTACTCCACGTCCGAAAGGACGCTGTACAAAGATTCGCATTTGGGCAAACACCCAGGAATATGATGAACAAGAAATTTAAGGCCTTTGACAGGCCATTGCCATTTATATCAAAGGCTACTCTCGGTGACTTTCACTTGGTGGACCATTTTTCTCAAGAGCCCTAGCCTTCCAAAATCGGTATTTTCTACGAAGTCTCCGGCACTTCTCCCCCTCCTTCAAAAACAACCGAGTGGCAGAATAAAAATCGAAGGCTTTCTTCCGTCTATTCTCATGAATACTAACGAGATAAGCCTCGAGATCCGCAATCTGTGGGTCTCGTGACTCCAACTGCCGATCTTTTTAGGCTATCTAATAGTCCTTCACTTCAATATCGGCCATCAACTTCGCCAGCTGGTTGGAGATGTCTGCTAAACACTATTCCCGTGCCTCCAACAACACGCGTAGTTCAGCAATTTCTGCCTCAAAACAACGAGGAACACAAGAATGAAGCCGCTTAGCTGGTGGACAGGATGAGAAAGTGACATCCCCAAGAGGAGGATAGGCGGCGGAAGCAGCCGACGACTCCGTCTCTGCCAAACTCCAAAATGAAGAAACAGAAGCCATGAAGAAATAAATCAAAGCAAGAGAAAATTCGAAGTCAGTTAAGTGAAAATACCTTACACCCAAAAGGGATATTTATAGTACAAAGCCTTTGGATAATAAAAAGTGACCTTAAATGCGAGAAGACGTCCCGCGCAGAGCGGCCTAGGAAATCCAAATGATGCAGCCTGAAATTTGAACGGCACTACAACACGTGTCCCGCCATGGAAGGCCGTGCAAGATAATGATGACCTCCAAAATCTGAAATGACAGATACCAAAAGGTCCCTGAAGAATTTAGTGACCGAGGTTTAAAATTACATTTTAATCCTCGGCCATGGAGGGTGGAACACCTAACCACAGAGTACATCAATAAAGATATTCAAAGCCATTCAGAGTATCAAAAGAGATTCAGAGAGTATCCAGAAACGCCAAATTTCAAAAGTAGTTCAAATATGTACAATGCAAGCAAAAATAAGAAGAAATTTAAGTCTAAGGAGCCGCTCCCACATCATTAGCATCATCATCTATAACAATCTCAAGACCGAAAGGCTCGGGGGGTAAGTTCACTTTCGGCCGGAACCCATGCACGTTGATTTTCGGAGCATCAGGAATCAATTCTCAACCTGCATCAACCATCTCGTCAACAGCAGCAGCAGACACCTCCAAGAAATTTGACGCCACTGTGGCAGGGTCAATATCAAACTGATCCCTACGAATGGTTAGATAACGATGATTCTCGAAGGCCCAATGAAATCCGCCAGCCCACAACAAATCCCAAAGCCAAGGAACAAATGACAGCTCCACAAGATAATGGACCGCTTTAGTTTTTCAGTAGTGGTACCCTTAGCAAAATTGATTACACCAGGCCTGGGAGGTTTTCAAATCACCTACAAGCTTCTTGCGAATGTCTTCCGACTGGGATAACTGACCCTCAAGCGTCTCAGAAAGTTTTCGAAAACCCTCTTCCGAAACCCAAATATGATGAAGGTCCTCCACGATTTTTCCATTCTCCGCAGCCGACTAAGCAACCGTGAGCTCTACCCCCTTGACACGTTCTGCTAACTCCTGGTTTTCTGGTTGGCAATATCTAGGCGCTTCTGGAGTTGAACGTTGGTCGGCTTCAATTCATTGAGCCTCAGCGTGTTCTCAAAAAGCTCATTCTCCTCTCATTAGCATACTTCCGCTGGCCTTCCTGGAATTCATTGTACCAACCCACAATGAGGGTGGAGCACTACACAAAAGAAAATTATGTTAGAAACAATGAAGATATTCAGAAAATGAAGTGCAAATAACTCATCGAGTAATGACAATGGATTAGCTTGTCCACAAACATCTCCGGAGTAAGCCGACCCTCTCCTTGGGTATAATCTGCTGGAAGCAACCTAGTGACGGCTGACAAAGGGTTCCCATCCAAACTCGAGGCCAATGACCTGATTATTTGCAAACTTTTTCTTGAATGCCCCTTAAATGGCTACCCTCGATACACTGGACCCTGGTTGGACGATTCAGTCGGGGGGTCCATAGGTCTATCCTCAGGAGAAGATGGAGTGCGGGTCTCACGCTGAGTGGCCACTAGCTCTCTCAACTCCCGAGGCCGTGCATCCAAAGGAACTACGTGGAGAGGAGCAACCTTCGCTAAAGAAGAAGCAGGCTCTGAAGCCTCATCCGAGCTACTAGGAGGACTGAAAGTTATCGGAACAGAATCAGATCGAACAGAAGACAACACGTCCAGAAGTTGCCTAGACTTGTCCACGCGCCCTTTCTTTGAAAGCGGCTCCAGGGGCTGTTTGCCCTTGTCAGCTTTTCTCTTGGACACCAACACGCCAGTCTTGACAACCGGAACTGGCGAAACCAAACCCTGAACTTGGGGGTGTGAAGACTTAGGAGCCGAGTCTGAATCTTTCGGAGCATAAACCGTAGCAGCAATCGGCTTGCTCGAGGAGGCAACATTCTTATGTGCTCGACTCTTTTTGCTTGGAGGTCGAGCAGGCGAGTTCGGGACTACTTTGTCGCCCTACAGATTTGGTCTTTTGGGATTCCCTTGATGATCCCAGACAACCTTGTCATCCTGAATCTGGTACCCCAGACGTTCGCGTAAAGTGGAGTCAGTAATAATGTTACCAAAAAGCATCCTGTCCACGTTCTTAGGAAGCTAAGAGTACTCTAGGATATAATCGAGCCTGCCTTGCTGCTCCGAATCCAAAATAGGGCGTTTCTTCCCTACCAAGAAAACGGAAATAGGAATGTTTTAAGCATGCCAAAGAGAAAGAAAAAACCAAGAACACTTACAGCTCTCTCGTGAGGTACCCCACTCTCGGGGCACAGAATACTGCAAAGGCAGAACCTCGAATATCGACGCCTCCCAAGCTCCAGATATGTAGAAGAATTGCTCCGCCTAATGCTTATTGTTGGAGTATGTTCTCTCGAGCTCGATAAATTGGTTCTTCCTGTGAACCAAGAGAGTTACCATTTCGGAAGTAGGATAGAAATGGGGACCATATATGTTCAGAAACTCTGGGAATGACAGAGTCTTCCCTGGGAATATGGAAAGCCACAATAGAAGCGTAGCCAGAAAATAACGCCAACCGTTTGGCATTAGTTGTACGTGAGCTACTCCTAAGAAAGATAACATTTCCCTCACTAGGGGAGAAAAGAGTAGGCGAACCCCTGTCATAAACATACGTTCATGAATGCATATGTCTCCAAGACTGACCATTCCGGTGGAGCCATTTGGAAAATGCAGAGAAATCGACGAAGGAATGTCGTAATTATGGCGGAGCACCATCTTGTCCTCCACCGAAAAATAGGATCTTTGCCGACGAGGGAAATCCAGTTGCAAGGATGAAGAAGATGCTTTGCCAACCGGACGCACTCTAGCAGAAGAACCGCCTGAGCGGCGGATCAGAGGAATCTTCGGCAACTGCTCATCGGTAGTTCCGCTAGCATTTGTCGGAAGCTTTTGAGAAGACATGATCACACCAGAAATCGGAACGCACTGAACTTCGGTAAGATGAATGTAGATTTGGAGGATTTAAGCAATGGGAGTTGACCTAAAATCTTTATAAAATGGGAAACCTAGGGCAAAGCGCAGGGCATTTAATGTGGAAACATCATGAGCCTGCAGTCACTCCTGAATCGAAGAGACTTAAGTCGTCTTTCCTTTTAGGAAATGCCAACTAGTGTCACTCATAGAGCGACACCTGTTTTATCGATTCTCGCTTTCACCCGCGAACTACGCCCATAGAGACGCGTGAACAAAACAACGGTGCATTTACACTGATAAAGACAACAAATTTGAAGATACGAAAAAGTGCAACAGATTGCTAAATATCTGAGGCTCATAAATGTCAGGCTCCATAAATGGTTGAAACACCAAGAACAACGCCTAAGAGGAGCCGAGTTGAGTACGGCACTTGAACAGACTATCCCCGAGAAAGGAGCGCTATAAGAAGATTGAAAGTTTGAATTCTCTCTTCTTGAAGTCTCGGTAGAAGGAATTTGGAGGGTAACTGTTACACATAAACCCGTCACCTGAACCCATGGGTTAGAAGCCCAACATTCCAATAAAGCCCGATACATCCGAATGGGCCCTATGAATATGGCCTAGCATGAAACAACAGATGCGACGTCGTTTGTTACACTCTCGGTCGACCGAGGATCAATTACTCTGCCATAACGAATCTCCTTCACCTAACACCCCAGTGCATCCATCACAGTCAGGATATGACTTGACTGTATGGACAGCTCCACATGGCAAGATCATCGGAACGGTTATGATTTGCTCTTAATAGACTCTTGACAGTTACGTGCCATCCTCAGAATCCGATCAATATAGATAACGACCTCTTACCGATCATAATGACAGGAGATACGAATATTAACTCTATCGGCCGTTACACCCAAATCTTGGATCCTCCGCCCGGTCATCATAGCCACCTCTGCATAATTAACTATAAAAGACCTCACTTCAGAGGTACGTATAGGCACAACTTTAAGCTCTATATTGAGTCCCCACAAATACTGACTCAAGCATCGGAGGAGGAACCGCCTACCACCCCTGGCGCGTCCTCTTAACATGTGCTCTAGTTTTTGTAGGTTTGACAGGTAGCACTAGAGAAGAAAGGATTGGCTTGGATTCCCCTTGGGTCCACCGTACTGGAAATTGTCCCGACAAGTTCCAAGTGGGCCTAGACTCATTTTGAGTTTCTATACTAATCCTTGATTTATTTCATAAAATACAAAAAGGATTTTTAAAGTTTTGAATGTTAAAAGGTATACTATCCATATCAACCATGAATATTAGAGATTTTTGTCCTAGAATTAATGTAACGCCTCCAAAATTTAAACCTTATAAAATAATTGAAGGTGCTATGAACTTGATTACACAATGAAAAAAATCATAAATGAAATCTCCACAAGTTGTAAGTAGTGGGAAAAATTAAAACTTTATCTAATACAATAACATAAAGTTACTGAAGCTCTAATTTCCATAAACAAAATACATTACATAACTTGTCTAGTCAATAATCATTACATACCATTTTCTCCTAACTATAATTTATATATAATCACATCATCGCATATACCTCCCACTCTATTTATTTAACTAGATTGGTCAATCGTGGCCGCCTTAATCTTGTTATTCCTGCTAATCTTATTTTCTCTGTAAATTTACATTTATAGGTGGAAGTATAAGCCCACGATTTAGTAAAAAAGTTAATTAGTGCTAGTGTGTAACTGGAATTACCTTTACCATGGGCTCCATTTATACTATTTGCATTCAATCCCTTTAAGAGCCAGTTTGGGATTGCGTTTGCGAAATAGAGTTTTTAAGTCAAAAAACGCTTTTTGACAAAAACTTTATTTATAAACTTTTGCCAAAAGTGCGTTTTGGCAATTTTTTGGCTTTTTAGACCCTTAAAAGCGTTTTTTTGTTTATTTTTTACCAAATGACTACTTTTTTCTTCAAACAGACTTTTTGAGTGTTAAACGCATTTTTAAGCACCTCAAACGCAATCTCAAACAGGCTCTAAGTGTCTTTGTTCAAAACCTACAACCATATCATGCAATTACCTCAATTAGGAAGGTGCCCTCTAAGAACCCTAGTTTCCAAAGACACTCTAATCCTTTAATCCCTTAAAACAACTCTCACAATCCTTCTAATAAAACTCATCTCACTTCAAACCTTAAAAACTTATCTCTTTTCTCTGAAAGACCATATTATATGTTCTAGACAGTCTCATTTGAACCTCGTTCGAATGAGACTTCTAATGGTGTGTTCTAAGTAAGCCTTAAACACCTCAATTAGGATGGCCTTCGGAAGACCTTAAAATGAACTTCAAATGGCCTTCTAACAACCTACAATTGGCCTCCTTTAATGTAATGCCCCAGAATTTAATTGACTGGTAATTAACTTCACGGTTTATCTCCCAGCCTTATCCCGCAAGGAACATGACTCAGGGATCTATATTCTTCAAAAAGATGATATTAAGCAGTGGAAACATTAAGTTTCTATTAGCATTAATCATTACAAGAAGAGCATCTACCAAGAATCGTCATAGTAGCTGAAATCACACTATACATACCATCATTACAAGGGATCCATGCTATACCTTAATATACAAGCATGCATCAAAACTCTTAAGCCTACAGGATTACTCAAAAGTACTAGTTATCATGAGCAACCACTTAATCTTGCAATAAGTCCTCAAGCATTACCTGGATGTTTCGTGGTATTCATCTTCTATTAAACTATCTAAAATAGCATAGATACACGTAAGGGGGAAAAAGAGGAAAAAAATACAAGGGTAAGTTCGACAACTTAGTGAGTATAAATGCACATGATGTACCAGTCATTAAACCATATGGTCTACCTAAGATATTGCCCATTCTTGACAGGGTTGGCGCTGTCCCGAAGGACCTGTAATACAATATCGGTGCCCCAGATATTGTATGCTAGCGTCCATCACTAGTAGCCTAACCGAGTTCGACCTTAGGTGGCCTACGCTACTAATGATGTCCGTTCTGTAGTAACCAACCAATCAAACATGGCTATGTCGATCATAAATAACCATTGGATCCAAGGGAAATATAAACACACATATATTTGACCATAGAGTTAACATGTAAAGTAAGCCAATGGCCGTTATCCAGTACGTACCGGTGTATCATTTCATACGATGCAATTAATCTTATCTATCTTTTATAGGCATGCTTTTACTAGTCTCATCATTTGATTATCTTGTTAATCAACAAATATTTTCACAAAATAAAGTTTAGAGTAATCCAAAATGTACTTCATGAGAGTTGTAAATATGCATGTTTGATATATATAAAATAGTCATGCAATGCGAGAAAAATAATAAGAAGTATTTATGTGAGTTTGTACTTACTTGTGTCGTAAGGCTCCTCCATAAAATCCTCTTGAGGCTCCATAAACTCGAAATCTAAGAAGAGATCTATCATTAATTTAAAACCCGAGCTAAAATGATTCCTAGACTTAAAAAATGTCCAAAACAGAGTTCTTGTCTAGCTAGTGAAAGTTCTGCCAAACAGAGTGAATGTTTGGGCTCGAAGCCAAACGTTCGGCCATAAATGTGCGAATGTCCTCTACTGGACAGAAAACTCATTTCGAACCAAACTACCTTCTAATCACTGCTAAGTAAGTTCTAAGGACGCAACAAGGTTCCTAATATATTCCTAGCCCAAAATAACTTCTCCATGCATAATAAAATACGTCTAATGAGAATGAAACGCTAACCCAAACTTTAACCAAGATTAAGGGTAATAACATAACTAGAAGCTGAAAACTACCAACTAAACTAAGTATGAAAAGAAATTTAAAGACTATAACAACTAAGTAAGGAACAAGTTAGGATTAGAAGATTACGTCTTTGAAGCAAAACTTTCAAGAAATCTCTCATTCTCCGTCAAGAACTCTAACAATTCACAAAATCACTAAAGCAGAGGTTCTAGAAGGCAACATGGGCGACATGAGGCTTAAGGGTTGAGTGGGGAGGGGTATTTATAGGGTTGGAAAAGTTGTGGGCGCTGTTGTAATAGTTCTGCATGTTAGTGAACGTTTGGTGCTTATGGGCGAAGGTTCGGGTGGTTCCCCAGCTAATGTTCGGTGTACTTTTGAACTTATGCATGAAAAGCTTGTCTATACCTTCCTGACACACTATTAGCGAACGTTCGATGGTGTGCTTCCTGTCGAACGTTTGATACTTTTTGTCTAACATTCAGTGGTGTGCTTCTTATCGAACGTTCGATACTTTTCAGTGAACGTTTGGTACCAGCAAACGTTCGATACCAACGAACATTTGGTACTTCTCAGTGAATGCTCGTAATTGACTTTTTTAGTAGTTTGATTGACTGCGTAGTGTTCAGTAAAACAGACATAACTTTGCTACGGGTCTCGAAATTGCGCATGCAAGCCTATTCAGGAAAGCTCTTTCTGAGACAAACGTCATGGTATCCATTCCAATATTTTATGAGTGTCTGCTGGGATTCAAAAATCTAATATTTTCCTCTTAAGACACTATTTCCAATCTCGTCCTTTAGGAATTATTCCTTAACCTTGACACCGTAATTGATTCCATAATCATTATCTTAATCATTCCATTTAGTTACCATGTATAAGCTAATTCTTCAATATTGCAGGCATCAAACATTCGGTACCTCTATTGAACATTCGGTGCAACAGTAAAATCTAAAAAAAGTCCAAGGTCTTACACTTTACCAAATGAGAACCAACCCTAGCATCATAGTTAGAGTGTACTTAACCCTAATTTATTTTTTGGGTATTACATTTAAGCCTTTCGTTGGCTCTCTATTTTATTTTTCCCCATTTGTTGGCACAATTTATAGCCTTTGTACTATAGTTTAAAGATCCATGCCCATTTGAGGCCCATGGTTGACCTCATTTTCAACCCTTTGTTGGTTTTCATTTTGGCCTATAATTGGTCCTCCAATTGTTATTTAAGGCGCATCTTCGATCATCGTTGCCGACCGCTAACATTTCCTGCCAAAGAAAACAAAACTTTTTGAGGGGGGATGTTAGAATATTCAACCTTGAGTTTGTGGGGGAATGTTAGAATATGTTACGAGATTTGATTTTATATTATGATATTTGATTTAAGCATTGATTGTTATTAATTTTAATCAAATCAAATTATATTTGAATATATTTAAATCTAGTTTGATTTGATCTCTTATGCCATTTTGCATTCTCTTTACCTCTCCCTTTAACTAGGGACCATTTTTATATTGTAAATTCATAAAGGAATAAGAGCACAGTGTAGCTATTTGGGCTTTAACATGTGGACATAAGTCAGAGATTGAACCACTTAAAATTATTGTATCTATTTTCTTTTATTTTCACTATTGCCTTCATTTTTCCATGTGATTATCTTTTCTTTCAGGGTATTAGAGCTGTAGGCTAATGCTAGTTTTCGATCATGTGAATTTTATTTTATTCCTTTTCTTCTCTCGCTGTTTTGTTTTTGATTTTCACATTGTATCAAAGAACAAAAACAACCAATGAAGAAACCATTTCATTCTAGTAACGTTCATTCTCTTTTGCAGTAAATCATGTGCTTTTCCTCCCTTCATTTCACAATATTCTACAACAATTTTTTTTCCTCCACTATCATAGACTTTTACCACATGTTTTACTGACAAACTATAACTACTCTTTAAAGCACTAGTAGTAGCTTCGCTCTGAGTTTCCCTAAATTTAAGGAATAAAACTATTTTTTGCTTACCTATCCAAATACACTCAACAATAATTTCCCTTATCTTTGCATACCATTATAAAATCTAAGTTCCCTACCTACCATCAAATTGTTTACAAAATTCCAACATAATCCCCAATGAAAGGCAAAAAGAGGAGAGAGGAAAGATGAAAGATAAATATTTGTGTTAAAATATGAATAAAAAAGCTATAGGGAAGTTAAAGTGCTTTCCAATGTATGGAGAAGCATTGTAGAATTCTCAATGCTTAGGGAAGCAATAAGGAATGTGTCACAGGATACGTTGTGTGTGTGTGTGTGTGGTTTGTTTGTTTGTTTGTTTTTTTTTTTTAATTAATTTATTTTTTTAAAAAAAATTCGTCTATATATAGGGAAGGGAAGGAGTTATTGGGTATTTGTTGCTAGTGCTCTTAGCCTTCACTTCTTCCACCTCATTTCCTTTTAAGTTGCAATTTGTACCATTCTCCTTGAAGCATGAAACTATGATCATGTTGCACTGGGTAACAAGATAGTCCAAATAATGTCATGGATTTGGGGAAGGACTGTGTAACGCCTCCAAAACTGGCCTTGACCAATCTGACAGGGTTATTGGCAATTACCCCAGTTTAACCAACTAGTGGCTAAATAGGGAACTGGCCCTCTAAGCATTATCAGAGTTGATGCATAGGAAGATGAAATAAATCTGAGAAGTCTATTAATCATTACAGGGATAAGTATAATCTTCAATACAAAGACACAGAGCAACTAACAATAATATAAAGCAAACCTGATAATAGCACGAAGATCTTTCTTAAGCAAGGTCTGTAGTGACAACCGTACCACTCTTAGGTTCTAGAAATAGGCTTCTTATAAGAGTAATAACCACGTAAGTCTAATGACTTAATAAGTAAATATCACAATTGGGTATGACATGAGCCTGTTATTTTTAAGCAGAAATAAACGTACAATCTTTGTAAACATTTAAAAGAGGTGTTGTCTCCGTTAATACACCTTAAAAAATATTGTTTAGTTGATAAGATAAAATGTGGTGTACTCTTGACGACAATTGCCTAAGTATTTTAATGCAGAAAATTAATGTTTTATAAGTCATAACTATCATCTATGGTTCACCCGAAATATTACCCATTCTTAGCAGGGTTGGTGCTGTCCCGAGGAACCTATAATACAATTCCGGTGCCTCGACCACTGTACACTACTGTCCATAATACTAGCAGCCTGACCGAGTCCGATCTTAGGTGGCCCACGCTACTAATGATCACTACAAAAAACCATCACCTTATTGACATGGCAAACAGTAACTTATGTTTGTCACGTCAATAATTTTTGAAGTGTCTAAATAAACACGTCAAAAAACAATTTATTGACGTGTCAGATTTAGACACGTCAAAAATTTTTGATGTGTCTTTATTCAACACATTAAAAATTATAATTAATTATAATTAAAATTAATTAGGTAGTAAATTAATTTTAATTGGTATGAAAAATTAATTTTATCATATTAGTATAAATTAATTGGTATATATATATATATATCACACGCATGCCAATTAGCTAGTATCATAATCATACTATTGTACAATTAATATTATCACATACATATGAATCAAACATTTCATTAATATGATATGATATTATCATGCATAAATCATTCTAGTAATATTAATATGATAGCCATATTAATTTTTAAAAAATATATAGGACATACAAAATACATTTATTTTATAAGACCCGCAAACCCCACATGAACTCGGCCAACACAAAACACAATGTTCGGTGAGTGGATTTTTGAGCCCTCACGAAAAATAAATTTTATTATCTGTACATCTTGAATATTAATTTATTTATTCTCTAATTAGTTTTAAGTATATTGTATGTATAATGTGTTATATAAGAGAAAAAAATGATATAAGCAAAAAAAAAAAAAATGATATAAATGAAAATTTAAAAATTTATCTTGCAATTCTTGACGTGTCACAAGTGGACACGTGATAAAATGGTGACATATATGTAACACTCCTCATATATAGCTGTTATGCAATTAAAATATATGTTAATAATAAAATAATTTAAATACTTAACCTTATAAAATGAGAGTTAATGTAGTATTTTTTTTTTAATTATATTATTTCAATATAATTTAAAAGGAGAAAGGAAGAACTTGGACGGCTAAAAAACATATTAAAAGGGGAGATGAGAAAACCAATTATATTTTTTCAATATAATTTAAAAAACATATTGAAATTATATTATTTCAATATAATTCTTGATGTGCCATGTGGCACGTCAAGAAGTTCTTGACATGCCACATGTGGCACGTCAAGAGCTTCTTGACGTGTCCTGTATTGACATGTCAATAAGCTCCTCGGGAAGGCGCGAATCTAGCTGGTAGCGCCTTCCCTCCTTTTTTTTTTTTTTTTCCTTCCCTCTCTTTCTCTCTCCCCCGCGCTACAGCCCCCCCCTTCGCCAGTTTTTTTTTCACCTTTGGCCGGTCGTTTTTCACACAGCCCTCCCCACCACATTTCTTTCTCTACTCGCGTTCTTTCTCTCACTAGCTAGCTTGCTACTAGCCGTTCTCTCTCTCTCTCACCCGCTCTCTCTCTTAGTGGTTCTCTCTCTCACCGGCCATCATTGCCGCTCCTCCCTCCGGAAGCACGAGCTCTCCCTCCAGCGGCCTCTCCAAAATCAGGTATATATATATTAATTGATTGACTTATTTATATATTATATAAATAAATAATTTATATAAATATATAATTTACAGTGCATATTATTATTTATTATTGATGTAGTTATATTAGCAAATTAATTTTAAATGTTAGCTAATTAATTTATTTGTTTGAGATATATGTTTTGTATGGTGGGAATATTGTTTAATGTATTTGCATACATGCATGCATGCAAAATTACGTACGTAAATTTTTTGAAATTAGTTTTTTTTTGTGCAGATTTTTGCATTTAGATTTAGACCTATATTTTGTGTAGGTTTTGCAAATGCACGTTATTAGAACCAAAAAACCAAAAAACTTGTTTAAAAAAAAATAAAAATAAAATAACAAATAACAAATGCATATACATTTTGGACATAATTTTTGTTTAGATTTTAAAAATTTAGAATAAGTATGTAAATGTTAAGAACGAAAAACAAAGGAAGAAACAAAAGAAAACAAATAACATAGCTAGCTCGATTTATTTTATCTACAGTCCCCATATATAACAAATGCATAAATGTTATAATAAAAGAAAAAAAAAATCAACATTTAACCTAGCTAGATAGGTCTAATTTATCTAGGGTCCCCATATATAAAAAATTCACTTAGGTTTTACAAATTTAGATTATGTAAATGTCACAAAAAACGAAAAAAAAAAATTACAACAAATAAGATAGCTAGATCTATTTTATCTAGGGTTCCCATGTATAACAAATGTATTTAAATTTGGACCTTAATTTTGTTTAGGTTTTGCAAATTTAGATTATGTAGATGTTATAATTAAAACTAAATGTATATGTTTATTTTTTTAAAATAAACAAAAAATTGAAACGATGTAATTAAAGAAATACACTAAAAAACATAACAACTAACTAACTAACCTAGATTTATTTTATTCAATTAGGGTTTCAGTAACTAAAGCTATGGACAAGAGTTGGATGACAAAGTCTAGAGGTACGAGGGAATACAGAGATCGAAGTAGATTATTCGTGGACTTTGCAGTTAAGAACTGTACAATCCCTGATGGAAAAATTTCTTGCCCCTGTAAGGCGTGTCGTAATAAGTAGCGCCACCCGCTTGGTTTCGTATTTTACCACTTGATAGGGGCTAAAGGAATAATGACTGCATACAGAAACTGGTATTATCACGGTGAGAAGCCTGTCCGGTCTCCTGTTGCAGTCTCTAATTCAACTACCACAATCACAGATGCGGGTATAAGCACAACACAAGGTGAAAACATGCAGACAATGTTGTTGATCTATTCGGCGTGCACAGTGTCATGGAAGACAATTGTGAGCCTGAAGTGTTGGTGTAGAGGAATGAAGAAACTGTGAATGAAGAAGCCGATGAAGGTAACGTACTAAAGTACTACAACTTGCTTAAGAAGGCAGATAAGCCACTTCATTATGGGACCAAACATAGCAAGCTTAGTGCTATTGTACATCTGTACAACTTGAAGTGCGTTGGCAGACTTAGTAACGCGATATTCTCATCTTTTCCTGAGTTCATCAATCAGTTGCTGCCTGCGAGTGATGAAGCTTTGCCGGTTAATACATATGAGGCGAAAAAGGTTCTAAGGGACATTGGCCTCGGGTATGAAAAGATCCCGACGTGTCGTAATGATTATATGTTATTCTGGAAGAGCAATAAGGATTTAGAGCTTGTTTGGGATTGCGTTTGAGAAATAGAGCTTTTAAGTCAAAAAGTGCTTTTGGACAAAAGCTTCATTTTTAAACTTTTGCTAAAAGTACTATTTGGTCATTTTTAGGCTTTTTGGACCTTTAAAAGCGCTTTAATTTTTTTACCAAACGAGTATTTTTTTTTTTTAAATGGGCTTTTAGAGTGTTAAAAGCACTTTCAAGCCCCTCAAACGCAATCCCAAACAAGTCCTTAGATTCATATACCGTTTGTGGAGTATCTAAGTGGAAGGATGAAATTCATTTGGATGAGGATGGTAAACCCATATCATCGACTAAGAAACGCCTGGTCAAGGTGTTGCGGTGGTTTTCACTCATATCATGACTACAGAGACTGTTTATGTCAGAGCATACTGTCCCTATATGAGGTGGCATGCAAAAGGCCGAACTAAGGATGGTGTATTGAGGCATCTGGCTGATGGTGAAGCATGGAGGGCATTCGACAATTTACATCCAGACTTCTCAGTGGACTGTAGGAACGTCAGGCTTGGACTAACCTTGGAAGGATTTAATCCATTTGGGAACATGGGCACATCCCACAGTACTTGGCCTGTAATGCTTGTATCGTACAACTTGCCTCATTGGACGTACATGAAACAAACGTCATTTATACTATCCCTGATAATCTCGGACCCAAAGTCACTTGGAATGGATATAAATGTCTACCTTCGACCCTTAATTGAGGAGTTACAGGAACTATGGACTGTAGGTGTATGCACATTTGACATCTTCAAGAAAAAGAACTTTATGTTGCAAGCGCAATTGATGTAGACAATTAATGACTTCCCGGCATACGCAGATTTGTCCAAGTGGCATAACAGGGGTGAGAAGGCATGTCCCTGCTGTATACACTTGACAAAGTCCAGAAGGTTAAAACACAGCAAGAAATCTTGTTATATGGGGCACAGGCGATACTTGCCCATGGATCATCCGTGAAGGAGGAACAGAAGAACATTTGACGGCAAGCAAGAACTAGAATGTGCCCCCGATGTGCTAAGTGGAGATGAAATCCTTAGACAATTAGAAGATATGGCATTTGGGGATGAGAATGCCGGTAAGACAAAGACGAATAATAAGAAAAAAGACAAGAAATGGAAGAAGAGTGGGCCTACAGAAATAGGAGGCGGGACTGCTAACGTATTGTGGAAGAAGAAAAGTGTTTTCTTTAGGTTGCCGTATTGGAAAGATAATTTATTGCGGCACAACCTTGATGTCATGCACATTGAGAAAAATGTGATGGACAACATACTTGGCACAATACTGGACATTCCAAGAAAAATGAAGGACAACCTCTAAGCCTGCACAGACTTATAAGAAATGGGATTGAGACATACACTTCATCCATACACAGGAGAGGATGGTCAAACATATATGCCCTCAGCTTCCCACACGATGTCTAAGGACGAGAAACACATGTTTTGAAAGTGCTTTGAAATGTAAGGGTGCCAGACAGATATGCCTCAAACATTTCCTGATGTGTACGACTTAGTGATCGTATGATATCCGGTTTAAAGAGCCATGACAGTCACGTCATTATGCAACAACTTCTCTCTATTTCATTGCGTGGATCACTACCAGGTAACGTGGTTAGACCACTTGTCGGGATGTCTGCATTTTTCAGGGGCCTATGTTCAACGTCATTGACACAAGAGGATATGGACCGACTAGAGGGTGACATTTGTATCACATTGTGCCAGATAGAACAGGTCTTCCCCCTAGTTTTTTTACCATAATGGTTCACTTTGTCGTGCATCTTGTCCGTGAATGCCAACTTGATAGACCGGTACAGAATAGGTGGATGTATCCGGTAGAGAGGTAAAATAACTTTACGATTATTCATCAATTTATTTTCCCTCCATTATAAAACCGTCAATAACTGTAACAAACGAATTATGTTCATATGTAAGAGCCTTGGGGGGTTCAAATCTAATGTGCGCAATAAAGTGGCTCCTGAGGGTTGCATTGCAGAGGGCTACATAGCAACTGAGTTGGTGGCATTCTACTCGAGGTATTTAGACAATGCAGCAACATTTCACAGCAGGGCTCAAAGAAACCCGGATGGTTCAAAGGGGGTGGGAACATGAGTTATCCACGACCGTGTCACATTGACACAAATTCACCAATACATTATGTTTAACTCGGATGAGTTCCTTCAACTACGGACGTAAGTCGTGTTAGTAGTCTATGCAACTTCAATATCACCTTGTACCCTTAGTTGTGAATTATAATAGAACTAATTTCGTATTGTAGGGTGCACATGGATACACTTAGGCGATCATGCGATAGGGGGTGAATGATAGAGGATCAATTGGAAACTCAACATCATGAGCTATTTTGCGATTGGTACCGTGACTACGTAAGACTACCGTGATGTTTAACTATTATAATCCGATTATATTTACTTATGGTTCATAACAACTAACAAAACTAACTTCTTTATGGTCAGTTGTATGTAATATAGTCGCAGGTGAATCGAATGGACGATTGACGCACGAAGAAAATAGGTGACAAACAGGTAATGCATTGTAGAGGGCCGAAGGAAACAACTACTAGATATAATAGATATGTGGTTAACGGGAAGCTGTTTCGCACTCTTGCATTCGATGCCAGAAAGAGGACGCAGAATAGCGGCATGTGAGTGTTGACTGTTGATGGCGAAACGTACTATGGGAAGTTAACGGAAGCAATTGAGGTGGAGTACTTTGACAGGACCGAGTACGTTCTGTTCGAGTGCGATTGGGCGGACAACACGAGGGACAGGGGGTACAAGGTAGACGAGTATGGCATGATGGTTGTCAACTTAAAAAACCTTGTCCACCGGGGCCAGCAAATTACTGATAAGCCGTATGTGCTAACGTCATAAGTTGACCAAGTCTTTTACGTCGAAGATGAAAGGGACCCTGATTGGGCTTGTGTTGTAAGGACTAAACTTAGAAACATATACGATGTTGGTCAGGGTGAAGGTCCTGATGATGAATGTGCCAACTATCACGAGTGTGAGCCGCTCTTATTGACCAGCAATAATGAAGTGGATCTGCAGGACGACATTGACTATGTTCGGCAAGACTTAGATCCAATATAATCGTATGTGGTTAAAAAAAATAAAATTATATATGAAGTTCACATTAAATGACTTGTTTTCTGTTATTTCTTTGTACATTGATTGGTAATTGTGGTGCATATTTTATCTATTGTATATATAATTAATTGGGTGCGTGATGTGTTTCACAGGTTGATATGAATACTAGGGGGAAGAGTAGACGATGGAGGTCCCCACAGGTAGACGACTAGGGGTATAGACCAGTACTTCCAAAGCATGTGGAAGGGTCACAGTACTATCAGTCTCAGTCGGTTCCATACGACAAGGAGCAAGAGTATCATCCGCCTACTCCGTTGCCTACGATGAGCGAGTTAGGGGTGTGTTCACATGGCCATGTAGAGTGGTTATTCCTCCACGTGGAGAACACCGATTTGAACTACAGTGAGCCATCACAACCGGATGACAGTGAGACACAGTACTATTCAGAGGACAGGGATGATGGGACAGGTGTCATGCATGACTCGCAACTCGATGACCCTTCAGAAGTGTTGGGCAGTCGCCAGCTCCGAACAATAAGTAAGTATTTATGCTTCAAATACCAATATTGAATACGTATATAATTTATGTAGTTAATATTGAATTCTAAATAGTTAACATTTGCAAGTATTAATGTGTTAGGCATCGGGTGATATGGGCGCACCCATATTCAGGTGGTGACCATCCCACCATCGAACAAGACGTGGGATGTCCCCACCGGGCAAAAGGTCGTGTGCAGGTGGACTTCTACATCCCACCTGAGTACAATCTCGAGGCGAGTAAAAGGGACGCGTTCAGAGATATGGGCGTGAAGCTGAAGAGTTGGAGACACTCTATGAAAGACGCATTAAAAATTCAGCTGGGCGATACTCCTGACACAGTGAAGGCGAGAATGGGTCAAGACGTCGTTTCGTAATACAATGCCGGCGACTTGGATGTGTTGTTGGATAAATTGTACGACCCGAAGAATTATCAAGTAGGTCACGAGTATAGTTTCATTAATTGTACTTGTGTTAGGGCTGGCATTTTAAGGGTGGCATTTGTGTAGGAGTATGCTGCCTACATGAAGGCATTGCGAGCTACAAACAACACACCTCACTGCATCAGGTCAATGAGCTTTGCTAGGGAGACACATGAAGATGTATTTGTCTTATTTACCACATATATATATATACCATATGTTTATGTTTTTTTTTTTTTATGATTTTTTTTTTCTACGCAGACCTTATCTTTGGGCACTACTCCGACTCGAGCGCAAGCTTACATCTCGACACTAACGAAGAAGGATGGTGACTATCCAAATGAAGTGGTCAAGGAGAAATGTGTAAGTACTCACCGATATATATTTTGATAAATTATTTGTGATTAACCTTCCTTATTTGAGATACTAACTTGTTATTTAACGTACAGGAGAGGATGAAAGAATGGATACCCACTGACCCGACATTGACGTCGAGTGTGACTGAAGGGACGGTATGGTGGACATCTAATGACGCGTATGCTCAGGCGCACAGAAATACGCCTGAGTACACTGGCAGGGTCTAACAGGTGGGTCCGAATGTTTTACAGGTGCGGGGCAGCATACATTCGTACTATACACCATCCCAAGCACGGTCTCAGAATCTTAGGAGCTCCTCGTTCTCATAGATGACAGATAGGATTAGAGAACTTGAAGAGGAGCGGACAGAACAAAGACGTGCGATGGATGAGATGACCAAACAGATTGAAGAACAAAAAGCCCAAATAGCGGAGAAAGATACCATCTTTGATGCCCGTTTCCGCCAGCTTGAGGCCATGCTCGCGTCGACCATTGGATCTGCACCCCACAGAGGTAATGATATATTTTGTGTTGTTTTTCTTATTCTTCGGTTAACACGACTATATGTAGCATTGATCACTTGAACTGTTAGAAACCCCTATTCTTCACAAAAGTCCCAGTTAGCAACGCTTTGTTACCGTGGTTCATTTTAGAACTAACATATATTTGCATCACTATATATTTGTGTTTTGAATTTTTTTTATTGATTATCATTGGTTCACAACTCATTTGTAGGTAATGCAGATTAAGCGTTGGGGGATGACTATGTTGACTTGGGCTGAGCACGTCGTTTCTCATCACTGTTTGTGAAGTTTTATATATATTTTGTTACTATTTGTTGATGTATATAGTTAGATCAAACTATATGTTTGTTGAGACTAATTGAAACTTATTTGTAGCAGATAGAACATAGATAGTTTTATTGTATATTTGTTTTGCCTTGTGTTGGAACATATTTTCGATGTATATATTTGTTTTGTTCTGTGTTATGTTGGAACGTAGTATATGTGTTGAAATTTTGTTTAATTAATTTTTGTTAGAATTTCATATGCATTGAATATATTGGAAATTGGATACGTATTGGATATTGGATATATATTGGATATTGTATTGGATATGAATTGGATATTGTATATTGGATATGTATTGGATATTCGAATTGTATTGGATATTGGAATTGTATTTGGAAATTGGAATTGTATTTGTATATTGGAATTGTATTTGGATATTGGAATTGGAATTGTATTTGGATATTGGAATTGGAATTGGAATTGTATTTGGATATTGGAATTAGAGTTGGAATTGTATTTGGATATTGGAATTGTATTGGATATTGAATGTATATTTGATATTGGATATATTGGATATATATTGAATGTATTGGATATATATTGAATGTGTTGGATATCAGGTTAATACGTAAATTTGAGTATAAACCTAAATAATATAGAAAATATTTAATTGAAAAAAAAAAAGATTTTTGACGTGTCAAATGGAGTGACACGTCAAAAAATTTCTCAAAATTTTTTTTGACGTGGCAAAAGTAAAACGTCAAATTTTTTTTTTTTGACGTTTTAGTCTTTGACACGTCAAAAATTTTTGATGTGGTGAAAATGCCACTTCAAAAACTTGGATTTTTTGACACCCCCTTTTTAACCGTTAAGATACGTCAAAAGACACACATCAGAAGGGGTTTCTGACGTGTCAATACCATTGACACATTAGAAACCCCTAGTCAAAAAGTTACTGAATTTTTGTAGTGGATGTATGTTCTATAGTGACCCGCCCGTTAAGGCTGCTCCAGTCACGAAATACCCATTGGATCCAAGGTCCATATATCACACACACAAACAGTTTGACCATAGAATCAAGTCTATAGAGTAAGCTGATGGCCATTATACCGCATGTACAGGTGTACCATGTCATATAATGCATCTTATCAATCAGTTATTAAAGCAGCTACCAAGTTATACAAAATATAAGCATGCTCATATCATATGTATGCTCAGTCACCTGACATATCGCATGTTTTTAAGAAAAATGTTGGTAAGTATTTACTAGAGAACTCTACGAGGTTCCATCTAATGAAAATGGGTGCTAAAAACCTATGTACCACATATTTGGGCTAAGGGACGTTTGCCTTGCTCTCTGGGCAAGCGCTCGCTCCCTAGGGCGAGCGTTCAGCTAGAAAGTTAAGGTTCGGCCAGAAGCTCACAAAATGTGTTTTAGGCTTCTATCTAAAGCTATGGGTTAGTACTTCTCTTTCTAGGCCCTAAATGGACACATCCAAGTGCAAAACGTATTATCATGCAACTTTAAAGGAAACAGGGGTGGGTTGAAAGCTTTTCTAAATCGTTTTTGGTTTTGTAAGAAATTGGGTACAAGAGTTGTCCAAGGTATATTTTAAAAATGTGTAACACCAACAAAGCAATAACATCAAACATGAAGATTAAGAAATAAGCTAGAAATTACCTTGAGGATAGCAAGTCCACACCAAAGCTTCCTCCTTCTCTCTCAAAGATCACTCCTCGCTCTAGGGTTAATATTTTTGATGTTTAGGGAGGCTGAGAGTCGAAGGCATGGCTTATATAGGGGCTTCGAGCTTGCCTTGGTTTGAAAAAGTGAAGAATGGGTTAAAATTGATTTTCAGAAATGGCAACGAGCACTCGGGATTTAAGACCCGAGAAGTGGGTCCACAGGTATTATTGAGCGAGCGTTTGGGTACTATTTACACAATAGGTATAAAGGTTCAGGGGTACGTTTGGGTTTTGCCCAATGGGTTGAAGACTGGTCAGCGAGTGCTCGTGTGGTCCCCAAGCGAGTGCTCACACCTAGGCCAAGAGAGAGTGCTCACGTGGTCCCTAATGAGTGCTTAGCCAGTGAGGGTGGTTTTGGGGTTTTTGCTTCTAAAAGTCTCAAGGGATTTGGATTATCTAGAAAAGGTTTAGGTATCTTGGTTTAAGGCTTTGTTTTAAGGGAACATTAACCGATTAAGTAAGAAACCTATGACCTTTTAAAACAGGTGTTTTGTCGGGGTATTACGAACTTGGACCTAGGATTTTCTTTTTGGAGGTGGAACCGACGCCGATAATGAACGATGACTCAGTCTTTGAAATCGAAGAGGAAATCGTTGTTAGAGGAAGGCTTAGCCGACTCACTATCGAAGAAATCCAAACTTTCAAAACATAATATGGCTTTTGAGGATTCCTTGCTTTGATTTGCTTTAGTGTCCTCTTTTGTAACTACTATGAAAGAGATGTTTGGAAATGTGGTTGAAGGTTGCAGTCGTTATGAAAAAAAAAAAAAAAAAAAAAAAACAGAAGGAGTAGGAAACTGAAAAAGAAGAAGAAAAAAGAAAAATAAAAGAGGCCATGTTCCACTATTTTGGCCATTTGTTGGTCCATTATTTGGTTTATTGTTAGTCATGTTGTTGACCCAGACCCATATTTTGGCATTTGTGGTGTTGTTTAAAGACCAAGGCTCAGCCTTTGTGGTTTTGTTTAAACGTATGCCTACTTATGGCCTATATAGTTGGCCTTATTTTCAGCCCATTGTTGGCTTTCATTTTGGCTCATAATTGGCCCTCTTATTGTTGTTTAAGGCGCATATCTGATCACTATCCCCAACTGCGTCTAGTTATTGATGTTGACCATTGTCATTTCTTGTAGTGATCCAAATAATTAACTAAGCTTAGGTAGCTTAGTTAGAAGGTTAATTTGGGCTTTGGGTCACTAGGAATAGCTTGAAGGACATTTTGAAAATTTTAGACTTTTTGACCGAATGTACGCATAGGGGACTTACGCCTGCAAATAGTACACGGACCTATGCATGGGAGGCCATGCGGACGTACACCTATAAATAGTATACAGACGTACGCATGGGGGACCACGCGGACGTATGCCTGCAAATAGTACGCGGATGTACGCATGGGGGACCACCCGGACGTACACTGACTTTTGGTTTGACCACTGGTTAATGCTTATACTTACGATGCAGCCTTTGGTCCGCTAAGTAAATAGTACGTGGACGTATGCCCCTATAGTACCGTACGTACTCTACTTTACATAACACCTCCTGCAGCGCCCACAGCTTTTCCCACCTATAAGTACTCCACCCCTACACACCCATTTACCCTCCATTTTCGCCCTTGAGCCCTTTGGAACCCCTGTGTGAGTGTTTGGTGAATGTGGTGAGTTCTTGGAGAAGAAGATGTGATTCTTGGAGGTTTGGTTTCAAGGAGGCAACCTTCTACGCTTAAGTTTTCTCTTTAGTTGTTATATTGCTTTTCTAGACTAGCTTATTTGTTGGTTTGAGCCTCTAGCTAGGTTATGCCTTTAGTCTTTGTTTAAGTTTGGTTTAGCGTTTCACCTTTGTTGAACAAATTTTCTTATGCATGGAGGTATCATTTTGAGATAGGAGGTCCTAGGAATCCTTTTTGGTAGCTTTATAACAAGTTTGGGAGGATAGGAGGACGTATGGAACAAATGAGGTTCTACCTGAACCTTCAGGGTGTCCGTATGGCCTTGAGCCCGGACGTATGACCCAAAGCATTCTAAGGAACGCCACTTTGACTAGTTGTCTAATAGCCTCTATTTTCATGTTGTAGGTTCATTTTAGTTAGACTCAAAACTAATGATAGGTCTTTTCTCAATATTCGAGGTAATGGAGCCTCAAGGGGATTTTATGGAGGACCCTTATGACCCGGGTGAGTACAAACTCACATGATTGCTTGTTGTTGCTTTTCTCGCATTGCACGATTATTTTATATATATCAAACATAGATATTTTGCAATTATCATGAAATACATTTTGGACTGCTCTGAACTCTCTTTTGTGAAAATGTATTTTGATAAAAATTATAATGATGAAACTTGTAAAACTATGCATGTAAAAGACGGATAAGATTAATTGCATCGTATGACATGGTACACCGGTACGTGCGGGATAACGGCCATGGGCTTACTATACAGGTTAACTTTATGGTCAAGTGTGTGTGTGTGTGGGCCTTGGATCCTGTGATTTTTTTGACTGGCGTAGCCATTGCCAAATGGTAGGTCATTAAAGGATATACATCACTAGTAGTGTTGGCCACCCGAGGTCAGACTCGATCGGGCTGCTAGTAGTGAACGGTAGCGTACAATGGCCGGGAAACTGACATTGTATTACAGGTCCCTTGGGAAAGCGTCAATCCTACTGAGAGGAGGTAATATCTCGGGTAGACCATACTGTTGATCTATGACATGATTCTCATATACCAGTATATATTATATCTATATTGCATTCTTGATAAACTGTCACCTCATAATGCTGCGTGTGTTTTATAAACAACTAAGTTTACCATTTAATGATGGGTATGTCATATGCATTTATACTCACTAAGTCGTTGGACTTACCCTTGTATTCTTTCCATTTTTTCTCCATATGTATAACTATACCGTTATAGATAGTTTAGCAGAAGATTGATACCGCAAAACATCTCGTTGTCATGGAGGATTCGATCTGGGAGATGCATGAGGACTTATTGTGAGATTAGGCGGGTACTCATGGTAACTAGTACTTTTGAGTTATGCTGTAGACTTTAGAGTTTTGATGCATGCTTGAATATTAAGGTATAGAATGGATCCTTTATAAAGATGACTTGTATGGTGTGATTTTAGGTACTTTAATGATCCTTGGTAAATGCTCTGGTTGTAATGATTAATGTTTATAGAATCTTAATGTTTCCGCTGCTTAGTATTTTCTTTTGAGGAGTAGAGATCTCCAAGTCTTGTTCCTCATGGAATAAGCTAGGCTAGGAGACGAATCATGGAGTTAATTAATGTTCGGGGCATTACATTTCCCAAAAAAGAAAAAGAAAAATCAAACTGAAGATGTTAGAATATATTCCAGAAAAATCAAAGAAAAATCCCTAGCTTCCAGAATCTTCCACCTTGAGTTTGAGAAAAGATGTTAGAATATATTATAAGATTTGATTTTTATATTATATGATTTGATTTCAACATTGATTGTAATCAAATCAAATCAGATTTGAATACATTTAAATCTACTTTGATTTGATCATGCCATTTTGTATTCTCTAAACCTCCCTATAAATAGAGACCATTTGTATTTAAAATTCATCAAGGAATAAGAGCAAAATGTAATCCTTTGGCTTTTAACCTGTGGACGTAGATCATAGAACAAAACATGTAAAATTCTTGTCTCTATTTTCTTTTATTTTTGCTATTACGTACCTTCATTGTTCTATTAGATTATCTTTTATTTCACATACTGTTACGGGCCTTTCCATATTAGGCTACTCGTATTAATTTTATGTATTAGGTTTATATTATGTTAGCATAAGTCGGCTAACCTTAGCCGTATTAGGGTTATGATATTATTTCAATAAGAGTCTTTGTCTGACTTAGCCCTAACTCTCTTATGTAATATGTAATTGAATCCTCTATTTAAAGGGATTATGCTATGAATAAATGCATGAAAATAATTAATCAAAAACCTTGTATTTGAAAGGTCTAAGTTCTCTCAAAATCTAAGGTCTAGATTCTCTTAGAACCTAATTTATTCCGTTACAGGCTTAGTTTCGTAACAACTTAGTATCAAAGCCAAGTTCAATGGTGGATCAAATAGTAGATTGTTTGGAGCAACAAATTGGTCATCTTGAGGAACGTTGTTGGAACGTTTGATGAAGAATATGGAGGAGAAGAAAATTAATCACAAACTTCGTGTTTGAAAGGTCTAGGTTCTCTCTAAGTTTCCTCAAAACCTAACTTATTTTATTACGGACTTAGGTTCGTAAGACATACTGTCGCATATTTACCATTACTATAAACTCAAAGTAATTGATGTTAACATGCAAAAATTTCCTTCCCATTGATGCAACAACTTTTTTCAAAAACTTTTTTTTTCGGGATGAATAAAATTTTCATTCCATTAACACATGTACAAACAGACCACCCAAGTACACTGGCAAGAAAACAAGCTGGAACTCAGTTATTTACAACAAACAAAGAAAAACCAGACCCAAATCAAACAATTACAAACAGCAGGCTAAAATTATTCTACCACCCAATAGAAAAAAGAGTTTTGTCACCCATTCTGAATCAAGATACTCAAAGGAATTTTTCAATTCTCTCAAATCTTGACATTTTCATAAGCATGCTTGAAATTTTCTTTGCCCTTTTCAATAATTCTTGTACTAATCTCCCAACAAATAAGTTGTAAGATTTGCTCCTCAGAATTCACCCTATTGCAAAACATTGGTAAGTAATAATGCTATTCTTTATAGATATGAATGTCAAATCATATATATATATAGTTCTATAATTGTTCTCAGCCAATTTGTATAATATATATAGTTCTATAATTGTTCTCATGACTTCATCTTTTTGGTGTATTATAACCCCATTGGGGCCATGAGTGACACTTCATTTCTGGCTTTAAAATCTTAGGTCCCAATAAGTTGACACAGGGAGCAGCCGGCTGGCGCATACTGCCGTCTTAACTCAAAAGGGTTGGCTGCCTAATGAGAAGACTCGTATTGAAGCTTTGAAAATTTGAATACATTTATTTATATTTCTTCCAATATATAACCTGCAGAAGTAGGTGAGGATGATACGTATTGGGGAAGAAGACTCTCCACATATTATATATTATTTTATTTATTGCAGAAAGGGAGACTAATCGGGGATTGACACAGAGAAGAATAAACATCTGGAAGAAGGGTTATATATAGTCTTAAAGTCAAATATTGGAAGCTCAAAACAGCAGCCCAATTGATCATATGACATATGGTGACTTTCCTTCTTCATTTGTATAACTAAAGATATTTTGCATGATTGAGTGGAGTAAACGACACTTACTTCTGAGACTTAATTCTGTGTAGAAGTTTTACTATTAAAATGATCTCTAGTGGAGTCGTTTTAATATCCCATAAACAAATGTCTCAAACCCTCATTTTTTTTAGTGGATGGAGATTCATATTATCTATAGTAGTAGGTTTGTAAAGGAAAAGGATTAGCTTTACAGTACTGTTGGAGTTTTAGGTTATATATTTATGGGAAATTTTCACTTATTCTCCTCATCTGTTATCGCGTTTAAAAAACTCTCAAATATCGACTATTAAATTTTAAAAGCTTTGTAATGTCATCTGCCTCTTATGATTTTATGTTAAAATTCTAATAAAAAACGTGAATTTTTTTTTAAAAAAAACCCATTTTTTAATTTATCAAAAAACAATTGACATGCTCCACGGCTGACTCACGACCAATTTGGCTATGGGTCAAGTTTTTATTATTATTATCATTTGTGTTGTGCATGCACTTGTGAGGTTTGTGTCGCACATTGAGAAAATATAAAGAATAAAAGTGGTTAATATACCTAAGTGGACCCAAACCCACTAGCTTAAGCTTTTGGGCTAGAAATAGTATCTAATGTGTATATTAATTTACTCTTGTTTGATATGAGTGTCTTGGTTCGATGTGGTTTCTCTTAGAGTACACGTGACACTCTTGTGTATGGGAGAGTTTGGTCAATGTCAGGGCCGGCTCAATGTATTTTGGGGCCTTAGGCAAAACTTTGAACTTGGGCCTAAATTTTTTTTTTTTTTTAAGTAACAATTTTTTTTTTGAAATTGGGCCTAAAATTTTTTTTTTAAGTAATATATATATACATATTATTTAAAAATTCCTCTTCTCGCTTTTTGAGATGCAAAATTTTTGATTAAATTTTTATATTCAAGATTTTCTAATATCTTTTTTTCAATTGATAATATGGCTAATCCATTTAATCTCTCTTGTGACATTGTTGATCTTAGGTAGGATTTTATCAATTTTAATTTTGAAAAACGTCTTTCTGCTGAAGCAACTGTAACAGGTATTGTCAATAAAATTCTATAAGCGATACATGCATTTGGAAAAGAATCAAGTCTTTTTATATAATTTAATATGTCAATTGGAGCACTTTCTTCTATTTGTAAAATTTCTTTTAAAACTTTTAGTTCTGAAAATAAATCTAAACTATCAAGATCATGTTTTAGGAAACATTCTAGATTAAGACATTTATTTTGCAAACTATCATCATCTAGTGATTTTAATTTCTTAAAATTAAATAAAAAACCAAAAATATTTTCGTATATTTGAAATTGTTCAAACCTACTTTGAATTGAAGAAATAGCTTGATCTACTATATATAAGAAGTAATCAATTCTAAAAGATTCTTCAGCAGTTTGTGTTGTCTCATCATTAGCATTCTCATCAAACTGTTTCTTTCTACGAATTACACGTTTTTCACGAAAAACATGTTCTATTTCCATTATGGTTGCAATCTCTTTAGATGAAATCATAGCCGATGCAAATCCAGTTTCTCTATAAGTTTTAAAATAGGAAATAAGACCTTCTAATTGATCTATAGCAACATCAATATGCATGTCTTGCGATTGTAAATTTTTACTAACAGTATTAACAGCAAATAAAATATCATACCAAATAGTCATACTCAATAAGAATTCAAAACTTTCAATCTCATAGGTTGCTAAACAATTAGCTTCACTTTTTGTTTTAGGATCTTCACTTGTTTTTGCTAATTGTAGCAGAGCCTCTCTTATTTGTGGAGTTTGAAATTTTATTGCTTTTATACTTTCAATCCAACTTTCCCAACATGTTTGTGATAATGGCTTAAGAGTTAAACTTGGCACATTATCTAGTAATATTTTCCATCGTTTTGTGGATGACGAAAACAAAGTATATATACGTTGTACAATTCCAAAAAAAGATATAGCTTTAGGACATGAATTAGCAATATCACATAGTACAAGATTAAGACTATGACAACCACAAGGTGTGTAAAATGCTTTAGGATTTATATCTAGTAGTCTTTTTTGCACCCCTTGTTCTTTTCCCTTCATATTAGATCCATTATCATAGCCTTGTCCTCGTATATCACTAACGTTAAGTTCAAGTTTTTTAATTAACCCAATCATTTCAATAAAAAGACCTTCTCCAGTAGTATCATCTACTGTTATAAATTCTACAAAATGTTCTTCTACTTTTATTGAATTTTTTGAAATATTAACACATCTTAGAATGAGAGACATTTGTTCTTGATGACTTGCATCTAGGGTACAATCAAGTATAATTGAAAAATATTTTGCTTTTCTAACTTTTTCAATAATACTCAATTTTACTTCTGTTGCTAACAAATGTATCAATTCATTTTGTATATTATGTCCAAGATAATGATTATGAATTTTCCCATCTTTAATACGGCGAATATGCTCTTGCATTACTGGGTCAAATTCTGCAATCATTTCAATTAGACTTAAAAAATTTCCATTATTTTCTTGGTAAATCTTTTCATTTTGTCCTCTAAATGCCAAATTATTCTTACCAAGATTCTTTACTACAACAATAATTCTCAATAATACTCTTTTCCAATGATCTTTCTCTTTGTTAATTTGTTCTTGGACATTTTTATCAATTGTTTTATTTTTTAATAATCTCATTTCTAAATCAATCCAGTCATTCATGTTAGTAATATGCTCATTGGTTGTTTCATGACTTTTTAGGTTAACGCTAAGATTTTTCCAGTCATTAGTTCCTTCATTAGCTAGTTGCATTCTATTAGGTTTTGAATTAAACAACTTGCAACAAAAACAAAATACTCTATCTACATCTTTTGAATAGACTAGCCATTTTCTATTATGTTGCTCCCCATTTGATAATTTTCGTATATAATATGTATTAGAAAAATGCCTAGAGTTCTCATCTTTAGGAAAATCTATAGTATTGTATCTTATTGGACCATTTTCTACTAACAAATTCCTTAATTTTGCATCAATATTTTTCCATTGGCCAGGGTCATAAATATTTGTAGCAATAGAATTAGATACATCAATAACATTTTCATTATCTTCTAATTCTTTTTGATGAGTTTCTTGTTCATTTATGAGTTTTTCACCTAAATTATCCTCAATATTTTGTTTATTGCTAATAACAAATTTATTTAGAGCTCCTCTTTGAGATTCAATCAATTTGTCTACTTTTCTCTTTTTCTTTTTTTTTTTTCTTCTTTTTTTTTAAGTTTTTCATATCCAGATGCATATTTTCTAGTAGACATGTTTAATTAAAAATACTAACAAATTAAACAAACACGATTTATCAAAAAAAAAAATTATGACTAGAATAAAATAAATGACAAAAATAGAACAATAAAACCTGATTTGGCAAAGGAATTATGAAGCAATTTTTAGAGATAAGACAGGAGACTCGGTCACTCGTAGTCGGAGAGGAAGAGAAAATGAGATAGGCAGAGAAGAAAAACTCAGAAAAGAGCAAGCAAAGAGGAGAGATAAAATGACAAATAGGAGATTCTGATATTTAAAATGCCCATAGTAGGTTTACTAGACTGACAGCAGTTTATATTTTTGGCTGTTGGCTTTCCCTATATGGCTAAAAAATAATTGGGAAATAAATGACAATATTTTATTCTAACGTATATATTTTCTCACGTAAAACAAAAAAGTGGCTAAGAGCATGACTGCAATTGTAGGCATGAATCAAATAAAAAAAAATTATAGGCATGTACTGTATGCGTGCAAAGGCTAGCTCTAGGGAATTGGGGAATAGGCATATAATGATGAAGGCCTTTAATGCTTTGTCTCTTCTTTTATTTATTTTTTATTTATTTTTTAAATTATTTTTAGAATTTATAATGGGTTTATTAATTGGAGTTTTATTAAATTGAGATCTTAAATTTTGATGCAAATTTTTTTTGGGCCCTATTAAAAATTTTTTTTGGGTTTCTTGGTATTTCTCTCCCCAACAATTTAATTATAATAATTTTTTAATTTAAAAAACTTTATGATAGTATAAAGGACATTTCACCTCTTTATCGATTTAACTTCAAACCCTAAAGAACAGGAAATTAAAGTGCAGGTTCCATGGCATGCATTAAAATGACTATTTAAGCAGTTGGATTGTCCCAAGTCATTAAGTGCCTATTGTCATTTATTTAGCAGGATTTCTTATTCTTTTTAGCATGCTTGACTAATGCATGCGGCTCAGTCCTGTTAATTATATAAATGAATAATAATTTATTTTATCAATAAATTAAAAACAGAAGCAGATTTTTATCGTTAAAAACAGAAGAAAAAGAATAAAAAGGATTAGAGGAAATTTCCTTGAGACAAGTCACATTAATTGACCCCTTGGAACATCCCCCAACCCACCCAACCCCTAAAAAAAAGAAAAAACGTATTCCAAAACGTTCAACAAATAAATAAAAGGGTTAAATACTCCAAAAGCCCCTGTGGTTTCACAACTTTATTTTTTCCTCCATGGGGTTTCATTTTTATCACAGGAGGTCCCTGTGGTTTTGATAAGTGACCAAATTAGTCAATCCGTTAGTTGACCGTTAAACTGACACGTGAACCAATCAGACGTCGACACGTGGCACATATATTAATTTTTTTTAAAAAAAAAATATTAAAAAAAAAAAAAAAATCGGAAGAAACTGGGGGTGGCTCGGCCACCCCCTTGGCAATTTGGGGTGGCCTAGGGGCTCCAAGGGGGTGGCTGAAACCAGCCCCGGTACCCACTGGGGGTGGCCGAGCCACCCCCATGGAGCCTTGGGGCTGGCCGAAACCACCCCCAACCACCATTGGGGGTGGTTTCGGCCACCCCCAAGGCTCCATGGGGGTGGCCGAGCCACCCCCATCCGGCCAGATGGGGGTGGCCAGGCCACCCCCATGGCCAAAGGGGGTGGCCGAGCCACCCCCAAATTGCCAAGGGGGTGGCTCGGCCACCCCCAGTTTCTTCCGATTTTTTTTTTTTTAAAAAAAATATTTTTTTTTAATTAAAAAAAATTAATATATGTGCCACGTGTCGACGTCTGATTGGTCCACGTGTCAGTCCGTACAGTCAACTAACGGTCAACTAACGGATGGACTAATTTGGTCACTTATCAAAACCACAGGGACCTCCTGTGATAAAAATGAAACCCCAGGGGGGAAAAAATAAAGTTGTGACACCCCAAGGACTAATTTAGTATTTAACCCTAAATAAAATAAAAAATCTATAATTGGGAAGAACAGCAGTGTTGCCAGAAGGAGAAAAAAAGAAAGCAAAATAATGAAAAGGAAGATAAAATAATATGCAACATGCTTGACTGCAGAGATGCTTTTCTATAAAATTAGCTGCAGTTGCCTCTCAGCTCTCTAGCTCGTTCAAATTATAATAAAATATAATTACTTGCACGTTGCAGTTGTTGTATTATTGCATTTTTCCCGCTTATCTCGGCGTTCCTTCAGCATGGGGGGTGATGTCAATTGTTTATAATTCCTTAATTTTAAGCAAAAAAAAAATTAAATGACTGAATAAATAATTTAATTGGTGGTCCTGGCCAAAATACCCACCCAATTCCATTCAAATATCCCTAGTTCTTTACTCCAGCCACTAGGTAATTAATTGAAATTATGCAGGTTTTCCGTGAGGATGAAGCTGAATCACTTTCCAATTAAAAATTTTCTCTTTTGCCTTTTGGGCAAAAGCACAGTCCCGTTTGTCTGATAGAGAGACGAAAAGGCGGTGAACACTAAAAAAAAAAAAAAAAAAAAAGATTTTTTGGCGTCTACAATAACACACTTTTTGCCACATCACTAATTACGGACGTGGTAATTACTGGCACGTCAAGAAAAACTTTATTGACTGTCATTTTTGACACGTCAATAATATTAATTATTTGTTTTAAAAAAAATTAGATAACAAAATTTAATTGGCATATATATATATATATCACATTTTCAATATTGTAGGAGTATTATAAACTAAAAAATTAAAGTGTTTTTTAGTATTAACAATCTAGAATATTAATACGTATATGTATTATCTTAGTCTAATTAAGTATATAGTTTTTTTTTTTTTTTTTTTAAATAAGTAATCATATAATTTTTTTCTCTTATTATTTTCAATATTTTTTTGACGTGTCAAATGTAACACGTCAATAATTTCTTGATGTGTCACATTTTGACACGTCAATAATTATTGACGTGGCATTTTGGCACGTCAATAATTCTTGATGTGTCAAAAATGACACTTCAATAACAATTATTTTAGGGTAAAGTCAATATATCCCCCTCAAATTACCATCCAATTGACAATGTACCCCCCAAACTTTCAATTGTGACAATGTTCCTCCCAAACTACCAAAACATTGTCAATGTCACCCCTAAGGCTAGCAAAAATATAAAAATGCCCCTATGTATTTTTCTATAAGACAAAAATACCCCTATAAATTCAAAAAATAAATAAAATAAATAAATTTTTAATTTTAAAAAAAAAAACGAAAATTTTAATTTAAAAAGAAAGATTTTTTTTTTTAAAAAAAAAACAAAAAATTTTTTTAAACAATTTTTTTCTTTAAACAGAAATTTTTATTTAAAAGAAACGGAAACTTTATTTTCTTAAACGAAAATTGTTAATTTTTTTTTTAAAAACATAAATTTTTATTTTAAAAAAGTTATAAAGAAAATATTTTTCATAACAAAAAAAAAAGAAAATTTTTAATTTTTTTCTTATACAATGGATTTTTTTTTTTTAATATTAAATTTGCCAACCTTTGGATTTATTTATTTATTTTAGTTTTAGGTTTTTTCTAGAAGTTTTAGTATTTTTTGTTTTTGTTTTACTAAGGTTAGTTTCGTCATTGGGGGGAACATTGACAATTTTTGGTAGTTTGAGGGAGGGGGGGGGGGGGGGGGGAATTGTCACAATGAAAAATTTAGGGGGGACATTGTCAATCGAGTGATCGTTTGAGGGGGGTATATGGACTTTCCCCATTATTTTAATTAGAATTAAATAGTAGATAACAAAATTTAATTGGTACCTATATTAGGTAACAAAATTTAATTGGTATATGTATAATTATACTTGATTCAAAATTTAATTGATACCTATATTAAGTAACACAATTTTATTGGTATATGTCGTCATATATTAAGAGATATATTCATTAGCTATTAAATATGTCGTTATAAAACTAGTTAATGCATTAGCTATTAAATATATTTAGACAATGATAAATAGGTACTCTTTTAATTTATTTTGAAACAATTATTATGGCTATATCACTTTTTCAATATTGTAGGAGTATTATAAACTATAAGGTTAAAGTGTTTTTTTAGAATATTAATACATATATGTGTTCTCTTAGTCTTAAGTATATAGTATTTTTTTTTAAAAAATAAGGATCATATCATTTTTTTTTCTCTTACTATTTTCAATTTATTTTCTTGACGTGTCATATGTAACATATCAAGAATTTCTTGACGTGTCACATGTAGCACGTCAAGAAAAGTATTTTCTTGACATGTCAACCATTGTTTCAATTGGATGTCAAAAATGCCTTTCTACATGGGGACTTGAGTGAAGAAGTTTATATTGACCAACCACTTGGGTTTGTCCTTCAGGGGGAGTCTCAAGGCTATGTCTGTAAATTAAGAAAGGCGTTGTAAGGTCTCAAGCAATCACCACGGGCATGGTTTATTGGAAAGTTCTCTGAAGCGGTATTGAAGTTTGGTCTTCAGAGATGTCAGACAGATCATTCAGTATTCAACTTACATACTAGTGCAGGCTATATTCTCCTTGTGGTGTATGTAGATGACATTGTCATTACTGGAGATGATTCAGGAGGCATTGCCCGATTAAAACAATTCCTACAGGATCAATTTCATACCAAGGATTTGGGCAAACTTCGATATTTTCTAGGTATTGAAGTTGCTAGATCTCGAACAGGTATCAATTTATCCCAGAGAAAGATGTTTTGGGTTCTCGACCAGTTGATGTTCCAATGGATCCAAATAAGAAATTACTAAAGGATGAAGGTGAAATCCCAGAGAAAGCATGCACTTGACTTATTAGAAGAGACAGATCTTTTGGGTTCTCGACCGGTTGATGTTCCAATGGATCCAAATAAGAAATTACTAAAGGATGAATGTGAATTATTTGAAGATCCTAGCAGATACCGTCATCCGTTAGTGTTGTCAGTCAGTTCTTGGAGGCTCCTCAGGTTTCACATTGGGAAGTTGTTACTCGGATTATTCGGTATGTAAAGAGACAACCTGGTCTAGGAATATTGTATAGACCAAATGGACATGTTAGGCTAGAAGGTTTTACTGATGCAGATTGAGCAGGTTCTCCTTCAGATAGACGGTCTATTACAGGATATTGCACATTTTTCAATGGTAATCTTGTAACTTGGAATAGTAAGAAACAGACAGTGGTGGCACGATCTAGTGCTGAAGCAGAGTATAGGGCAATGGCTCATACGACTACTGAGTTGACATGGTTACAACATTTTCTTCAGGAGATTGGTTTCTCGGCTGCTACTCCTATCTCATTATCTTGTGATAACTAGGCTGCTATACATATTGCATCTAACCTAGTTTTTCATGAAAGGACTAAACACATTGAGGCTGATTGTCATTACATCCGAGACAAAATACTTAATAGAGATATATCTACAGTATTCGTCAAGTCTGGAAACCGATTAGCTGATATGTTTACAAAGTTTTTATATCGTAACTGGTTAGAGTTTATTTGTTCCAAGTTGGGTTTATATGATATATATGCTCCAGCTTGAGGAGGAGTGTTAAAAGAATGTATTAGGGTTTGAGGGTAGTTTAGTCATTTATGTATTCTTTAAGCTTATATAATAATATGTTTGAGGTAGGCTACGTAACATTGCACGAGCCTCCTCTTTTTCTAAACCTTCTTCATGCAAACCTCTCAATGAAGATGATTATGTTTCTATCTGTAATGATTTGATTGCTGATATAGATTAGCATGATAATGTTCTTGATTTAGAACATATGGATTTGGATTTTGATTAAGTGTCGTCAAAAGAAAAATATGTTGCTTCTTTCAATTCAACTTCAGCCAAAAGGTCCCAAAGGAAAAGAAGTAGTGCTCATAGTGAAGACAGTTATAGTCAAAGTTTTGAACAATTAAAAGAAGTTGCAACAGCTGTAAAGCTATTTTTTTTTTTTTTTTTTGACATGTCCACACAAAAGGGAGAAGGGAGATTCGAACTAGTGACTTTCGCTTCATTAGGCGTGGTCTCAGCTGATTGAGCTACCTCTTGTGGACGCCATTAAAGCTCTTAATAAGGATCCAGTCGATGGAAATGACCTTTATAAGGAAGTAATGAAGATGAAAGGATATGAGGAAGTTATGCTTACATTTGCATTTCAGCACTTGATATACAATAAGAAGGCTGTAAGAGTATTTATGGCAAAGAATTAGAAAGATATGGTTGGAAGAATTCTTGAACAACCATGGAGATTATAATTTGCATATTATCGATATGTATTAACGTACTATTGATAGTACTTTGATCAAAACTTGATTGTAATATTTGTGGTTGAACTTGGCTGATAATATTTACGATTGAACTTTTGTGAGTAATTTGAATGTGTTGTCGGATGTTATTTGTGACTCTCCCAACTTCAAAATATACGACAATGGTTAGTCCATATGAGTATATTTTAATTAAACATAAATTTTAGGTTAGTTTTTAGTTGTTTTATATTAACATTTTTATATTGTGAATAAAAATTGATATTTTATAGGTTAATATAACTTAATAAAAATGTAAAAATATATTCGTTGATTTCTGTATAAGCCAAATGCTTGAAAATATTTTCAACTAAAATCACACTAAAACTAATTTTTAATTTAAAAAAAAAAATATTTTACGCTGAAACAGTAGAGATTGGAGTGGAGTATACTGAAAATTTATTTTGGTTGACAAGCTTTTTTTAAGAGTAGCCAAACACTTGAATATATTTAAAACTTTTGATGTAGAAACAAATGAGGGATAAGCTTGACAATTTTTTTTTTAATTAAAAAAAAAAAAAAAAAACTTCTCATTTGCTAATCCATCCATTACGTGTAGTGTGGGGCAGCCCACGAATCCATTGTTTTGAGAAGTATAAAAAATGGTGCCACGACTTTCTATTATTAGTGGTCCCACGAATTTAAAGTCAAAATCGCTGACCTTTATAAAAACAATATCCTGCATATTCAATATTATAATAATTAAATTAACCCACCCACACAAAACAAAAACAATTTTTTCTTTGGTTTTTTGTGGGCAACTTAAAAGAAACAACATTATCATACTTTTAATATAAAATCCGTACCATGTGGTTGCGGTCTGAATTTTGCGTTTTGCAGGTTGTCATATTATTCAGAAATATTGCCCAATATAAATAATATTTTGTTTTGATTAAATAAAGAACAAAGTTTTTCTTCAAACTGTATTGAAAAAATTTCCTTCAACTTAATTTATAAAAGTGACATATATATATATATATGTCACTTTTATAAATTAAGTTGAAGGAAATTTTTTCAATACAGTTTGAAGGAAAACTTTGTTCTTTATTTAATCAAATATATATATATATATATATTTTTTTGACATGTTCGCACAATAAAGGGAATTTTTGTGTCATTTTTTTTAATAACATGTGAGATGCACGTGAATTTTTAATAAAACTTAATTTTAACTTTGTTTCTCTTATTAAAAAAAACATGTAAATGTTACATATTCAAGAAATATATGTCACTTTTATAGATTAAGTTGAAAAAAATTCTTCCGACTTAATTTAAACGAAAACTTTGTTCGTGTTAAGTTTTTATCTTTAATTTTAACTACATAAATAATAAACCTTTATATATAACAGACGTGATTTGATTGTTTCCTTTTTTTTGTTTGGCATGAAATTAGATTGGCGGCTGAGCGCGGCCGTGTGTGAATTGGGTTTCTTTTTTCAACATCAAATTTACTTTCTCTCTATTGAATTTCAATTCAGCACGTCAAAACGTTATAACACGATTACCTTGTGTTTCAATTAGACTTGCATTGACGAGAACCAGTCATACACAATAAAAAGAGCAATGTTAACATTTAGTACTCTTTGATTGTCGTGTAATTTGTTGATCTGATAATGAAAATCAGTCATTATATCTGTATTTATAAAAATTGAGATATTTCAGTTATATAATAATTGTATATCAGTCTACTAAATAGTATGACTCACAATTTTTTACACAACGTGTAAATACGGCATAAACTCAACGCGACATTGGTGACTTATGAATGAGGGGTTTGGCCCGTTTAATTAAACGGGTCGAGCTGTGCTTGACGTATATAATCTTATACTCATACTTCGATACAATTACCTGAACCCAACATGCTATATATATTTATGATTGATAATTTTTTACTTGGTTTGCAAACCCGACACAAACCTAGAGAGTATGATTTGTTTAATGGGCCAGGCCAACACCACTTTTAGATCGTTTGAGTTTGCGATTTAAAAACGTAATTTTTAAAAATATAATTAAATATTTAGTAAAGTTACAACTTTGCATTTAAAATTGCACTTTAACATTTTAAAATAATGCGTTTTTAAAAGAACACATTTTTATACTTTTATTACTCCAAATAAAATCATATCATAAACCAAAATTGAGAATACCGAAAGAATATAGCACGGTACCAACAAGAGGGCATAGATAGGAGGAGCAGGTGGCACATGATAGTTGCCACGTTGACAAGGCCGGACCCTGAATTTGGGTGTGTCAGGGGCAGGTTGGGACCCCCAAAGGCATATCACCATCATCATAACCATCATCATCAGGTCGACTTGGGGTGGGAGCTAAACGGCGGTGTCACGTTCTCTCTCTTTCTCACAGTGCAAATGCTAATAAGAACTACGAAGCCTTAGTTCTTTTATATATATATAGGAGAAGGCAGAGGAGAGAAAGTGCGCCTCATCACTTTTTCTGGTTTCTTGGGATACAGAATTCTCATTCAATGGCCCTTTAAATCTCCAGGGCTAGCCCCTCGATCGATTCTACCCATTATTTTTGCTTTTGATCTTCTTCTGCGGCTGTTTTTCTTGCTGGGCTTCACTCAAACATGGCGTCTGACAAGGGTATCGATCTTGAGCAGATCAAGAACGAGACCGTTGATCTGGTTCGTATTCCTTCCCGCTGTTTCTATCTCTTTTTCTCGAGAAAATTTTGATGCTGTGTGTTTTCTTTTCTGTCTGCTGTAAGCTTTCAAATATGGGTTTCATAATATGCCCAGATCGACTTCTTTGTTTTTTCTTTCTCTACTTCTGGTCGAAAGATGCAGTTTTTCATATCCTTTTCATGTTTCTTACTTCCTTTCAACTTTCTCCTCTGAGCCTCTGTTTGGCTGGCTAGAAAATCTAGGGGTATATACGACGCCGGAAAACAATATTTTGAATTTGATGTTAATTAATTAATGAATTAATTACAACATAATAACATGCATGAATAGCTACAACTATGGTGCCTAGTATTTGTCCAGACCTTTGAGTTTCTACGTTCCTTTACATATATATATATATATATTATAAGATGTTTCTTTTATTTTCCTTCCTTTTTTCCCTCCAACAAAACAGGTCACATGTATCCAATAGAAACTAGATCTAAACATGTGACGGTGCTACGTCTCATTTTTAGTTCCCTTAAGGTGCCCCCATCTTTTCTGGAATATTATCCTAAATATATAGTAATTATTCCATGCTAAGCTTCATTAATAATATAAAATTATATAAATCATTATATCTTTAAATGGGGAGGATCATGGATCATGGATCATGGATCATGTTCGGCTTGTAAGGGTTCTCTCGTTTATTTCTAAGCTTTTTTCTACCTAAAATTAATTAAATCATTATATCGTTAAATGCACCAACTTTATCATTTCTTTTATGAGTGCTCTCTCTTGTTTGTTCATTTTACCAACTTTATCATTTCTCTTGTAAGGGTTCTTTCTCTTGTCCGTTCGTTTTAGAGAATTTTGGTACCTCTTCGTAGTAGTTTAAGCTTTTTTCGACTTAAAAACTTAGAAAATTAGCATTTGGGTGAACTGTTTTTTTCATAATGTTTGACATAATTTTTTTTTTGAAAAGTCAATTTTGATTTTTTTTTTAAATAAAAAAGTCAAAGAAGTATTTTTGAAACTTTTTACCGGAACACAGCACCAAAAAAAAAAAAAAAAAAAAAACCCGAACGAACTCTTAGTCCGGTTGGAAATTGTATTGAAAAATGCTTGGCTTCATTGAAAAATTTATCTTTTGGGCATTTTAATCCTAGGTAGCATGACCATTTTTCAAAAATCTATTAATTTATTGTTTAAAATCTATTAATTTTAAAATGGGTCATGCCACCTAAGATTAAAATGGCCAAACGATGAACTTTTTAATAAAATCAAGCATTTCTCTTTATATATAGAAGACTTTTTTGAACAAAAATAAATTCATTTTAATTTTTTTGGTCAAAAGTTAATTTTAGTCTATTTTAGAGAAAAAAAAAAAAAAAAAGTCAAATTTTTTTTTGTTTTTGTGTTTTTTACCGTTTTAGTAACAGAATTTGCTTGGTAAACACGTCTCTTTCCATATCGTTGGAGATTGGAATCATCGATCTGCCCGATGCATGCTCCCTCAGATTTTGACAGAACTAAATACCTACCAACGGTAAACATTACATTAAAACAAATAAATAAAAAATCCCACGTTCGACGCTTTCTGAAGCTCCTTAATTATTTCTTGGATTCATCCATTTTCAATGTTTCGCTCCGTCCACTTTACCCTTTATTCTTCAGTAATTTACCGCCAGACCCATCACGTGACCCCACCTGCCACATAACGGCGTGAGTCAACGCCTCTGTGACTGCGCAGGAAGCAGCAGCAGATGCCGCAGGCTTTTACGTAAATACTTTAAAGAAAAAAAAAAAAGAAACAATTTTCACTCCAACAAATTTTTTATTATCTTATCTACTTTCTTTAAATATTTTTTAAATGAAATTTAACTCAGTGCATCAAGTATGCAAGATGCTATATATATATATATATATATATATATATATATTCTAATATTACTTGCTATTATCATCTAATTTAAAATATTTAATTACTCAGTTTTGGATAAAACAATGTTCTTACTTTTGAAAGCCAAATCTTATGCATATATTAACTGTAGCTTTTACGTGTGATAAAAGTACTTTTATATGCTAAATAAACAACAGTCGCTAGTTGAATCTATGATAGTATATTTTGAATCTCTGTGTACTTTTGGATGATATATGCAGCAACTTTTACTTGAAAAACGAAAGAAAGGAAAAAAAAAAAAAAAAATCTATATGTTGGTGTACTGAGTATCAAATTTCCTGGCAATTGTTTTGTTGTGTACAGGAAAAAATTCCCATTGAAGAAGTGTTCGAGCAGCTGAAATGCTCAAGAGAAGGTTTATCTGGAGCGGAAGGAGAAAACCGGCTCCTGATCTTTGGACCCAACAAACTAGAAGAAAAAAAGGTCCGTACTGAAACGGAGTATCTATATTCAAATTTTCATTAAAATGTTTATAAATTCTGATGTTGATGGTTTGTGTCTGTTTGAATTTCAAATGATCAGGAAAGCAAATTTCTCAAGTTTCTGGGATTCATGTGGAATCCCCTTTCATGGGTCATGGAAGCTGCTGCTATTATGGCAATTGCATTGGCAAATGGTGATGGAAAGCCCCCAGATTGGCAAGACTTTGTCGGTATCTTTGCCTTGCTGGTCATCAACTCTACCATCAGTTTTATTGAGGAGAACAATGCTGGGAATGCTGCTGCAGCTCTCATGGCTGGTCTTGCTCCTAAAACTAAGGTAACAACCAGGGACGGAGTCAGAAAATTTTATGGAAGGGGGCCAGCCAAATTTTTTTTTTTTTTTTTTCTGTTCTTTAAAATTTTTTTATTAAAAAAAATTATTTTAGTTGTTTTTTATGAACTAAAGACTACTGTAAGGGCCAAAAAAGTGGACATTTGAAAGTAAGGGCCAAAAATAAAAAAACTTAGTGGGTATGGGCCAAAAAATTTTATTGGATATGGCCAAAAAAATTTAAAAATAGGGCCAATTTTTTTTTTTTTTTGAAGGGGCCAAATGACTAAAATTAAAACTTTAATTTTACTTTTTTTTATTATTTTTTTAACTTATAATTTTTTTTCCTTATTTTGGGGTTTTTATTATTTTTTTTACTTAATTTTTTTTTTCCTTATTTTGGGGGGGGGGGGGGCCATGGCCCACCCCGGTCCCCCCCTCCCTCCGTCTCTGGTAACAACCAATGATGAGTGTGAATATGTAGACACTAATTTAGAAAGCTACCATTTTTTTTTAATCCGAAAAATGATTTGGAAAGAAGCATGAGCGTCAAGTTGTCCACAATGGATGAACTTAATATAGCTAGGAAGCTTGGACTTTGAGGAGGCATATGTTTAGCATACTCATGATTATGAGACATAAAAATGAATCAGTAAACAAACAAAACTCTTTTGAGTACTGTGAAAGCTAGATGATTTTGTTGTTAGTATATAGAATGCTTAGCTCAGCTGGATAGAGTAGATGTAAAGGGTTAGAGCATGCTTGGAATTATGTTTGAAAAATAAAACTTTTTAAGTCAAAAAAAGTGTTTTCTAGTAAAAGCTTCATTTTTAAGCTTTGCTAAAAATGAGTTTTTGGTAATTTTTAGTCTTTTTGGACCTTTAAAAGTTCTTTCAGTTTTTTTTTATCAAACGGATACTTTTTTTTTTTTTTTTTTTTTTTTTTTTTCAAACGAACTTTTTGAGTGTTAAATGCACTTTTAAGCCCTTCAAATGCATATCCAAACAAGCCCTTAGTTGCTGTTGCAACTTTTGGCCGGCTCAGTAGCTTGCTATAGTGTTATGCACAATTCTTGAGTTCTTTTATACAAATTCTTGTTCATCTAATGAACACAAGTTATTAATCCTATATTTATGATTTAATCATATGAAGTAGGTGGGTGGAGCCTGTTTTAGCTATGAAAAGTGTAAGCTTCATCTCATTGTTTCATTGTGTTTTTCATGTAGGTGCTTAGGGATGGTAAATGGACCGAGCAAGAAGCTGCAATTCTGGTTCCAGGTGACATCATTACCGTCAAATTGGGAGACATCATCCCTGCTGATGCCCGTCTTCTTGAAGGTGATCCTTTGAAGGTTGATCAGTCCGCCCTTACCGGAGAGTCACTTCCGGTGACTAAAAGTCCAGGGGATGAAATTTTCTCTGGCTCAACTTGTAAGCAAGGAGAAATTGAAGCTGTGGTTATAGCTACGGGTGTTCATACTTTCTTTGGGAAGGCGGCACATCTTGTGGATAGCACCAACCAGGTTGGACACTTCCAGAAGGTGCTCACTGCAATTGGGAACTTCTGTATTTGCTCCATTGCGATTGGAATGTTGATTGAGATCATAGTCATGTACCCTATTCAGCACCGAAAGTACAGGGATGGAATTGACAATCTTTTGGTTCTCTTGATTGGAGGCATCCCCATTGCCATGCCCACCGTCTTGTCAGTGACAATGGCTATTGGGTCTCACAAGCTGTCTCAGCAGGGTGCCATCACCAAGCGAATGACTGCAATTGAAGAGATGGCTGGCATGGATGTGCTTTGCAGTGACAAGACAGGGACACTAACCCTCAACAAGCTTAGTGTTGACAGAAACTTGGTTGAGGTGTTTGCTAAGGGTGTTGATAAGGAACATGTGATCTTGCTTGCTGCAAGGGCTTCTAGGACTGAAAACCAGGATGCCATTGATGCTGCCATTGTTGGAATGCTTGCTGACCCTAAAGAGGTCTGAATTATTGGAAAAGAAAAATCACTTTCCTTTGCCTTGTAGTTTGTTGTTTCTTAAGTTTGTGCAGAAACCTGTGAACGATTATGGTTATGTTAAAATATGTGTGTCTGTGCAGGCTCGGGCTGGTGTTAGAGAGATTCACTTCTTACCATTCAATCCTGTGGACAAGAGAACTGCTTTGACTTACATTGATGGTGATGGAAACTGGCACCGAGCAAGCAAAGGTGCCCCTGAGCAGGTAATGATGTTCATGCTGTTCAGTTAGCCCAAAATTGCAATACACTATTTGGAAGGTTTCCTAGTCAAGCCCTTTTCTTAACTAATTAATTCCTGTAAACAGATCTTGACCCTTTGCAACTGCAAGGAGGATATTAAGAGGAAGGCTTTTGCTGTTATTGATAAGTTTGCTGAACGCGGACTTAGATCGTTGGCTGTTGCTAGACAGGTTTTTACTAGCAATCTTGATGATTTAATAGCTAATACTGTCTTCCACCTCTTCATTTTAGTGATAAACACTTTTTTTTTTTTTTTTTGCAGGTAGTGCCAGAAAAAGCCAAGGAAAGTCCTGGCAGTGCATGGCAATTTGTTGGTTTGTTGCCCCTCTTTGATCCTCCAAGACATGACAGTGCAGAAACCATCCGAAGGGCTCTCAATCTTGGTGTTAATGTCAAGATGATTACTGGTAAAGCAAATAATTGTTTTATCTTCCCTAAAAATGCAAATTTTTTTTATGCTCACTTGTACTAATGTTTTAATGTGCAGGTGATCAACTTGCCATAGCAAAAGAAACCGGCCGAAGACTGGGAATGGGAACAAACATGTACCCATCTGCTTCTTTACTTGGTCAACACAAGGATGAAAGCATTGCTGGCCTTCCCATTGAAGAGTTGATTGAAAAGGCAGATGGGTTTGCTGGAGTATTTCCAGGTTGGTGCTTTTAGTATGCTGGCTAGCCAAAGCCAACAAATTTTGACACTTCAGTATCTAGTTTAGAGGACAAATAATTTCTTCTATCACTAATTTCTGTTTCCCACTGTATAGAGCACAAGTATGAAATTGTGAAAAAGTTGCAAGAGAGTAAGCACATCTGTGGAATGACTGGAGATGGTGTCAATGATGCCCCTGCTTTGAAGAAGGCTGATATTGGAATTGCTGTTGCTGATGCTACTGATGCTGCAAGAGGTGCTTCTGACATTGTTCTCACAGAACCTGGGTTGAGTGTTATTATCAGTGCAGTGCTGACTAGCAGAGCTATATTCCAAAGAATGAAGAACTACACTGTTAGTTGCTCACTTCTTTTCTTCTTGATCATATTCCAAGTTTTCCATTGAGTAAAACATTTATGGGTTTGCCTACTTTTCCTTTTGCAGATTTATGCAGTCTCCATCACCATTCGTATAGTGGTAAGTTAAGACTTATGCTTTTGAACTCTATAAGTAAATATTAGAAAATGTGTGCTGATCAACATGCTTTTTTCTGTTAAATTGCAGTTTGGTTTCATGCTTATTGCTCTGATATGGAAATTTGATTTCTCTCCCTTCATGGTTCTGATCATTGCCATTCTAAATGATGGTGAGTTCTTAGTATGTGCTATTATTAAATATATTTAACACTTCTTCTCTCATTTTTTGTTCTTACACAGCTTTTTTGATATTGACACCATGTATTGTTATCTTTTGAAGGAACAATTATGACAATCTCAAAGGACAGAGTGAAGCCCTCTCCTCTACCTGATAGCTGGAAACTGAAAGAGATATTTGCTACAGGGGTTATTCTTGGAGGATACTTGGCATTGATGACTGTCATATTCTTCTGGTTAATGAAGGAAACTGACTTCTTCCCTGTAAGAGATTTCTATTGCTTAAAAATGCTTTGATGGTAGCTTTATTTATCTTTGTAAAACTTTTGTTTAATATGATTTCTGCTCTTGCAATTTCAGGACAAATTTGGTGTCAGACACATCAAGGATAGCCCCAAAGAAATGATGGCTGCTTTATACTTGCAAGTGAGTATTGTGAGCCAGGCTCTGATATTTGTGACTCGATCTCGCAGCTGGTCCTTCGTCGAACGCCCTGGACTGCTACTACTCACCGCTTTCGCAATTGCACAACTGGTAAGAATCATGGTGTCATGCATTTCAAGATGCAGTTAAACACAACTCTTTTTCTTTATCATTGGTTACACAAAGGGGAGTCAAGGGAAATGGAATGAAAATGAAAAAAAACCAGATGATCTGTGGAAACAAAGGTTGGTGTGTTATGATGTTACAAGAAGCTAACTTATTATGGTCTTCTCAGATTGCAACTGTCATTGCTGTATACGCCAACTGGGGCTTTGCCAAGATACACGGAATGGGTTGGGGATGGGCTGGAGTCATCTGGCTTTACAGCATTGTCTTCTACATTCCACTTGACATAATCAAATTTGCCATCCGCTACATCTTAAGCGGGAAGGCTTGGCTGAACTTGCTAGACAACAAGGTTTGTTTTCTCTTATGTTTGTGAAAGTAGAATTATGCAGAATCAGCTAGTAGTTGGATGGATTACTTAACTGAAACTCTATGTAACAACAGACTGCCTTTACCACCAAGAAAGACTATGGCAGGGGAGAGAGAGAGGCTCAATGGGCTCTTGCTCAGAGAACCCTCCATGGGCTTCAACCACCAGAAACTACTAATCTCTTCCCTGAAAAGAGCAGCTACAGAGAGCTGTCTGAGATTGCAGAACAAGCCAAGAGGCGAGCTGAGGTTGCAAGGTAAGTCACCATTTTTATCTTGTGTGTTTAAACTCATGAGATATATATAAGATCTTCCCCCATGAATAATCATGTTTCTTTCTCGATTTGCGGCTATAGGCTTCGAGAGCTTCACACGCTCAAAGGGCACGTCGAGTCGGTGGTGAAGCTGAAAGGGCTGGACATTGAGACAATCCAGCAGCATTACACAGTGTGAAGAAGCAGAAGCAAGAGTTATCAGAGGGGGAGAAGGGCAGCATGCAGTTTGATGCCCTCCCTGCACAAACCAAGGAGAGAAAAAAGAAGGCCTAACTAGTTAAACCTTTCTAGATAGGATGACATGTTTGTGCTAAAAACTCTCCTCTTTTTACTTTTTCCGTACGTATTTTGAGTGCCGAAGAAAGGGTTGTCTTTGGTTTCTTCCTGCTCTGGTGTAGGAGCGGTGTAGTTACTTTTTTTCACACAGCTTTTCTAGCTTTAAGTTGTGCTCCTTTTTCCTTCCTTCTGATGAGCCTTGGTGCTGCTATGTTAATCTTTTAAATGCTTTCCATGTTGTATGCCGTCATCAAATGGCAATGACCAAATGTAAACATATATAATATCTGAGATGGACCTGGGAGAATAAGAGTGCATGGAACTTTTACGGCCATGTTCAAATTCTGGATTTCTTGATGAGTAGCTACACATCTTGGTAATCATAACATTGAATATATAAGGAAACTTAACTTTCCAATTCAAAATGAAAATCCTAATCACATTAAGAATCCTAGCTAGATGAAGTACAAGTCCCCGGAGTCTTTCGGGGGTGGCTCGTTAGGGGTGGCCAAGGCCCACCTCGATGGCACCATGAGTGGCTGCACCACCCTCAAATTCTTTGGGGCGTGGCTGGCCACCGATAGAAATCAGCTTTCAATTTGTTTTGCTTTTTTTTTCTTTTTAATTTGAGTTTTAGAAAAATAAGAAGTTATGTTTTTTTTTTTCGGTAATTTTAATTAGGGCATATATATTGTTACTAAACTAAGGACTATGAATACTTATTCAATTCCACCATCCTTCATTCCTAGTAATAATTATTCATTTCTCTAATGGAATACCAATTCTAAGCATTATGAATCTTATCCCAAAAGGAATCCAAGTTAAATTAGGAATCTTTGGTGGTGTTACCATTCCACTAAACACTATTCATCTCATTTTTCCAAAAAAATCAATATTAAAACATTTTTACTTTTTATATCACACAATTCACTTCTTATATTACATCATTTACTTTTTACGACTATTTAAATAAAAAAAAATTACCACAAAACAATTTTTTTTTTAGTTTTCAATACTACTTTTTCACTTTTCTATATCAATCATTATATATATATTTTTAATTTAAAATAAATAAATAGTGCCATATTGCCATGTTGTTTAACAAACAAGGTCATTGTTCTAGAAAGAATTCTTATATCACATCATTTACTTTTTACTACTAGTCAAATAAAAAAATTACTACAAAGCAAAATTTTCTACTTTTTTATACCAATCATTTTTTTTTTTAAAATTTAAAATAAATGAACAGTGTCGTGTTGCCATGTTGTTTAACAAACAAGGCCTTTGTTCTAGGAAGAATTCTAGTCAAAGTAGAAAGCTTTGCAATCCTAATCTCATTATGAATCTTTATCTAACTAGGTTTGAGAATTCTATTGAATTATTAATATTAGGATTCCTAATGGTTTCCAGCCCTTAATATCAATGACATTGCTTAAATGAGAATCCTTACCCAATTAGGTATAGAAATCTTAACCATAGGCTTCCTTATTCCAATCAAATTGAAATTCCTACTTGTTTTAGGTTTACAAGTCAACCTTTCATTCTCACAAGAAAACTTGTAAAAGAAATCTAAACAACTTAAGAGATAAACAGGAAGGTCTAGCTTTAATTGGATGACAAATGATATTTCAAGAACGATAGAAAGGTCCTAATGTTTTAAGGAAAATCCTATGCCTTTTAAGGGTACGTTTGGCATTGTGATTTTATAAACAAGAAGTGCTATGTTAATTCAAATCGCAAAAAATGAATCGTTTGAGATTACGTTTTAAAAAAATTGTGATTTGAAAATATAAAAAATTCGCATTTTCAAATTGCAAGCAATGTGGTGTTTTTTGAAAACGGGTAATTTTAAAGGGTAAATAACAATTTTAAAGATCAAACTATAATTTTTCCGAACGCTTAACACCATTTTTAAAAATCATATTTTCAAATTTCTATTTTTAAATTTAGCCTTTTGAAATTACAACTCTAAACGAACCCTAAACTAAGGTGATGGGCACAAGTTCAAAATGTAGCTCCTCCTTGTATGGTGGTTCGATCACCATGCCAAAACAACTCAAAATTGTTTCTCTTCTCTTTCAAACACATGTCAAGACAATCAAAATTATATTTTGAAAGAAGACAACATCAAAAGAATGAAGAAAATCCATATGAGCAATCTATCAATGCTTAAACAACAAAGCTATATATGTTAAGAATTCAAACATAAATAAGATCATATTAAATCAATGAAGAACATGCAATAAAATTGTCAATAATTGATTTAATCGAACTGCAAACATGTTACTCAGAACCCCAAACATGTTTTGACATCAATCACTTAGACATACTTTCATTATGTACAAGCAAGAACAAATGAATTGACACGTAATCAAGTTCCTAGACAATTCCAGCAACCCATGCATCATTATTTTCTTTCCCAATCATTATTTTCTCTCTTCCTGAGTTCTCAGTATATATAGTCTTTAATTTTTAGTTTCCTACTTATTATAATACGCTAACAATCCTAGTTCTGCTCGACCTCAGTTAGGGTGCGTTCGGAATTGTGATTTCGCAAGAATAATTTTCGTTTTTAAAGATATCACAAAACATAAGGCGTTTGCCATTGCAATTTAAAAAGCACTTAATCTAAAATAAGGAAAAAAAATCTGCAATTTTTATAAGCAGGTTAGGGGTGCTTATTTGAAAAAGCACGAATTTAAACCAAAATCACGATTTCGCATAACAAATATTTGATAAAAAAAAAAAAAGTTTAACATGTTTTACCTAACATCTTTGCGATTTTAAAAAGTAATGATTTCGAAAACTTAAATTTTAAAAACTCAATTTTTAAAATCGCACTTATTGAAACTGTAATCCCAAATAGACCCTCAGTATCTAAGCCTAAATACGCTCTTGGTCTTGGCCTTCATTCATGTGATGTCCATTGCAATTGGGTAACCTGATTTTTTTTTTTTTTTTTCAAATAGTTTCTATTAATGGGTCGGCCATTGCCCCTTGGGCTCTGACATCCATATCCTAAGTTTGGGCTTACCCGGAATCCACAGGTCCGTCCAAAAAATAGCATTAAGTGTATTCCCTTCACTCTTCAGCAATCTCTCTTTTCATTATTTTTTTAATATTTATTTATATAATATAACTCATGGTATCCTAAATTCAATCCATATATATATAAAATTCACCTTAGTTATAATAAATAAAAAAACTGGTTTTAAATCAATGCTTACAAAAATAATAAACCCAATTTTACTTTTGTTTAGAGCAGATAACAATCTGGTCCACTGGTTTTGCTGTTTGGCATTGCTCTTGACATAATAATAAGCTTCTTTTTTTTTTAATTTTTTAATTTTTTATAAGAACATTACAAACCAGAAAAACTACAAAAAAAGGATGGTCCTTTCCGCTAACAAACCTAGAAGAATTGGAAGGGGAAGAGGGAAAGGAAATGCTGTCAGAGTGAGATCTGGCTGCGGCCCAACGTATCAAATAGTAGGCACAGAAGTTTGTATTTCGGTTAACCTTTCTAGCTTCCCAAGAGAAAGCAAAGGGAATAGAGTTTATAATATCAGAAATGACGGAGGAGATCCTCCAATCTTGAGATGAATTTGGCTGACGGAAAGCTAGGATAACCACTTCAGAATCTCCTTCGAGAATAAAGCAATCAAGACTAAGTGAAGATGCTAAGGAAACCGCAAGACAGGATGCCAAAGCTTCTACCAAATTTGGAGAGCAAGATGGATTGTTCTGGGAGATCATTGCAATAATTTTGCCTTTAGAATCTCGACAAACTGCTGCCTGAGAAGAGAAAGAGTGCCGGATGGCTATATCAAAATTAATCTTGAACCAAAGATTTGGAAGGGCAATTCAATTTTCCCCTAGTGCCTGTGTTGCTGGATGCCAAGCTTGAAAATGCTCAAGAGTGATTTTATTAATATGAGCGGAGACACTACGAACATCAGAGACAATTTTGTCATGAAAGGCTTTGTTTATGTAGAACCATAAGATGTCACATGCCACAGAGGCAAATATTTGGAACTTATAATGATCCTCGCGTGGAATACCAAGATATCTGCCTGGAGAAATAAGCAAATTTATCCATTCCACCATTGAAGAGAAATTGAAAGCTGCTGAGTCCAATGGCTAGAAGAATTACGCCAAACAACACGAGCAAAAACACAGTTGAAAAACAGATGATGCATGGAATCAATAGCCACTTTATAAAGAGGACAAGAAGTATCAAATATGGAAGGAAACAATTGGCTTAATCGCTCCTTAGTTGGAAGAATGTTCCAAGCTATTTTCTAGAAAAATAATTTGAGCCTGTCGTTGAGATTTAGCTTCCATAATGATTTCCAACAAAGAGAGGAAGGATCAATGTTGGGGAGGATGGAAGAACATGCAAAAATAAAGTGATAGGCTGATGAAGTGGAGAAACGTCCTGAAGTGGACGGAGTCCAGATGTACTTTGTCTTGGATTTGTGGATATACGAATTTTTAGAATTTCATGAGCTGATACAGGATCAAACAAAGCGTCAATGGAAGAAAACTTTCAATTGGTGGAAAAAAGATTGATTAGATCCTTAATTTGAAGAGGGAAGATTTTGATTGCTTGGGAATTTGGGCATAAGATTGAAAGATGGAATAGTAGGGATCCAATTTGAGGACCAGATAGATGTGAAAGAGGACCTTGAGACCTTTAGACAAGCTCCCGCTGAAATATATGATTTGATTTTTTGAATACCTTTCCAAATCCAGGAGGCAGAAGAGGGATTAGGGGATGAAACAAAATTCGCATATTTGATATATTTATTCTGGAGCTGTTTGACCGAGAGACAATCAGCGTTTGAAAGCAATTTCCATCCCAACTAGGCTATGAGAGACAAATTAAATTCATGCTCACGACGAAATCCAAGCCCTCCAGCATTGCGCGGGAGACAAATAGAGCTCCATGATTTCAAGGAGAGATTTTTGGATTTATCTTTTGGAAAACCCCACCAAAAGTTTTTGAAAGACTTATCAAGGGAAGAAGACAAAAAGGAAGGGAGAAGGAAAGTGCTCATAGCATAAGAAGGGATTGTAGTTGCAACCGATTTAATAAGCATTGTACGTCCAGCTTGAGACAAAGTCTTAGCTTGCCAACCCTCCATTTTGCCAGAAACCTTCTCCAAGATATCCTGAAAAGCTGCAGTTTTGGATCTACCAAAGAAGAGAGGAACACCAAGGTATTTGGAAGTTGCCAAAGCCTGCTTGTAGGGAAAGACGCCCCAAATACTGGTGATAGTAGAGGCAACAACATTTTTGCTAAAGTGGACTAAAGATTTAGAAATATTGATAGCCTGTCCAGACCAAAGGCAGTATTTATCCAAGCATGATTTGATAATAACTGCTTCTGCAGAAGTGGCTTTAGCAAAAATAATGAGATCATCCGCAAACAAAAGATGTGTAATCGGGGAGCAATTGCGAGCAATTTTGATTCCTTTAAGAAGGTCATGAGATTCTTGTTGAAGAAGAAGCCGAGAGATGACTTCTGTGCCAAAAATAAAAAGAAAGGGCGATAAAGGATCCCATTGACGAAGCCCTTTGGCTGGGGACCAAAGGGGCTTCCATTGATGAGAATGGAGAAGGAGGGAGAAGTAATGCAAATTCGAATCCAATTGATCCCAGTTGAATGAAACCCAAGTTTTGATAGAATAGCTAGAAGAAAATTCCATTCTATTCGATCAAAAGCTTTTTCCATGTCAATTTTAATAGCCATAAGTCCTCCTCGCCCTTTCTTAGAGTTGAGAGAGTAAAGAAGTTCATGAGCCAAAATAGTATTATCTTGAATATTCCTGGAAAGAACAGAGACAGATTGATAAGGAGAAATGAAGTGATGAAGCAAACCTTTGAACCGATTGGCCAGGATCTTTGAAATGATCTTGTAGATAATATTACACAAGCTAATAGGTCTAAACTAATCCACAGAAGATGCACCCAATCGTTTGGGAACGAGAGCAATAAAAGAGTGAATTTGCTTTTTCAGAAGATGATTTTTCCCGAAAATATCTCAAATGCTTGAAAGCACCACATCTTTAATTGTGCTCCAATATTTCTTATAAAAGAGAGCAGTAAACCCATCAAGGCTAGGAGTTTTTGTAGAACTAATACTGGATAAGACGGAGAAAATCTCTTCTTCCGAAGGAATGGCACAGATAGCATCGTTATTTGCATAAGAGATACAATTATCAAAGAGTGTAATAGGTCTTCATCTAAGTTAAAATAAGGCCTCGAAATGAGAAGTAAAACAATTACCAATTTCAAGTCTATCAAAAGTCCAGTCCCTAGAAGGCATTTTTAAGAAATCAATTGCATTCCTCCGTCTTTTGATAATAGTAGAAGCATGGAAGAACTTCATGTTCAAATCTTTACATGTAAGCCAAAGCTCTCTAGATTTATTCCTCCATAGAGATTCTTCCTGAATAAGCAGATCATCCATAATTTTTTGAAAAATTTCTTATAAATCACGAGTTTGAGTAAAAGGAACAAATTGCTAAATGAAATCAAGTTGCTGCAAGGTCGAAGCAATCTGTTTTTGAATATTTCCAAAATGGGAAGAATTCCAAGCTTTGAGAGCAGCTTTGGTAGCTTTGAGTTTCTTGGCTAGGATGAAGGGGGGAGAGCCATTGAAACAAGGACTCCAAGCCTTAGAAATAACCGAACCACAAGAAGGGTCATAAGTCCAAAATTCTTCAAACCTAAAAGGTCTAGGTAGATAAAGATTTGAAGGAGCTGTATCCAAAATGATTGGGTTGTGATAAAAAGAATGCGCAAGGAGGTTCTGAATAAAGAAGTGGGAAATAAATGAATCCAGTGAGAATTTGCAATTCCTCGATCAAGACGCTCCTTAATAAGATGGTGACCTTGTCGTTTATTAGACAAAGTGAAAGGGTTACCAGAAAACCCTAGATCAATCATACCAAAAGAATCTAGAAAGCTATGGAATGAGTCATTAGAGGAGCATGCATAAGGCCTACCGCCATATTTTTTAGATTGAGATAAAATCATATTAAAGTCCCCAATGCATAGCCACTGACCAATATAATCCTTGCCCGCATCCATCAGAGAATTCCAAAAGCTAGATTTATTTTTATGTACAGGAGGACCATAAATACAAGAAAGTAACTAGGGAGAATTAAAAGGGTTAGAGTAGCACCAAACATTTATTGTGTTAACAGTAGTCGAAATACATTCTACATTCACACCATGACACCAAGCTAACAAAACCCATCCCTTAGAGCCAGAGGGGGGAGTATGCACCACCAAATAAAAACCTAGTATATTTAAGACAACAGTGGCATTAGAAGGTTGAGTTTTAGTTTCAGACAAAAAAAAGATATCAGGAGAATGTATTCGAATCTTAACCTTTAAGCTACGAATTGCAGAGGCACGGGTTAACCCTATGCAATTCCATGCTAAGAACATCATGCAGGGGGAGGAGGCCTCACCCGGCACTCCTCCAAAATCTCCAAATCCTCTAGTGAATCATCAACATGACCAGGAAATGATAGATTGTCCAGCTCACTTCCATACACAGTCATTAAAAAGCATGCGCCTTCCCTTATATGCCCTGAAATAACAAAGTGAAGGAGGAACCGTAGTCGCAGCCAAAGAAGCTGTAGTGGAGCTACTCCTTTCAAAAATATTAATAGAGGCTGAATCAATCACTAAGGAGGCCGCAAAAACGTCCGGAGCAAAGGCCATGGCAGGCTGTGGCATAACATTCAGTATCTGACCATGAGGCCCGTGAAGAGGGCTAGTCAAGAAATTATGGACAGTTCCCTTTGGAGGAGCAGCATCTTGTAATTCAGTGAGAGATAACACAACAATTTCCAAATTAGAAAGAGACTCCAAGTAGGCTTGTTGTTCAATTCGAGATTTTTTCAATTGGGCTAGAGGTATATCATCTTCATTGTAAACAAGCTTGGACTTCCCTTTCACTCTAGGCAAACTTGCCGTAGGTGTAGAAGGAGGTGCAACAAAGGTTGGTGGGTTGGAGGGATATGGGAGCTTCGGTGGAGCTGATGGAGAGGAGGAGAGGGCAGCACTGTGAGGACGAGTAAGGGTATATGGGCAAAATCTAGGTGGGCTGTGGGAGTTTGAGGGGATTTTACGAGTGGTGTAGGGGCTGTTTGTATGGGTTAGTTGGTAGTACATGGGCTGAGTGGAGGAGGGATGGGCTTGAATTATATGAGGGGTTAAATGAAATGGTGGGGGTGGGCTTTTAAGGCTTGGATTGTCTGAATTTTGGGCCTATGTAGTGAGAAATGTTTTAAAGAAATCTGGTTTTGAAACCTGAGTGGGAGCCGTGGATGTAAATAGACTTCCAAAAGAGGGAAAAGTGGACTTCAGCTATTGGGTATTTGGTGCATATGCGTATAGAAATGGAAGAAGACTTTTGTGAGCATTTATGAGAAGGTAAGTACATGGTGAGTCATGAGATTGCATGGGGAGTTGAGGAGATTTACCTTTATCCATTAGTTGGCAAACCGATTGAGTATGTGGAGATATTTTCCACGTTTGCTGCAACTTGGCTGGTTAAGAACTAACCAAATTAGTTGAGGACTCCACATGTTGCTCAGGAAACATATTTGAGGAGGCAACTGAAAAATCCCTTTGGTTGCTTGCTACATGAGGCACCATTTGGCCTTGGTTTATGCATGGAGAATCTTGGATAAGAATTGGAGCTATGCTTCCAGGACTATTTCCCACCGAAGCTGCTGAAGAAATTCCAGAGTCTGAATCTTCTGATGGCACCGAAGCAACCAACCTTAGGCTCACATAAGAAGTGGTACGAAGAGGTCTATTGATAAGCGCCGAATGTTGCACATTCAAGCCCCTTAATTTACATATGTTAATTCCTTAGCATTGTTATTTGTTTGATTTTTGTTTTGTTTTTGTGTTTCAAGTTTTATTTGACAAATCACTGAAAATTGGGCTTAAAAGGGCAAAAGCTGGGCATTCTGGATCTAGGATCGAGCGTACCATTCTTAAGCTCTAGCGCACCTGCGATCGAGCATCTGCGGCCAAGGATCAAGCGCATGCCTGTGCTCGTGCGCACAACAGCTAAGCTCGAGTGCACAAAACTTCGAATCAAGTGCACACGAGCGCATATTGCACGACAGCAATCTTTTTTCCAGCGTGGATTTAGGTTTTAGTCTCCCAATTGAACTGGGAGACTGACCTCCAGTTTTCTCAAGGTTTCTAGGGTTTTTAGGGTTCTCCTAATCCTTATAAATAGGGCTCTAAATATTGTAAACAGACATATCGCTTTCTTATGTTAAAATTTCAGTAAATTGCCTGTGGAGTTTAGAAGATCATGAGCGGCTAAACCAATTGTGGGGTATTGATGTAACCCTTTCCAAGCACAATGGTTTGATTGTATTTAAATTTTTGCTTTCAATTTATTCATGTTGATTGTATAACCATGAGGATTGCTACAATTGATTTTTGTTCTTCATATTAAATGCAATTGTTCTTTAATTCCAATTCAATATTAGTAAAATTCTTATCTTGTCTTAGAAATTATTTTACTATTATTGATCTCAAATCATTCTTATTTTCTATGATTATAAGAATGATGGTTATACAATGGTTCTTAATTGGCATGCAATCAATAAGGTTAGATAGACCATACATAGGAAAGACGGATCGTACTACATTTTAGTTTAGTGTAATTTAGGTAGGCGATTCGTGGCAACCGAAGATGGGTTATGCTATTCCATTGATTGTATGAAATTATTTTCATGTGTTTTCTTGTTTAAATTATAACATACATAGAATGAATTGCTAGAATTAAATATGGTTAACCATTGATGTGCGGATCGCGGTGATGTCAATACCCTACTCTCTTTCTCTCATATATTGATTCTCTTTATTTTCATGCACTTTAAATTTACACGAACAAATCCTTCTCTTTTGAATTAAGTTAATTTTAATCTTTCAAATTTGAATAATTAAACCTCAGCAGTCCTTGAGGTTCGACACCCTCAATATAGCCCTATCATACGGGATTCGTCCTATTGCGAGTGGTAATTTTAAATTGATATTTTTGGTCACAAAAATACCACAATCATCTATCATATTTATCTGGAGGGATCAATTTTTGTTGTGCAAGATAGACTCCCTTCTTGTGCCCAATAAGCCCACATGAAACACAATAATCATCCAGGCGCTCATATTTAAATGCAATCCAGTGAGGTTTTTTACCTGGTCAGGGAATATAGAAACCCGAAGCAAGAGGCTTGGAAGTGTTGATTTCAACCTTGAAATGGATAATTTGACGACATATGAGTCCAGAGGAATTGTTGTTATCGAGCTCTAGAAGATTTCCAATTTTAATGGCATTTTTTGTTGTCATATATTGATGAGGGAGATTGTGGACTTGCACCCAGAAAGAACAGAACAAAAGCTTCACTTCATCAATAGCCAAGACAGGAGACCACAGTTGAAGAAGCAGCAGGGATCCTCGAACATTCCAAGGTCCTTGTTTGGAGATTCGTTTAAAATGATCTTCATTTGGTACTATAAACAAGAATTTATTTGGAGCCAATACCTCCATAGATAAAGGTGCTGCAAAACTCCACACCGCAGATATGGTTTGACGAACATGGTAAGTGTTAAGGGTTTTCAAAGCTAGGAGCTTACCTATAAACGCATAACCCTCTTGAGAAGTAGGATTTCCATTATGAACCTCTAGTTGATCTGGAGTATCCCGGCCCAGTGATTCAGTTTCAGCTATGAGGGCTTGCAGTGCATCCTGGGACATTAGAGAGTCTTCCATAGTAACACAAAAAAAACAAGCGAAGAGTGATTTTAGAAATAATATGGGGATATTATGAAGGAGGATGATATATAGGAATGGTGAAAGATTTAGAAAAAGGGGTAAAGGAAATAGACTAGAAGCAAAAGTAGACGAAGCCTTGAGAAAATCTAATCATGTCAAAAAGAAGATGAAGCTTTGGTGATAGAGTGAGTTTTTCTCCCTAGTCGACGGTCGTTGATGTGTTTTACAAACCATATATATAATAAGCATTTAATTTGGTTTGGTTCACACTTTGGTTGATGGATTTGGCTTAAAAGAGTTTTGATTGTTCGATTTATTTATTGTTCCAATAAATTTTAGGAATCTTTTAGTTTCATGTTGTTTACGAAGGATTTGGCTAAGGTGCTGTAAAAAACTACGATACAAGAAAGTAAAATTAAATCAAAGCCTTGGGGGGTGAATTACCAAATTTTTTATTTTTTTACATGTCCACACAAGGAAAAGAGCAAAGGAGATTTGAACTAGTGACCTCCGTTTTATGAGGCGTGATCTATTGCTGATTGAGCTACCCCTTGGGGACACAAGGGCTAATTATTACAACATCATCATGAACGGAGCCATAAAATTTTATTGAAAAAATCAAAGCATAAATGAAAAATATATTAAGATTTAATATCAAATTAATATATAAAAAATAAAATTAGTACATATTCGGTATTAAAAAAATAAACAAAAGAAAAGAAACAAAATAATTGTTTCAAAAATATATTCTAATTTTAGAAATGATTGGTATCAATAATTTGTCCATATTTCTCTTATATTTTACTACAAATTCAATAGATCAACTATTAAATTTGTAAGGTCCACTATTGACTTATGTGGAGTTCATATGTGTCTACAAATCTAATACTTGATTTGTAAGAAGAAATGAGAAAAAAATAAAAAAAATATTAACACCAATCATTTTTCTTTTAATTTTAGTCTTATTGTTTTAGCTCTACATTGTTGTCGTTGCATTAAAAACTATTTTACCTTGCTCCTAAAGGCCATTGCCCATGCCTAAATTTTTTAGTGACAGAATTTGAGTTATTGATCATGATAGATTTCGGCAGTCAAAACTTTGATATATATATATATATATATATTAGTCCATATAACATATGTAATAAACAAAATTTTCATAGGTAAGAAGGGCCATGGCCAATAGCCTAATACTGACCACCCTTTCCCTTGATGCTTTTCACGACGTTTAATTATATTGCAGTCTTATAACAATTTTTTTAAAAATACAGGTGCAAACATATAATTAAAATTGTTATAAGACTGCAATATAATTAAACGTCGTGAAAAGCATCAAGGGAAAGGGTGGTCAGTATTAGGCTATTGGCCATGGCCCTTCTTACCTATGAAAATTTTGTTTATTACATATGTTATATGGACTAATATATATATATATATATATATATATATACATATTAAGTGTTAATTCTTGAAACTTCTATTTAGCCATTCAAATCTTTCCACGTGGCAGATTCAGCATCATATCAAAAGATGAGACTTTTCCGATCAACCCAAAAAATCCAACAGAAAACTAGTAGTACAATATTGCAGCAGGAGTAACATTCCAAGATTCTGCCGTTAGTTATTGGCAACAGCAAAAATGTCCGTAGCCTTATCTCAGCAAAGCTTCCTCGCCAACGCCCTCAGTGCTCCACCGACCCACAAACCCAAGACAAGGGTTCTCCATTCTGCTAAATCCATCTCATGCAGGTACCCACCTGATGACAACCAAGATTCTCCAAGGTAATGTCACCGGACACTTTCAATTGGGTATTTTTTTGACTGTTTTTAGTGTTTGGCAAACTATTTCTGAGACAATTTTGGGTGTTGGGAATCGGTTTCCTAGGAAGATTGACAACCAGTTGGCTAAGCTGGCAATAGTGACACTGGCAGCTGGGGTGTTGACGCTGGGCTCAGTTCATGATGCATCTGCGGCCAAGATTGGTGGAAGAGTTGGCGGCCAGGCTTTCCGGCCATCGGCTCCTCGGTCAGCACCTAGAATCAACAATAATTCGAGTTCGAGGTACCTTGAATTACACTGTTTTTGTGATTTAAATTAGGCCATTGGTTTTGGAACCTTCTATGATTGATTCTTATTGGTTGGACTTTTTATTCGAGAAATGTTATTTAGGAGATTGCTATATATTGAGGAATGACCCTTCATAGAAATTAAATATCATTTTATGCTACCATTTTCGTTAGTCAATTTATGTTCACAGGCTTACCAGAATAAATTTAGTCAATTTAGTTACCACATGCATTGTTATTTTGATTCTTCAATTTATATGTTTTCTTCAGCATTTTTAGGTCTTCATAAGCATATCTACACTCAAGACACCATTATTCCATCTCCATAAAACAACACCAATATTCCTTTTTCCTTCTCATTTTGTAACACAATCTGATTAAATTTACCATTTTTATTGGCTTAAGCTTTTGGATACATTTATTAGGAGCCATTAGATGTTGCTTGCTCTGTGGCACCTTGGATATGAAACAAATTTTGTTTGTCTGGACGCCATAAGCATTTCCCTGAAAAAAAAAAAAAAAAAAAAAAAAAAAATCAAATAGCAGGTGGCATTTATTAAAAGAGGACGGTTCCTTAAGACAAGAAGAAAAGAAAAAGGAAAAAAATTGATATCTATCAGAATTTAGATTGCTCAATATTGTACTTTATATCTTAGAAGAATAAATTTGAGTCAATTTCAATTTATTGATCTCATATGGATCCAATGTATGAAATTTTCAGAGCATGTGCACAGGAGAACATCCTTTTTCTGATATTATCATCTGTATTCAATTCTGAATCACTTTTCACATAAGTCCATTAGGCTTATAATGGATGTTTTATTGGCTTCATTTCAAAATTTCTGTCCTATTCTTCTTTCCATTTTGATTTCTCATCCAAGAATGTGTCTTCATATGATTATAAAAAAAATTACCACCCACCAGTCTATTGAGATAATAATTAAGCTTATTTTGCAGGACCAACATCTACATTAATCCTCCAGTTGCCCCACCTTTAGTTGGTGGGTATGGTTATGGCTATGGTGTACCATTCTATGGTGGCTGGGGTTGGTCACCATTTTCATTCTTTGCTCCTGGTCCAAGTGTTGCCGTTGGCGTTGGAGGTGGATTTGATGTCCTAGCTCTGTTTCTGTTTCTTGGTGCTGTAGCTGCTGTTGTGAGGAGATTCATCGGATCAAGAGATGATGACAGTGATTACTAGTGCAGAGAAAAACTTTTTTTTAATGTTGGAGTAGAAAAATATATATATGTTTCACTTGTAGCATCTTCAGCAGATGCTCTTAAACCTCCATATTGTGTATATTTAACTAATACGAAGCAAAAACCCGGTCTTGTCTTCTCGTTATCTAAAATACATATTTTTCTTTTTAATTAGCTACTTTTAGGTAAGCACTATAGTTTATTTTTTTATTTTTTTTATTTTTTTTTAATCATTTCTCTCTCTTCTCTCTCGGTGGTTTAAGAAAATAAAATAAAATAAAAAATACTGGAAAATAATATTTTTAAAAAATAGAGAATGAAATAAAAAATCTATTGAAGTTTGTATTATGAAAGTAGTAGATAAAGTAGAAAATTATGCTTTTTGAGATGCTCTAAAGCGACTACAAGACATTTTAACTAGCAGCCATAATGTATTTTCAACCATAATTATGTATTGACTACAAGACAGTTTATGTAATATAGATGTAATATATATTGTAATACGAGAATGGTAACATGGTTCAAACTGTATGGAAAGAATTCTTTAATGCTCTGTTTTACAAGAAACACTTTTAACTGTATTTGTAAATGTATGGAAATAATTCTTTAATCCATGAATAAGACTTTTTCCCCTCCTATTCATGGATTATAATTTCTTTGAGGAAGTTTTTCTACATGGTGTTTTTGAATTAAATTGTAATGCTCTTTATGTAATGCTCTTTATGTGACTTAGAAATTTTAGTGCCTGTGGTTTTTTTCTTTTTTAAATAAAATTCTCTCATATTGCTCCTTTAGTGTCAGATTCAATACCCTTTTCATAGGCTTGTGTTAGTATTTTTGTTGGCTTAATTCGGTTCCAAAATGCAAAGGCTACTGTTCATGGGCTCAAACATTGATAAAGAATGTTTGGAATTAAATCTCCACCGTTCATAATGTAGATTCATGTGTCATGAACGTCCCTGCAAAGTTTCAGCTCAATCGGACCATAAATACTCATCGATCGAAGCTATTGATCAAGGATCGACGGAATTTTTAAATTGCCGATGAATGCTGATTTTCACCCTCAACATGCCCTGTTCGGACAGGCCCTCTCCCTGTCCGGACAGTAATTCCAGAAACTCAGTTTTTACCCTCCTTAAGGCCTTGTCTGGACAGCCCACTAACCTGTTTGGATACCCCGTACCTGAAACAGTTTTAAATGATTTCAAATTGTGTCCTAGGTCTAGGGATTGTGAGGCTATTATAAATATATCTCTATAGAAAGAGAGAGGTACGAATTTTCACCCCCAGAGAGTTCGTCAGAGGCTGTGTTAAGAAAAATCATATGTGGTGAGCATTAAATTGAATCTCTTAGAGTTTGAGTTATTCCTTTGATAAATCTACGGTTGAGAAGTTTATTAGAAGGGTCTGGTAAAGGAGAATCACATTGAAGAAGATTGTGAGTAAGGAGACGAGTTGTAGGCTTGTCGATCTTACAGAGTCAAGGTCTTGTGAAGGGTTGTAAGTGTTCCTAGTGTCTGTAATCTCTAGATAATCTTTTGATAGTGATTTCCGAAGTTTGCCTGCCCCGGAGAGGTTTTACTTTTAGATTGTTTTCTAAAAGGTTTCCTCTTCGTCACCAAAATTCTTGTGTGTGATTGTTCTTATTTTGGTGATTGTTTGCTTTGATAAATATCCATTAATTTCGCATAAACTGTGATATTTATCTGTTAAGTGTATTTCAATTGGTATCAGAGCTAGTTCACTCCGTGAAGGATTAAACTCCTAAGTGTAGATCCTTGACTTCTTTTTGCTATGAATACCTCTCAGTTTAGTTTCATTACTTCTGATGATGAGATTGATGTTCAACAGTTATATAATGATTTTAAAGTAGTGTTCAAAGCTTATAACAAGGTTTCCTGTAAACTTAAAAATTCTATGCATGATAAAGAGTCTTTGTCTAATGAATTGTCTGAATCACATGTCTTAATTGACTCTTTGAAATTTGAGAAAGAATATTTAGTGAATGATTTGTCTAAATCACATATCTTGATTGATTCTTTGAAATCTAAGATTTCTGTGCTTGTTGAAAAGTCTTTATCACTTGAGAATGAATTGAATGTTTCTAAGGAACTCTCACGAAATTCCTCTAGTGATAATCTGAAAAGCTTTCTTTGTATTGAAGAATCCGTTTCTAACAAGCAAAGTATAATTGTTGATAATGTTGGTGCATCTACTTTACATGCTTCTAATGAGTCTTTGAATGTTGAGCTTGTGAATGTTAAAGAAGCCAAGGCTAATTTTTTCAAGACTCCTTCAATTAAACAAACTCAAGGTAAGTTTGTTCCTATATGCCACCATTGTGGGATTGTTGGTCACATTAGACCAAATTGTTGGAAATTCAAAGCTGCCCCAACTCTCCATGGTAAGAAAGGTAAGAAAATTTATGCTGAACATCATGCATTTTACCCTAAGCCTAGAGTCATGCATCCTCCTAGAAAATTACCTTCTAAAAGGTTTGTGCCCATTTGTCATCATTGTGGAAATGTTGGTCATATTCGACCAAAGTGTTTTGATTTGAAATCCCATAAGCAGAAAAGTGAAAATTCCTATTCTAGGAAAGAAAGTGAAGGCTTGGTCATAATGATGAGAGACGTGCTATCTAGGCTAGATAAGTTTGAGCAAAGTCATAAATCTAGACCTAAGATTTTTCAAGCGTGGGTTAGGAAGGATGATACCATTCACCCCTTGAGGAGGAGTGGTGGTGATCTCACCTTATGTTAGGTGAGTCACCCACATGCCTAGGATTGATTTTCTTGCATATCTTTGCATATCCTAGAGTAGGCTGTTTTTCTTTTTGCATTGCATTTTTGTTTTATTTGTTTTGCAAATGTCTTTTGTTTGTATGCATTTCTTTTGTGAAAAATTTCAAAAAGACAAAAATATTTTTCTGTGGTTCTTTTTCTTTTCTCTTTTTTGTCTTATGTACCTAGATAGTCCATTAAATTCTCATGTTGCTTTTATGGATTCAATTCCTTGCGTCTTGGAATGTTCTTAATATGCATGAGATAAAATTTGTTCGTTAGACTTGTTCTTGTGGTTACCTAAAGCCTGAGCTTATGTGGTACATTTTGCGTATGCTTTATTTCTTGTGCACATTTAAGCTTAAATTGAGGTTTTGCTTAACTTTATTCGTGAGGTATATTAGGTAACCATATGAGGTTTTTGACTAGTCATGATTTTTTCAAATTGACCATATGCTAGTTGAACCTAGGCTTATAAATTCTTGCTTTCTCTTTTGTGATAAGTACCAACAGTTTAAGGACACTTTTTCATAGAGAAAAAGAAACAAAATAGTAAAACAAATAAAATCAAAAGATCATATTCCAACAAGAATTTATTTCATTGTGTCAAACTTGTGCAATTTGTTTTACAAAGAGAAATATGTAGGATGAGAGTGGCTAGGCCCTAGTATGATAAGGTTTGACTTTTGATTTGATATACATATCAAAACCTCATGGTGGTGAATCTTTCTCCTCATTTTGTAAGTTGATAATTTTTCTCTTTGAATGACTTACACACACATCATACAAGCTTGGGTTGAATGGAACATTTTTCTTGGCTTGGGTTAAGCAATATGAGTTTCTTGACATTTCTAATTTCATGTATATTTTGCATATTTCGAGCATGTTTGGGAAATTCATTGCTAAAATACATGAGCTTTTGATGCGTGTATCATGTGTGTTCATTTGACTTTTGAGGGGGAGAAACATGTTTTTCTTTTCCAGTTTCTTATTGAGAAATGAGTCATACATTTATGGGGAGTTTGTGTTGATTTGCCTCCATGATCTGCATTAAAGTTCATGCAATTTTCGTTTATTTTGTGATCATGAGTTGAGTTTCTTTGGGTTATTCCTGTTTCACATATGCCTTGATGTGTTTCGTGAAGTGTTTCAAGAAACATGAAGACTTTTTTTCATTTGTGACAAAAAGGGGGAGTAATGATGGGAGATGATGGGATGTCTGGGCATATTGGTTTTTGTCACCGAATTGCCAAAGGGGGAGTTTATTAGTATTTTTGTTGGCTTAATTCATTTCCAAAATGCAGAGGCTACTATCCACGGGCTCAAACACTGATATAGAATGCTTAGAATCAAATCTCCACCGTTCATAATGTAGATTCATGTGTCATGAACGTCCCTGCAAAGTTTCAGCTCAATCGGACCACAAACACTAATCAATCGAAGCTATTGATCAAGGACCAACGAAATTTCCAGATTGCTGATGAATGCTGATTTTCACCCTCTGCATGCCCTGTCCGGACAGCAGTTCCAGAAACTCAATTTTTGCCCCCCTCAAGGCCCTGTTCAGACAGCCCACTAACCTGTCTAGACACCCCGTACTTGAAACAGTTTTAAATGATTTCAAGATGTGTCCTATATCTAGGGATTGTGGGGCTATTATAAATACATCTCTATAGAAAGAGAGAGGTACGAATTTTCACCCCCAGAGAGTTCGTCAGAGGCTATGCTAAGAGAAATCATATGTGGCGAGCATTAAATTGAATCTCTTAGAATTTGAGTTATTCCTTTTATAAATATACGGTTGAAAAGTATATCGGAAGGGTCCGATAAAGGAAAATCACGTTGAAGAAGATTGTGAGCAAGGAGACGAGTTGTAGGCTTGTCGATCTTACAGAGTCAAGGTCTTGCAAAGGGTTCTAAGTGTTCCTAGTGTCTGTAATCTTTAGATAATCTTTTGATAGTGATTTCCTAGGTTTGACTGCCCCTGAGAGGTTTTACTTTTAGATTATTTTCTAAAAGGTTTCATCTTCATCACAAAAATCCTTGTGTGTGATTGTTCTTATTTTGGTGATGGTTTGCTTCGACAAATATCCGTTAATTCCGCATAAACTGTGATATTTATATGTTAAGCGTTTTTTAGCTTGAATAAATTTTCACGGGTGGCTTATAATTTGCTTGGAGAAGCTCATTATTTTGTTTCTAAAACGGTTAAGATAATTCTTTGTTATTTTCTTAAAATCTTAGTGACTGTTATAACTTGATTGATGAAGGTTGCTACTTTTCTTACATGTTTATACCAATACTTTTTTATTTTGGAATATTCTGTGTGGAGGTTATAATTTACTTGAGGAAGTGAAGAGGGTTGCAGAATCTGCTCAAAGAATGAGAACTAAATTGTGTGGGAATTTTGTACCATCTAGTACCTATTACATCTCATACCAATGTTGCTCACAAACCGCCAACGTTGATCCCAATCAGCCAGGATAAGATAAGCCTCAAAGATACAAACTTGAAGGCTACTGAATATAAGGAATTTGACAGCCAACAAGATCCTAAAATCAAGGATACTTACAGCTGTACAATGCAGCCACATGCTAAGAGCAAATCCCGGTTGACAAGCATCCATCATGCATCAGACTTCTCTTCTACCAAGACTACTTGAACCTATGTGTTTATAGTAGATTAGTTTTCTATTTTGTTATCTTGTAAGCTAGTTGTAGGTCATGTGACTCTCAAGTCACAAGCTAGTTGAGAGTTACGTTTATGTACAAACATTTTATAAATAGTGATCCAAGCATATCTGCCAAGTAAGACAATTACAACAAATCCCTTTGTCTTTATTATATGGTATTAGAGCACTAAAAAGGATTAACATCCACCTCTGTTCCTTCTTCTTTTTTCTTGTCCCACCAGTATGTCTACCATCTCTCAAATATCAGCCACAACTCACTCCTCACATGCTTCCTCACTTCCCCCATCACTCACCAACACCCACCACTCCAATCTCAAACTTGTCAAAATTATACGTTGTGGAGCACCTTGATTGTTCCTTACCTGGAAGAACAATCCCTCTTTGGCTATGTCACTAGTGACACAATCTGCCCACCTCAATTTCTTCCGTCCAGCAACACCACTGAAGCCTTTACTCTGACACTTAATCTGGATTTTGTACCAACAGGACAAGCTTATTCTTAGCTTGTTGCTCTCCACCCTCATAGAAAGTGTTCTCACTCATGTTGTTGGACTCAAAATCTCCTGAGAGGTATGGCTTACCTTGGAGCGTATGTTTGCCGCCCAGTCTCAGGCCCGCATCAAGCAATCCCGCTTTCAGCTTGCCACTTTAAAGAAGGGACCTTTTTCCACCACTGACTACTTTCAAAAGGCTCAGACCCTTGCTCACACCCTTGCAGCCATTGATACCCCTCTCAAAGACTCTGAGCTAGTCTCATATGTACTCGCTGGCCTTGGATCCGACTATGATCCCCTTATCACCTCTATTACCACCTGCATTGATCCAGTTTCCCTTGAAGATCTCTATGGTCACTTATTGACCTATGAACAACGTCTTGAGCATGCCAACTCTGCAGGTGATTTGGTAGTCTCTAGTGTTAACATTGCTCCCCGTAGCAACCTGCCCACTGGCCGTACTCCACGTCAGTTCACTCCTTTCTCACATTCTGGCCATGGACGTGGAAGAAGGGGCCCAGGCCGTGGCTCTTTCCATCAGCATTCCTCCACTAGGTCTACATGTCAAGTTTGCCTTAAACTAGGTTATACACCTGCCAAATGCTACCACCGTTTTGATCACTCCTACAAAGTTGACCTAGCCACCCCTTCAACTTACTTCACTGCGCAAACTGGGTTTCTTCTGACTTGTTGTTAAGTGCAAAAATATTCATATTTTAGCCCTTAACTTATATTTGTTAATTCCTTAGTTTTGTTAGTTTATGTCATTTTAGTGCTTTTATGTGTTTTCTATGTTTTTGTAGGTATTTGGAAGAAAATGAAGCAATTCTTGAAATATCGTGCTTAAAGAGCAAATTTGGGAAAAGTTGGAGGTTCTAGTAGTGTGATCGATTGCAGATCCCCTACAAGTGGAATGGCCAGACGAGCGCAAGGCGTGCGCTCGTGCGCATAAGCAAAAGCCTCAATCGCACTTGAGATCGAGTGCCTAACACCAGCAATCGATCACGGTCTTGCGATCGAGCGCACACGGGATGCGAGCGCACCCGTGCGTGAGGAGCAAGTGAGCTGCAACCCTATTTTGGAAAGCGTTTTCTTTTAGGGTTTTGAAGCCTTGTGCGAACTATGGCTCAAACCCTACGATTTTTAGGGTTTCTAGAGTGTTTCTAAGGCCTATAAATAGACCCTGAAACCTTTAGAATAAACACACAATTTCCAAGGAAAAGAATTGGAGCTCTTTAAGTTCAAGTTTCGGGTTTATTCTTTTTCTTTCTATTTTATTTTATGAAGATGTTTAACATCAAACTCACGTGTAACTAAATTACTTAGTAGGGCTAGATTAAAGTCCTAATTATGTTTATTTAATATTTCAATATTGACGCCTTTGTGATAATCATATTGTGTTGCTTAACTTGATTAATTCATGTTTTCTTGAATTTCCCATATGTGTTTGTCTGATCAACATATGCATGTGGTATGGATTAGTTAATTAAATCAATTTGGATGATCGAGTCCTGGGTTTAATAAGAGTAACAAAAGAAATCCACACCAGGCTCTTGGGTTAATCAACATGGGGAACCAGGAGTAGACATCCATGCCCTAGGCCTTATGTATTCGTTGATTTCCATAGATTTATACTTTCTTAAAAAACAACTTAGTAGACACACATGCTAAATTCTTTAAGAAAAAAAAAAGAATTAGAGTAGACACTCATGCCTAATTCGGTGTTTAGGAAAATCAATAACTTAAAGGGTAGACACCCATACCCTTAGGTTGGCAAAGTGTTCATAATATGATTGGATCATTGGTATATTGTTATATTATCTAAGTATGATTAGTGGTAGATATCAATGCCTTTCCTTTTATTTTTATCAACTCAAAATCAATCTTTGTTTTGTTTCACTTACGGATTTTATTTTAACTGTTAAGTGCTAAAATATTCACATTTTCAGCCCTTAACTTGCATGTTTTAATCCTTTGGTTTTAGTTAATTAGGTCATTTTAATTCTTTTTTGTGTTTTCCATACTTTTGTAGGCTTTTGGAAGAAATTAAAGTAAATCTAGAAGATTTTGGCTTAAAGAGAGAAGATGGGAAAAATGGGAGCCCCTAACACTGCAATCGATCACAGGTTCCCTGCGATCGAGCGCAGTACCAGAGAAGACAGCGCGAAGCAGGCCTTGAGTGATCAAGTGCATAACAAAAGAGGATCGATCGCAGACCTGTGATCGAACGCACACGGGTTGCGATCGATCGCACCTGTGCACAGGAGACATATCAAGTGGCGGCCAGAGTGTCTTTCTTTCGATATTAGGGTTTTCCAACTCCCAATTGTAATAAGTTTTGAAACCCTACAAAATCCTTAGGTTTACTAGTTTGTCAAGGACTTCTAGAGCCTATAAATAGACCCTTAAGCCTCTAGAATAAGGGGCTTTGAAAGGAGAAGAATAGAAGCTCTTCAAGTTCAAGGCTCGGGTTTATTCTTTTCTTTTCTTTTCTTTTATTTTATGAAGATATTTAACATCAATTTTATGTGTAGCTAAATTATTTAGTAGGGCTAGAATGTAGCCCTAGTTATGTTTTGTTAATATTCAGTATTGGCGCCTTTGTGATGATCTTGTTATGATATCCAACTTGATTAATACCTAGTTTCATGAATTCCTCATATGTGTGTGCTTGATCAACATGTGCATGTGGTATGGACTAGTTAGTTAAATCAATTTGGATGACCGAGTCCTGGGTTTAACATAAGTAACAAAAGAATCCACACCGCGATTCTTAGGTTAATCAACATGGGGAACCGGGAGTATACACTCATACCCTAGGCCTTATGTGTTTGTCGATTTCCATAGAACATATGCTTTTCTAAAGAACAACTTAGTATATACCATGCTAAATCCTTTAGAAAAGAAAAGAGTTAGAGTATACACCCATGTCTAACTCGTTTCTTAGATAAATCTATAGCTTAAGGAGTATACACCCATGCCCTTTGGTTGAGAAACATTAAATAGACATAAGTTGATCATAACATTGGCATATTGATATATTAACTTAATATAATTAGTGGTGGATATCAACGCCCTACCTTTTTTATCATTATCAATTCAAATCTAATCTTTGTTTTATTTTACTTTGGGAATTTAGTTTAGACAAGATTCAGCAGTCCTCGTGGGAATGACTCCGTATTTGTACACTATACTATTATGTTGAGCTCGTGCACTTACGGGTAAAACATCCAGTTATTTGCCTATTAATTTAGGTGGGTAATTGTGGAACAACATTAAGCAAAATTTAGCAATGCTCGTGGGAATGATTTCATACTTGCACCAAATACTACTATATGTTAAGTGCTAAAATAATCATATTTTTAGCCCTTGACTTGCATGTTTTAATCCTTTGGCTTTAGTTAATTAGGCCATTTTAATTCCTTTTTGTGTTTTCCATACTTTTGTAGGCTTTCGGAAGAAAATGAAGTAAATCTGTAAGATTTTGGCTCAAAGAGAGAAGATGGGAAAAATGGGAGCCCCTAACACTGCGATCGATCATAGGTTCCCTGCGATCGAGCGCAATACCGAAAAAGACTCAGCACGAAGCAGGCAATCAATGATCGAGCGCACAACAGAAGAGGCTCGATCGCAGACCTGCGATCGAGCGCACACGGGTTGCGATCGATCGCACCCGTGCGCAGGAGACATATCAAGTGGCGGCCAGAATGTCATTCTTTCCATATTAGGGTTTTCCAACTCCGAATTGTAATAGGTTTTGAAACCCTACAAAATTCCTAGGTTTACTAGTTTGTCAAGGACTTCTAAAGCCTATAAATAGACCTTTAAGCCTCTAGATTAAGTATGCTTTGTAAGGATCAGAATTGGATTTCTTCAAGTTCAAGTTTCGGGTTTATTTTTTTCCTTTATTTTCTTTTATTTTATGAAGATGTTTAACATCAACTCTATGTGTAATGAATTTATTTAGTAGGGCTAGATTGAAGCCTTAGTTATGTTTTGTTAATATTCAATATTGGTGCCTTTGTGATGATCTTGTTATGATGTCGAACTTGATTAATACCTAGTTTCATGAATTCCTCATATGTGTGTGCTTGATCAACATGTGCATGTGGTATGGACTAGTTAGTTAAATCAATTTGGATGACCGAGTCCTGGGTTTAACATAAGTAACAAAAGGTATGCACACCGGATTCTTGGATTAATCAACATGGGGAACCGGGAGTAGACACCCATGTCTTAGGCCTCATGTGTTTGTCGATTTCCACAGTTTTATGCTTTCTTAAAGAACAATTTAGTAGACATCCATGCTAAATCCTTTAAGAAAGAAAAAAATTAGAGTAAACACCCATGCCTAATTCGCTGCTTAGGGAAATCAATAGCTTAAAGAGTAGATACCAATGCCCTTAGGTTGACAAACATTAGATATTCATAACATGATCAAAACATTAGCATATTGATATATTAGCTAAATATAATTAGTGGTGGATATCAAAGCCCTACCTTTTTATCATTATCAATTTAAATCCAATCTCTTGTTTTATTTCACTTTGGGAATTAATTTTAGACAAGATTCAGCAGTCCTCGTGGGAATGACCCCGTATTTGCACACTATACTACTATGTCGTGCACTTGCGAGTAAAACATCAAGTTATTTTCCTTATTAATTTAGGTGTGTAATTGTGGAACAACAAGTTTTTGGCGCCGTTGCCGAGGAATGCAGCGAATTTTGTTTAAAAATTATTTTCCTTTAGTTGTGTTATTTAAATTTTCAATTTTGAATTTTGTTTTTGTCAAAAATATTTTCTATTGATTCTTAAGTTTTATTGTTTTCTATTTTAGGTTGCGGACTGGCATTTTGTGATTGCGATCGAACATCAGCCAAGTGCGATCAAGTCCAGTGCAATCGAACGTACCAACCTGCGATCGAGTGTAGTTCCAGGGAGCATCCGGACCAGCAGCACTGAAGCTGCCTAACTGAAAACGCAATTCAATTTATGCAAGGTCGTCGATCTCAAGACTCAACAATCATTCCACTTGATCTTGAAATTGAGCGGACAATTCAACAAAGACCTAGAGACAAAGAAGAAGAGGAACAAATTGAGATGGAAAATTTGCAAGAGAATCTAATTGGGCTAAGACCATTAGAGGCAAATCCACCTTCGGTATGGAGACCAATGAAGCAGGCATTCATTCCAGTAAACCTCCAGCTACTCAGGGGGCAAAAAGGAGAGCAGGGTGTACATCAAGCAGCAAAGAGATCGCAATTCTTATGGCTCTGATACCAAAAGGGAGGGGGGTGGAAGCACAGTATGCATATAGATGCAGGGGTTAGGGGAGAGTGATGTACATGCAGTATAGATATAGATCAAAGCAAGTAAAACCGTCCAAGAAGGCGGTATGACAGTTGATAAATCAAAGATATAAAAGACAGGAGATAAGATAAACAAATCTTGATAAAAACTCGTTAAGAGTTAAAATCGTTATAGATTAAAGATAGGCTTACAAAAGAAAGCGTTAGTGCTTACTGAAGTAAGGGAGCAAAGAAAGGGGAATGGCAAGAAAATTTTTGAGGAAGAGCTCTGGAGACTCTGAATAACCTCTAGAAAAACTGCTACCTTACAATGGGGGAGGGGAGCCCGTTATATAGGCTGAGCATAAAGCATAAAACAAATTATAATCAATTACAAAACAGTAAAAGCAGGCGCCGCGTCAGAGCGGTCATATGTGAATAGTAGAGGCACGTTTGATGCCAATCTTGAACAGTGAAAGTTGCCTAATTGAACAGTAGCTGTCGGCACTGTAGTGTCGGCAGACAAAACATGAACAGTGCGTTTGAACAGTAATCCTGCACAGTGTCATCTGACCAATGAACAATAAAAGTGAACTGTGATTTTGCACAGTAACTTCGAAAACAATCTGAACAGTGACCCGTTTGAGATCACCAAACTCCTTTTGCTGTAGTTATGGACAGTGAACTGAAAGCGATCCGTTAGTGGAATGGTTCCAATTCTTTTGCTGAGAAATTCATGGTCGTTTACGGACCAATTTAGGAGCCTTCAAAGGCTTTTACATATCTTCAATCCCTGGATAAGGATAGTATTCTTGGGTTTCCTCATAGTAGGGATTCTGGAGGGGATTCAGGAGAGACTTCTTCTGGGACGATGTGGACTTTTCGTCTTCTTCGTCGTTGTCAGAATCATCATCAAGGGCAGCAAGAAGGGCTTTAATCTTCTCTTTTTTGGAAGATTTCTTCTTGGAAGAACTGGATGAGGGGGTAGAAACAGGAGAAACTTCTTTTTCTTCTTTTGGGGAAGAAAATATACTAGGGGTGACAAGGAGAGGGGGTATAGCCGTTAGTGGCTGGGCCTTGAGGGCTTGAGACATGCTTTTGACAGAGAGGACAATGTCATCAGTTAGTGAGCATTTATCCCACCATTTGATAAACCATTGTCGTTGAATCTTGTCATCAGACAGGTGGTAATTCCATTTCAGAATCCATGGAATTTTGTATTTATTGACAAAATAAAGAATAGTTGGAAACTTGGCACCATAAGAATCAACTTTGTAGCTGTTCTTAAATAGTTGGAAAGCTTCAACTAGCTGGAGGGGGAGGATATCAGGAATCAAACCAAATTGGTTCCTTAACATTCTGTTAGTGCGATCGCGCGCACATCACCCACACATGCACTCCCTTGCCCGAATACGATCGAGCGCACCATGTGTGCGATTGAGAGCACTCGGACAGCAGGGCATGTGACCTACTTTAGGTCACTTTCCCCCTATTCCTCCTCACACCCTCACGGTGCCGTAGAAGTTCCCTAAAACACCCAACTCCGGCCACCTCCTCTACTAACACACCTACACCATTTTCCACCACTTCAACCACCTCCACACCATCGCACCAGCATTTGCACGGCCCCATTCTACCCCACGACCATCACCCTCATCACATCTTACGCATTACTTTCCATCGACAACCCAACTCCGACCCCCCCACCTTCACTTTTCTTTTCAGTTTTTAGCACGGTGTGGGTGTCTATCCACCCACATTGTCACTCTGTGTTGGATTTTTGTGTTTTACAGGGGGTTTTGTGCGATGTTTACCTTGTGTTGCAAAGTTGGCCATCTGCAGTGATCATCAATTGTTCGATAAAAGTTCGCAATCAAGCTCAACATACCAAGAACCCGTGCTTCATCATCCAAGGTGTAACACCCCGGTCCCATATTGGGAAGATGAGAAGAAGCCCACATAGAGTGGATGGTTTATAGAGATAGTCAAGGGTGCTAAGTCCCACATTGCCTAGTTACTAGGTGAAACTGGGCTTTCTAATGAATTCTAGGGAGTCTCCAAATTTACTAGTCCTTTTGGGGTGATAGCGCAGATATGGCTAGCGCATTTCCCTGGGTCGTTACACCGGGGGTTCGAGGGCCAAGCTATTTCTCCCCCGCCCACTTTTGAAGAGTGGGAGCTGCTGTTTGAGACCACCTTCACCATTAGCGAAGACTTCCAAAATCTTGCGGCGACTTAATGGGTAGTCGTCGAGTTCAAGTGAAGGGGGCTCAAGAAGCTGTTCAAACCGGTCACCTCCACCGCCTACCGGAGGTTGGTAGTTGAATTCTATGCCAACCTTTCCCGTGACTGCAATAATTTGGCCGCTCTCTCTTCAAAGGTGCAAGGCCAAGCTACTGACGTGACTAGGGCCAACATTGCAGCAGCCCTTCAATGCAATGATGAGCACCCTCCAGAAGCCACACATCTTGCCGAGCAACCACCCCGGTTCTATGTTGCGGAAATCATTGAAGACATGTGCCAAGGGCAATATGCATCTCCCACCAGAATGCCGGCAGCTGATCCAAGCTACCCTAGAGGCTTTGGTTTGTGGACTCCATACTGCACTGCAATGCCTTCCCCTTGGGACACAAAACTCAGAGGCGTGATCAATTTCTCCAGACCCTCTACACCTTCCACCAGGATGCCTGGTACTCCATTCCCGACATTATTTGGAACCAAATTCATAAATTCTGGAATGGAGTGGACATTGGAGGAGTAGAGTCCACTCATTCATGGGGGTTGCCTTTCCCATACCTCATCACGTATATTCTTCAAAAAAAGGGCATCAATGGCACCGTAGCAAACGAGCCAGTTACTACTACTCCTATATTTGGCATTCGCCAATGGAATAAAAGCTGCTCCCATATGCCCCGGGTACTCCTAGCACCAGTAGCTGGTGAAGAAGAGAGTGAGGTCGAGCCAATGGCCGAAGATGAACCGACAGCTGAGCCGGCAGCAGCGGAGGAGGAGGAGGCCCCAATCATTTTTCAAGCCGCACAGTACCGCTCCCTTAGTGAAGAGATGGCAGGCCTTCGAAGAGAATTGATTGATCAAAAAAGGGAAGCTCGGGAAGATAAAGCATTGATGGATCAATGACTAGCTGCCTTGGAAGAATTGATGCCGACAATACTTAGCCGTTTACCACCACCTTCTGGAGCATCTACTTCTGGACAGTACTGAGCGGGGACCACTGTCTGGCTGAAGACGTAAAACTTAGCGCTCATGGGAGGCACTATCATGATTGACATTTTGTAAAGCAATTTGCAAGTTGACAATATCTTTCTTGATGGTACTAATCTCATGCTGCAAGTCTGAGATAGTAACTACCTTGGATTTTTTTTTTGAAAATCGTTTTAAGGTATCCTCAAGAGATATAGTGCCGACAGGTTTTTCAACAACATCTTTTGTCATGAGTTTCTTAAGTTTTTTAAGATACTCTTCTTTCAAATCAGGGTTTTCAATTTTTGAAATCAGGGTTAGGAGCAAGTCTTCTTGTTCTTCTGATTTCGTTAAAACAGAACAGGTTTTTGAATTGCAGCAGGCATCAGTGCAACCGATTTGAAAACAGCTTTCAGATATTTCTGAGGCAGATCAATATTCAGAATCAGAGGATTCTAGAAGATCATTATCAGAAGAATAGTCTGAAATGGCATTGTTTTGAAAAATTCTAAAGATTTTTTTCACCTTTTGACGTGAACACTCAATGCTTTGAGGCAAGAGGTCCAGTTACTTGTTGAAAAACCATCAATGATCATTTATTTCACACACACACACACACATATATATACTTCAGTAAGCACTAACGCTTTCTTTTGTAAGCCTATCTTTAATCTATAACGATTTTAACTCTTAACGAGTTTTTATCAAGATTTGTTTATCTTATCTCCTGTCTTTTATATCTTTGATTTATCAACTGTCATACCGCCTTCTTGGACGGTTTTACTTGCTTTGATCTATATCTATACTGCATGTACATCACTCTCCCCTAACCCCTGCATCTATATGCATACTGCGCTTCCACCCCCCCTCCCTTTTGGTATCAGAGCCATAAGAGTTGCGATCTCTTTGCTGCTTGATGTACACCCCCCTCCCTTTTAGTATCAGAGCCATAAGAGTTGCGATCTCTTTGCTGCTTGATGTACACCCTGCTCTCCTTTTTGCCCCCCTGAGTATTGTCTTGCTCTTCTCCTCTTTGCTTACCCCATGCTAACCTTTCTCTGTGTCGAGATCCTAGCTGTTGGTTGGTAGTCCACCACCCCGTCAGTGCAATTTGCCTACCACCCCAATACTACAGTTGTCGAGGTACCTGTAAGTCCCGCTTAAGCCTGGGTTTGGCGTCTAGGGCGTGAAGAAGAGACTGTAGAGAGTAGCCAAGGGTATGTGTAGCGCTGTTTCGCGGCCAAGGGTATGTGTGGATAAACCTTACGTCTAGGAAGGAGATCCTTCGGAAGTTTACCCAGTGAGTGAGTACCTAGGAGGAGATCCTTTAAGACTCTACTGAGTGTGTGATTTTGAGTTTAGTTTGTGTGTCAAAATGTGGAGATCTAATTCTTCTGTCAGCTCTAATTCCAGTTTGCCACCGGACGTGGTTAACTATGAAAATTTCTCTGTCGAATCTGGTAATAATTTATGTGTTGATAAATGGAACATCCCTAAGCTGGACGCTAAGGATGTTTACACTACTTCTTGGTTTAAATCTTCTTTTAAATCCCAATTTTCTATCAAAACTGTCGAACAAACCTTTGCTATTACCGGCAAAGATCAAACTATAACCCTGTTCAACAAGAGGTTCATTAACGACTCTCTTGCTAAAGGTTATAAGTTTTTGCTTGTTGGTTGTGTTCAAGTTGCTGTCAAGCCATTGACTCGACTTGGTATTAATGCTTCTGTTTTGCTTTGCTTGCGTGACACAAGATTTCTTGATTTTAAGACCAGTATACTTGGAATGATTCAATCTTCCTTGTTTGTTGGTCCTGTCCATTTTGATGTTTTTCCCAATCTTTCTCTTGCTTTGTCTGATATACATATTTTAAAAGCTTTGACGCTTAATATTCTGTCTTCTGGTTATAACATGGAAGAAGGTAGCAGACCCCTTGCTATCATCTATCGTGTTTATTATAAATTGATGAAGACAAATCTAGATCCACAAGCTGTGATCAAGAATCCAGGTGAATCAACTTTGTTAATTCAAAGTTCTACTCTCCAAAAATGATTCGCTGGGGTGAGATTGACCTCCCCAATGAGTGGCTTTTGGAAGGTGTTGCAAAACCTTCTCGAGTAGTAAATGATGCCTCTAATCTTGATTACATCCAACAATATATGGATGGATCTGTCAAAATCAATTTTTTTGATTTAGGACTTTCCAGCAGGATTGAACGTCCGCTGTTTGAAAGGCCTCTGTTGGTTAACGAACGAAGGAATTCTTTTGCGGGTTCAACAACCTTAGAAGGATTTCGTCGTCGTGATAAAGATGTGGATGAGTCACTTAACGCCTCTCCACCTCTTTGTCAGATTAACCCTAATTTAAAACTCAAAGGAATTTCTACCAATTCCCAAGTTTCTTCTGCTTTCTACTCTACTAGAAATCATCCCCTAACGGATGACGAAGGTAGATCTACTTCTGCTTCTGCTTCTGATTTTGATGCTCCTCTTCCTACTGCTCCTCATCAGTGTAATGTCATCACCTCTACCTCCCCAGTCAAAGATTTCTTTTCTGTCATTGATTGGCCTGCTTTGTCAAAAGATTTTTTGTCAAAAGAAAATGGTGCTCTTTGGCATGCTTTTGAAAAGAAATATTCTTCCAAGGAACAAGATCTCATCAAGGTCAAATGGACTGAGATGATGATTGAGTCCCAAAAACATATTCTGTTTTTTGATTATCTTCAAAAACATTTCCCTGTCGATAATGTTTTGAATGTCGTCAAAAAGAATTTTGTCAAAGAAGATAAAACTGTCATCAAATCTTCTCATCCTCCTCTTGAAAATACTCTTCTTAATGTCAACAAAATGGTTGTCAAATGTTCCCCTTTCAATACTCATGATAAGGACCCTATTAATAACGATAGGAGAATTATCGAACAAAATAATTTTTGTGCTAAATCTTTGCATATTTTAGGACAACAATTGGATCGTATCGAAGAGAAACTCCCCTCTCTCTCTTCTGATTCAAAAGTTTCCTCTGCTCCTCCAAAGATTGAAAAACCTTTGATTTCTCTTCCTGATTTATCAAAACCTTCTGGTTTAAAAACAACTTCTCAAATGAATCTTGAGAAAGTCAACAAATTGCTTGCTGAATTGACTCATGCTAATGCCAGTTCTTCTGGACAAAATTTTGTTATCAAAAAAGTCTCCTCTTCTGATTCTGAAACTTCTTCCCAAGAATCCACTGATTCTGACATCAGAATTCTTGAACAAAACTTTGGCAAGATTGAAATGGAACCAAAACTCCAAAGGATCTATGACGGGTCCAAACCCTTCAATCTTACAAGGAATTTTTATTCCAAACCAACTCCTCCTGATTTACAGTTCGAGGAAAGGTTTCTCCAATCCCAATTCTCTGTGTCTGCTGATAAATTGTATGAATGGAATATTGACGGTTTGTCTGAGCAAGAACTGCTCAATAAGATGAATCATATGTCCATGGTTGCTAATGCCTATCTCACGAATCACAATAAAAGCCAAGCTGATATTGTGGATTTACTTACTTTGAGAAATTGGAAGGATAATTATCTCACTGAAGATCGAAGAGATCAGATCAGGAAAGCAGTAAAGAGTGACGAAGAAGGATTGCCTATTTTCGATGAAAAAATCGGAATGGGTGAACCTGATGGTGTTAACTCCCTGATCTATACAATTATCAAACATTTTGTCAAAACTCCTTCCAATATTACCTCCCGTATTTCTGATTATTTGAACAATCTTCGATGTCCTACTATGTCTGATTATAGATGGTATCAAGATGTTTTTCTTTCCCGTGTCATGGTTAGACCTGATAGTCAAAAACCTTATTGGAAAGAAAAGTTCATTCAGGGATTGCCTTCATTATTTGCTCACAAAGTCAAAGATGAATTGATCAGTACTGACACTAGTCTCATCGATTTTGAAAATTTAACTTATGGTGATTTGTTTTCAACTGTCAAAAAACTTGGCATTAAGATGTGCATCGATCAAAAGATGATCAGACAGCAGCTTAAAAACGCTAAGCAAGCTAAGTATGAAATGGGAAATTTTTGTGAACAGTTTGGATTACCTCCTATAGCTCCCTCCAAAACACATAGGAAGAAATCTAAAGCTCTCATGAAATCATCCCCTCCATATTACAACAGTAACAAGTGAAGAAAATTTAATAAACCTAAATTTTCTAAGCCTCCTCCTAAACGGAGTAAACAATCTAAATTTGAAAAATATTTTTCAAAAAATAAATGTTTCAATTGTGGAGAAGTGCCCAAAACCTCCCAAAAAGATCAAAAAAAAGAAATTAATGCTTTAAACATCAATAACGATGAAAAGCAAAAAATCTTTAGAATTTTTCAAAACAATGCCTTTTCAGACTATTCTTCTGATAATGATCTTCTAGAATCCTCTGATTTTGAATATCGATCTGCCTCAGAAATATCTGAAAGCTGTTTTCAAATCGGTTGCACTGATGCCTGCTGCAATTCAAAAACCTGTTCTGTTTTAACGAAATCAGAAGAACAAGAAGACTTGCTCCTAACCCTGATTTCAAAAATTGAAAACCCTGATTTGAAAGAAGAGTATATTAAAAAACTTAAGAAACTCATGACAAAAGATGTCGTTGAAAAACTTGTCGGCACTATATCTCTTGAGGATACCTTAAAACGATTTTCAAAACAAAAATCCAAGGTAGTTACTATCTCAGACTTGCAGCATGAGATTAGTACCATCAAGAAAGATATTGTCAACTTGCAAATTGCTTTGCAAAATGTCAATCATGAAAACAAAGATTTACAACAAAAGCTTTTGCTTTTAAATCTTAAACAAATTTTTCCTGGAAGTATTTCAGATAACGAAATTACTTCTGAGCATGATGATGAAGTTGAATCCTGCGATAAATCTCTGTCCAATGATGTTAAGATTGTCAATATGCTTACTAAATTTGTTCCTCTGAGATGGTCTTCAAATGTCAGAATTACCATTTCTCCTGATTATTCTTTTAATGTTTTTGTTTTGATTGATTCCGGTTCTGATTTAAATTGCATTCAAGAAGGTTTCATTCCTAGCAAATATTTTGAAAAATCCACACAACGGCTGCACTCAGCCAGTGGAAGCAAATTGCATATTGATTTTGATGCTAGAGAGATTAGCTGGCCATAGATACTACTACTTCTTGGATGGGTACAGTGGCTACAACCAAATTGCAACAGTACAAGAGGACCAAGAGAAGACCAACTTCACATGTCCCTTTGGCACATTCACGTACAAAAGGATGACATTTGGATTATGCAATTTTCAAAGATGCATGATGAGCATTTTCTCAGATATGGTAGAGAAATTCATTGAGGTATTTATGAATGATTTTAGTGTTTTTGGTTCTAATTTTGATGAATGCCTCAATCACTTGAAGAGTGTCCTCAAGAGATGTGAAAAATGCAACTTAGTGCTCAATTGAGAAAAATTTCACTTCATGGTTCAACAAGGCATTGTGTTGAGTCATTCTATTTCCAGAAATGGCATTGAGGTGGATAAGGCCAAGATTGACATCATCTCCAAGCTTCCTCCTCCTATGACAGTAAAGGGGGTGAGAAGTTTTCTTGGACATGCCGGGTTCTATAGAAGGTTCATCAAGGATTTCTCCAAGATCTTTAGACCCCTCTGTTTATTGCTGGCCAAGGATGCCAAGTTTGAATGGACTGAAGAATGCATGACTGCTTTCAACACACTAAAAAAGCTACTCACATCTGCACCAATAATGATGGCACCTGATTGGAATCTACCATTTGAGCTCATGTGTGATGTCAGTGACTTTGCCTTGGAAGCTGTCTTAGGTCAAAGAATCAATAAGGTACCTCATGCTATTTTTTATGCTTCTAGAACATTGAATGATGCTCAGCTAAATTATTCTACTACTGAGAAAGAATTATTAGCTGTTATATTTGCTTTGAAGAAGTTTAGATCATACCTAATTGATTCTATGGTTATTGTATTCACTGATCATGCTGCCTTGAGATATTTGTTTCCTAAGAAAGATGCAAAACCGAGACTGATTAGATGGTTATTATTATTGCAAGAGTTTGACCTTGAGATTAGAGACAAGAAGGGTAGTGAAAATGTGGTGGAGAAGAAGGAGATGAGCTTCCATTGAATGAAAATTTTTCAGATGAGCAGTTGTTTGCTGTTGAGGTCCAACTTCCATGGTATACAGATATTGTTAATTATATAACTGCCATGGTTTTTCCTCCAGGTATGTCTAGTCAAGAAAGGAAGATGTTGATGTCTACATCTAGACATTACCATTGGGATGACCCTTACCTGTTCAAATTCTGCCGTGATCAAATCATTAGAAGGTGTGTCTCAAAGGAGGAGCACTTGAGCATATTACAGGATTGCCATCAGTTTGCTTGTGGAGGACATTTTGGGGCCAAGAGAATAGCTCTTAAGGTATTACAATCTAGTTTCTATTAGCCTAATGTGTTTTAAGGATGCCTTTTGTTTTGCAGCTCTTGTGATAGATGCCAGAGGACAGGTAACATCTCATCCAGAAATCAGATGTCATTGCAAAATATTCAAGTGGTAGAGCTCTTTGATGTATGAGGTATTGACTTCATGGGTCCATCTCCTAACTCATATGGTTATTTATATATTCTTGTGGGTGTGGATTATGTGTCTAAATGGGTCAAGGTTGTCCCCTCAAAGACTAATGATCACAAAGTGGTTGTGAGGTTTTTGCAGGATAACATCTTTGCTAGGTTTAGGACGCCAAGGGCAATAATTAGTGATAGAGGTAGCCACTTCAACAATTATGCAATTGCTTCTTTGATAAAGAAGTATGGGATCACACATAACGTTGGCACTCCATACCACCATCAAACCAGTGGTCAAGTGGAGATAAGCAACAGAGAGTTCAAAAGCATCCTAGAAAGGACAGTGAATCCCAGAAGGAAGGATTGGTCTCTTCGCTTGAATGATGCACTATGGGCTTATAGGATTGCATACAAGACGCCTATCAGTATGTCCCCATATCGGTTGGTCTTTGGGAAAGCATGTCATCTACCTGTGGAGTTGGAGCACAAAGCATATTAGGCCATTAAGAAGTTTAACTTTGACATGGAACAAGCTGGTGACAAGAGGAAACTGCAATTGAATAAATTAGAGGGATTGAGGCGTGATGCTTATGAGAACGCCAAGCTTTACATGGAAAGAACCAAGGCATAACATGACAAGCAACTGGTCAGTAAGGAGTTTTATGTGGGACAGAAGGTGCTGCTCTATAATGCAAGATTCAGACTTTTCCATGGTAAGCTTAAGTCAAGATGGTTTGGTCCCTGTATTGTCACCCAAGTGTTCCCTCATGGACCTTTGGAGGTGCATAGCCCACAGAAAAACCAGTAATTCAAGGTGAATGGACACAGAGTAAAGCCATACATTAAAATAAACTTTGCACCAAGAATTGAAGATTTGGCACCACAAGATTTGGCACTCCAATCTGTTCAGTATGTAGAACAATAATACTGAAGCAGAACCATAGTCTGGCTGAAGAAGTTAAACTTAGCGCTTATGGGAGGCACCCCATAGTTTATCCTGGACAAGTTTGTTTCAGTTCAAGTTTGGGGGTGTGATATGAGCCATGCTATTCTAGACAATTTCGTCCATATCCTGGATAAATTCTTTCCATGTTATAGACACATTGGGGACCATGTGTAATTTAAGTTTGGGGGTATGGGAGACACTTTACACACACTTTGTCCCAGTTTTATTTTATTTTTATTTTTGTTGTTTGTGAAAAGAAAATATATATATATAGTCTCAAATACAAAGTCATGACTTTTTACTTATTCATTTGGAGCCTCTCTAAGTTTGACAAAGTTTGCACTTTTGTCAATTCTTTTTCCCGTTAAATCCATGGAATTCGGATTGAATCCTCGTGTTGTGTGAATTTATAACTTACAAATTAATAAGGGACCAATGTGCGTTTATGATGTTTGAATATTAATCATTCCTTTCAATATTAAGACTCATTAAATTTTAATATTAATTAAACAAAGTCTTAAATTAAATCTCTATAATTATCACAGCGTACTACACATACTGAGAAGGTCAAATGATTGAAAGGAATGATTAAAATTGACATAATGTTCTATAAATTCCTTACTAATAAGCCAACTTTTTCAGCTAAACAAAAAAAAAAAAAAAAAAAAAAAAAACAGGAAGCCACATTTAAAAAACCATTATATTTTGAAACAAAAACCTAGCTAGCATGAGAAACATCATTTTGCATGCATGTGCATATACAATGTACAATAAGTAATAGATATACAAAAAAATAAAACAATCACCTAAATTAAATGCTCACAAATAGAACATCCACTGCATTAACGAAACAGCATGCGGAATATATATATATATACATGCTGGAGAGATGATATTGCTGGAGAAGTTGAGGTGGGAGAACTGTCGGAGATGGCAACGGCAATGTACTAGAGCTGGCCCATCGGAGATGAGAGTGACCTTGAGAGAGAGTGTGGTACGTAGCTACCGTTCCAAGTTGAGAGATAGAGCTGAGAGAGAGAGATCGGAAGATGAGGGAGCTAAGGAAGAGTGAGGGAGAAATGGATCGGAGCTGAGGGAGGAGAAGAAAATAAAGAAAAATGGGGGAGGGAGGGGTTCTGGCCGGCCTAGGCGGGGGAGAAGAAAAAGTGGGGAGGGAGAGAGGGAAAAAAGAAAGAAAAGAATTAAAAAGCATGGCGCGATGGGATGGCCAGCAGGCGCTGGCCTTCCCAAGGCACGGATCCTGACGTGCCACATCAGGGACGTCAGGATCCATGTAAATATTTATAATTAATTGGCTTCCATTAAATATCTTTTTGGTTAATTTATTAATGTTAAGTCTCAAACTAATTAATTTGTTAGCAGAATATAATCAATTTATTTATTTCTTACTTTGCATAAGTACTTTAAATCTGTGGAGAAGATTAAAATTAACTCAATCTATATATAGGAGTCTCCAAATGAGGCCTTGATATATATTAATCTTAACCCAAATGTCATGGTTTTATTAATTACTTGATGTTGGATTCCATCACATGTGAAACTCCAACACTTGTTGAATGTATATAAGAACATAAAATTAAAACACAAGGCAAACAAAATGCATCGTTCAATACTTCAATGGAAGTCGAAGACATAATTCGGCTAGAAGAGTGTTTGAACGACATTAAAACACAAGTCAAACAGAATACATTAATGTTTGAATTGACGATAGAAGCATAGTTCAAATGAGAGACAAATAGAGAGGTTTAAAAAATTTCAATCATTGAACGCAAGTCAATTAAATAGAAGGCCATGTATTTCAAATATGCTGTGGAACCTGATGGCGATTAGCTTGTTATATATTGAAGTGTTTTAATTAAAAAAAGAGTTTTATTTTTTCTTCCTTGTCTTTTTTCCATTGCTTCCACTTCATCATAACAAAAGCAATCGATGTTATAACCAATTAATCGGCATATTCAAGTTTGTTTGAGTCTATTTGGTCAAGAACCAAATATAAGCTGCCATTAATGGTAAAGATAGGTGCTAGTGATTACTGATAAACCTAGCTAAATGGGTGGTTTCAAAGTCCAGTAATTATACAAGTATCAAAGAGAAGCACCCAAGGGCTGAATGGTGAAAGCTGGTTTGGTTTTGCTATATATATATGCTATCCCAATTAAAGCATGCGCGCTTTCTTGTTATGCATGGCTAACAGTCAGAAATTGTCTTGTATTTTTGAATGTTGAAATGGGATTATAAAGGGGAAGTAAAGTGTTTGTTTTGTAGAAATATCATTGAATATTGGGATCATATTGTACAATATTAAACCTGATAATGTTGGGATCATATTATATATTATTTATAAATATAATATAAATAAACCAAATATATATATAAACATTATATTAATTGACGTGTCACATTGACACGTCAATAATTTATTGACGTGTCAAAGTAACACGTCAATATTTACTGAAGTATCTAACTTTACCATGTTAATAAACATTAAAATATTAAGTTATTTAAATAAAATGTTTTAAAATTAAATTGAATTCAAATTTATTGACATGTCAAATATTGACACGTCAGTAAATCCTGACGTGTTAGATTCAACATGTCAATAAATATTGAAGTGCCACTTTTGCCGCGTCAAAAAAAAATTTGTTGACGTGCCACCTTTACCACGTCAACATTTACTGACGTGGCAAAAATTGGATATTGTTTGACACATCAAAAGATGGCCGGTTTTTGTAGTGGGTATAGATTTTATTGGCATTTCGATTAACTCAGTAAGTAAATTTTTTTTTTAAAAAAAAACTTAAGGAATCTTTTAGTTTTGGTGGGTTGACTTAGGAACTTATAATATATTTACCCTAACATTTATTTATTTATTTATTTTTAAAAAAGGAGGAGAAGCCACCTAGAGGGTGGCTCGCTACATCCACCACCCATCCCATGGGTGGTTGGGGTTGGCTCGAGGTGGCCATGCACCACCCCCAGATCTATTGGGGGTGGCCACACGGCCATCCCTTGGCCATAGGGGTGGCCGCGTGGCCACCCCCAGCCACCCATGGGATGGGCAGTGGTGGCGGCGAGCCGCCCCAGGGTGGCTTCTCCTCCTTTTTTTTTTTTTTTTTTTTTTAAGTAAAAAAATAATTATTTTTATTATTTGATATAATCAGGTGTGTTAAGTTTGTTTTTGAGTTTTTGATCGTAGATATTTTTAATCCTTTGGATGTTTTGGATGGTTAGGATCTCAAAAAATGAGATTCTCCAATTACTCACAATTGGAGGGGACCTGGATCTGGAATCCAACAATCCAAGCATTCAAGGCTGTACTTTGCATTGATAAGGCTAAAAAATTGACAAATTATAAGTCAAGAGTTTAACTTTGGTCAGGAGGTGTAAACCCCCCATTTTACAGCCTCCAATCCCTAGCTGACACATCAGCAAAAACTCAAAATATGCACACAAGTAAAATGTACCACAACACATAAGATTTGAGCTCATTTTTGAGCTCAAATCAAGAGAGGTTCAGAGAACCTCAGCTGGGTGGCCAGACCCAGCCACCCAACCAAAAGGGATATTATGCAGAAATGCCTGACTGTAGGGGCTCTCATAACTTAAAGTCCAAACAGATAACATAAACATATTTTTTAAGGCTTCGACTAATTAACCCACATTAATTGTCCAGAATTATTTGGTTAACCGATCAGTACTGAACTTATATCTAGAAATATGTTTGTTGGAACTTAATTATTTGGCCTTGAACTTGGAAATTGATCAATATTTAGAGGAAACTTATTCCAACTATTGGAAAAATTCGGCAATTTTGTTTTTTCATCAATACCAAGCTAAAACATTCACAGCTGATTCTGTCCACTCTAAAGCATGTAACATAAACAAATTTTGAAACTTTGTTAGGCCCCATTCTTTTGACAGATTGTACCAATGCTCATGGTCCCACTTAGATTGCTTTCTTTTAATGTCTTGTTTGGTGATTCAAATAATTAGTTTTTGTTCAATTGATTTCCATGATTCTAACTGGAATTTTCTTGGCTTGTGCCGTTATTAAATGTTGAATTCCTTAGGCCAATAATATGCCTTTCCTCGCTTTTTGCAACTGTCCTTGTGTTTTGCTTTTTAATTGTAACGTGACATAAAATTAAAATTAGTTTTGACTTTTGAGTGTTTGTTTCGTATGTTGACGTGTTTATTAATGCCTTTTCAATTTTACTAAGAAAATAAAAAAATAAAAAAAAAATTGTCTTAAAAAGCGTTGCCCAACGATCCCTAAGAATCAAGAACTTTCTCCACTTGGTACAGCTAGCTAATTAGTGAAATAGTTTAACCAAAACGAAATAGTTTTGATCGCAATTCAAGCTTTAAACCAAAACCGAAACATTGAAAAAGTGAAAGAGAGCATATATATTCAGTTTAGATTGCACAAATTCTAGCTAGTGGAAGGCTCTCATATATATTCAAACGCCACATCACTTTTGGTGATAAACGGAGGATAAAAGTCTCACTTACAACTAAGCTTTTAAGGGTAAGTGATAATTTAACATAATATCACAGTCAAAGGTCGAGAATTCAAATCTTGTTTATGTCATTCACTTTTCATTTCAATTAAATATTTAACATATTATTAAGGATTAATTAAAATTAATAACTCATAAAATTGACACACAATTGATTCTTACACGTGTATAAATCAAACAAATTAAGCCCCTAAATCATACTCGCATATCCATTACTACTCCATCGACTAATTCCACCCTCATTGCCATGTACTCTCACACTTTTTTTATTGGAACAGGATCAACTTTAGTTTATTTGAACTAATTAGTTATATTGAACGAGTATTTTTGTCTTTCCAAAAATACTAATTAGTTATTTTTGTATTTTTATCCGGCTTCGAAAACTCTGTGAGAGAGAGAGAGAGAGAGAGAGAGAGGGCATTCTTCCAGCCTGAATTTGATTTACTCTATTTATAAGGAGGATATGTCGTCCTTTTTAGAGACTAAAAGTTGATGGTATTAATTGGACATGTCATCATAATCTCGATCGTATCCTTTACTGTTTATTGTCTTGTTTGGTGATTCAAATAATTAGCTTTTGTACGTACAATTGATTTGCATGATTCTAAAAGGAGTTTTTCTTGGCTTGTGCCTTTATTGAAGGTTGAATTCCTTGATCCAAAATATGCCTTTCCTCTAGCTCCTTTTGTTTTGACGCTTAAGACAATTAATGGATAACTTTCTCCACTTTGTTCTGGTAGGTGAAGTTTTTGGTCGCAATTGAAGCTTTAAACCAAAACCAAAACCAAAAGAAAATAACTTATCTGGGGAGGTTACACAAAACCTTCCTTTTGTGCCTACTAATGAGGAGTTGCCACCTTAGCGTGGAGCATAATAACAAAATAAAACCAAACCACCTGATTATATCAGGTTTAATCAATTTTCTTTTAAAAAAATAAAAATAAAAAATGCTTTGTAATAAGAGATATGCCACCCAGTGGTAGCTGGCCGCCACCCCCAGCCCATGGGGATGGCCGCCCAGCCATCCCTATGGCCTAGGGATGGCTGGGCAGCCATCCCCATGGCCGATGGAGTGGCTGGCGAGCCACCCGCAGGCCATGGGAGTGGCTGGGTGGCCACCCCATGGCCTAGGGGTGGCCCGCACGGCCACCCCAAGGCCTGGGGTTGGCTGCACGGCCACCCTTATTGGATCTAGGGTGGCTCGCCGACCACCCCATAGGCCATGGTGTTGGCCGCGCGGCCACCCCCAGGCCTAGGGGTGGCGGCCAGCCACCCCAAGTGGGGGAGGGGTGGCCAGCCAGCCACCCTTTCAATTCTTTTTTTTTTTTTTTTTTAATTAATTTTTTATTTCACATAGAGTTTAATTTGGTGTTGTTCTGTTTTTGTTTTAAGTATAAGTTTAATAAAAATGGCTGATATATCAGCTTCTTATTGGTGGCACAAAGGCGACTTTTGTGCAACAGGTGCATCCAAGTCCCTCTCAAACCAAAAGATTGGAAAAGTGAAAGTCGTTCTGAAGTTTTTTTTTTTTTTTTGTTACATGCCCACACAAGGGAAAGGGGGAGGGGGATTCTGACTAATGACACTCATTAATAGTGTGTGTGTGTATATATATATATATATATATATATATATATATAACACTCATTAATAGGAGAAAGGAGACCAAGATATATCTGGGCGCTTTGAAGTAAGAAAAAAGATAGGGTTAAGTATTATAATTATTAATTTGTTATATACCTCCGGCCTTTTCTTTATGGGAAATCATATATAAAATCCTTAGGTCAACGCGCTTTTTTTAAAAACTCCTTGGGTATTTTTTTTCGGAAATTTAATCCCTGGGTCACTCGAGACTACTTAAAAACTCTCTACCGTTAATTTTTGTTAACTTCCGTTATTTGAGTTAAACGCACCGTTTTACTTAAGTCCACCTCAGTAGAATTTTGTATCCTACGTGTTCACATTGGACACGTAGGATATAAAACTCACCGTTTTGGACCATCCAAAACGGTGAGTTTGGCTTAAAATTAAGGCCTTCTTCTTTGAAACTCTCAAGTTTTATACGGTCAAAATACAAGCCTTCCGATACACCTCAAGCGGCAACCCACCGACGCAGACGCCACCGACGCAGACCCCGCCGGCGACAGAACCCACCGAAGACAGAACCACCGGCGACAGAGGCCACCGGCGACAGTACCCACCGGTTAAATCACCCATTCCGGCGTCACTTTTCAGGCTAGGTTTCCGTCAAATCACAATATTTTGAATCGGAAAAATCTGGTTTCGACGAAGGTATTTTCCGAAATTTCTTTGTGGGTTTTGTTGATTGACTGAAATGGAAGCCTTTAATAGTTGTTTTTTGAATTTTTTTGTTGTGTTGGAAGCTTTTGGTTGAAACCTCATCCCCAACCTGTTGTTTGTCCAACATCTGTCGAATATTGCGATTTTGAGCCAATATTATTGTTGATTGGCAGTGGGTGTGGTCCACCTTGGTTGTGGTCCTGGAATGAGACAGTTGTTTTTTCGTGTGAACTGGCAAGTTGGTCAAGGGGGATTTTTTCATTTGTATAACTATTTATTTGATTTTTTTGCTTCTCTACTCAAATGGTGGATTGTCGAGGACATGAAAATAGGAATTCTTTGTGCATAGTTTACGCCAGCATCATCATGCTACAATTGAACAGTATTTTTTGAAATTTTGGTTTTTTTTTTTTTTACCTAATAGTTCATGCCATACTTTTCTATGCATGTATTTGTTTTTAGGTCCTCCAATATTTTTGCCACCTTTTTAGTTGATAAGAAGAAAGGTCAATTACTGGAAGAAATGTTAATCATATTAGTATTAACATTTGGAAGAAAAGTATTTTTCAATGGAGAAAAAAGTGGTATTATTGTTGGGATATGATAGATTGTGGTTGGTTGGGTTTTGATGACGTCGTAAATTTTTTTAGGGAAGTTTCATCATTCTACAATTGAGCAGTATTATATACGTGGTTGGATGTTACGGCTAATTTCTTTTTATTGCATGTTTGATTACACTGCATATTTGCATGTTTGTAGGGAGCCGCCTATGCTCATATACCATCTCCAGCTACTACACTAACAACTTAGTATTGTTTAGATTACAAATTGAGCAGTACTATTTCTGCAGGGGAATCACATTTTAAACAATGTGATTATCTTTTGTTTAGGGTTTATGGTACATTTTTTTTCCCAGTATTGTTTAGATTACAAATTGAAGTGAGAATAATATTTTGGGAAGCTTGATTTTATTTTTCTTTATGATCTTGATTATTCTCTCACATGTCAGTTATATATTGTTAGGTTCATATTATAAGATGAACAGGAGGAAGAAAGATTTCGGGATAGGATACAATGAAAGCGAATTCTACGATGGGAAGATGAAAAAGGTTTGTGAATTTTATTTAGTGAAACCCATTAGGGAACTGTGATTACTTCTAATAATTGTGGGTTTTACTGTAAAATGAACAGTCAATGTCGTCGGCATCTATAACATCATCGGTGAAAGAGGATATGGAACCTGTACAGTGTAGGTGCGGACTTACAAGCCCAATTATAACATCCACTACTATAAAAAATCCTGGGAGGCGATTCTATGGGTGTGCTATGTATGACCGTAAAAAGGTATTTGAATTTGGATAATTTGGTTTTAACAAATAGTTATTACTTCGTACTTGTTCGTAATTATCAGATTTTTTTGTGTAATTACAGAAAGTTGGCCAATGTCGTTTTTTCCAATGGTATGACGAAGAAACTTGTGCTCGCGGAAGGGAGGTCCCACCTGCGTTGTATAAACAAGTTCATTCCCTGAAATGTGAAGTGTCATTACTTAGGGGACAACTAAAGATCCAAACATATTTGTTGGTTTTTTTGTTGGTGATTTGTGTACTGTTGATTTGTCTAAGGTTGATGGGGCATTGAGGCATGAGAATGAGGCAATTAGATTATTATCAGTGGAATAGACTATCTATTTTGTTGTTGTCAAGGATATTGTTTACTGAGCTATGTTGTCCACGTGGATATATGGTTATGGCTTCTATGTAACAATTATGTAAAAATCCAGATTGTTCGTAATTATCAGGTTGGCTGATTACTTTTTTGGAACAACTATTTCCATGCATTAGTTTTATTTGTATGCGGCGATTTATGATTATTTGTATGTTGCTCTTAAGTCTGAAATATTGAACCCTACAGTAGAATTTGCAGACAGAATTAATTTTATCCGTCCACTAATACAATCTGGAATTGGTAATTGCCATGACGAAATTCCAAAATATAATTCAGTATACAACAGTGCACGTTTAATGCTTCATGAACAACATTGAATTTTACAAGCACATAAAGTCCCAAAATGAATCCCCCAATTGTTTTTTATATTACAAACATAAAACAAAAAAAGCCGACATATCACTTGATTATGAAATAGGTATACGGGAAAAAGGCAAAATCAAGAGATCTTGTAAGTGATAAATGTGATCATTGTGTGGCACCACTTCCTCGGCTTCTTAGTACACGTGTAGCCCTACGTGTACTACCATGATGTGATGATTCCGCTGCTGCTTCCGCCTGTGGTTCATGTTGGGATTCAAAGAATGCGTTAACAAAAATAATAATTAAGACAAATACCAACATATAAAAAAAAAAAAAAAAACCGGAAATCATTGTGAATATTACAAATTAAGCACAAGTATATGAGTTTTTTAAGTGCAAAAAAAAACCGCAGACTAATTTACTAAATTACAACACCAATTTCAGCAAACTTTTAGATACTAGGGGGCAGCTATGGAATCATCGGGAAATAAGAGTTTTCTTAATAAAAAAAAAAAAAAACTTGAATTTTACCTGTGACTGAGTAGCCCTACGTGTACGTACACTTGGCTGTGATGACCCGGGGGCTTCTACCTCTGCCTGTCGTTCATGTTGGGATCCAAAAAATGCGTTAAAAAAAAAAGGGGGGGGGGTGGGGAATGATCGTGAAATAAGAGTTTTCTTAATCACAAAAAAACTTGGATTTTACCTGTGACTGAGTAGCCCTACGTGTACGTACACTTGGCTGTGATGACCCGGGGGCCTCTACCTCTGCCTGTCGTTCATGTTGGGATCCAAAAAATGCGTTAAAAAAAAGGAAAAGATTATGAAGCATTTCCAAATAATTATTATATTACTTCTACAAACACTTCTTTAAATAGACAATTTTCTAATAGAAATCAAAGATTAAAGCACCCTCCTTAACCTTAAACTTAAAGCACCCTCCCAAACTTCCAGCTTAGAGTTAGCTCCCATTACTTATTGATTATATTTTTTTGATAAGTAGAGTTAGCTTCTATTATAGTATCATCAATGTTTTCTGAAAAAATGCATACACCATCGGACCTTATCCTAAATAGCTATACTGAGTTCATCCATTACATAAGCAAAGACAAAATCACATCTCAATAACCAGTTTCTATTATAGTAAACTTAGCTTTTTTTTTATAACAAGGATTATTGCTGGAGATGCAGAGCAAAATTAAAAGTTACAAGCCAACAACAGGACAAACCAATATTAAGTTATACCTTTTGGTTTTTCCTCATTTTAGAATGACAAGTAATATATATATTTTTCATTTTTTTGACAGCCGTAGAATTGAAGAACTTGGTGACAATAAGAGTTTTCTTAATAAAAAAAAAAAACTTGAATTTTACCTGTGACTGAGTAGCCCTACGTGTACGTACACTTGGCTGTGATGGTCTGTGGGCTTCTGCTTCTGGGTGGGGTTGAGCTTGTAATCCCTACAATAATTTAACCAAACATTCAGACAAATACCAACAATAATTATTATATTACTTGTACAATAATAATTAAGTTAACAAATTTTGGAATATGAACCTTATGTTGTAAAATGTATTTGTTTTACCTGTGCTTGAGTAGCATCTTTTTTCGGCTTATATTTCTTCGGTTTCCACCTCTTCCGGTCTGGGTTCAAAGGTAAATGACAACCTTTATAATTATGCCCTAAACCCCCACAATTTCCACATTTAACAATATATCCACTACGGGTTAGCTTGTAGGGGTTAGTTGGCTCATCCACAGCCTTTCGCCTACTAATCTTTGGTCGACCAGGAGCCCTTCTAATGATAGGTGGCTGGATTTCATCGCATGGATCATCAGCTGGCCATGTCTGTGGACCTTCCATGCCATACACTCGAGCTGCATATCCTTGCATATACTTGTCCATCTTGTAATAATCATCCAAATAATCCTCTGGTTTTTGTTTATGCATGTAAATTGCAGCACAAGCATGTGAGCAAGGGATCCCACTCACCTGCCATCGTCCACATGTGCATGTGCGATGATCTAACCGGACTAAACGCCGTGGCTCGTATATGTCCTCGATCTCAAACTCCAACTCATTCTGCCACCGACTAATACAATTCCTTGCACCACTTTTTGACCTCTCCAATTTTTTCTGGATCTTTGGGCATATTGTGTAGTGCGTCGACCGGATTCTATTCCTTTTCTGCTGGAAGCGTGCCATTATTTGCAGACGAATTTCTTCAAGCATAGTCAGTATAGGCTTAATCCTAGCTTCCTTAATCCACGCGTTGAAGCTCTCGGCCAAGTTGTTTAATAACATATCACTTTTGGTTTGGCAGTTGAAAGCATGTCTGGACCATGATGCCTTCGGTACACCACTAAGGTAATCGTGTGCACCTTTATCCATTGACAATATATTCTGCATGTGATGGTCAAACGCATAAACATTGGCTGCACGTGCAGCCCCCCACAACTCATCCTTCATAGCTTTCCCGGTGTAGCCTTTCGCTTTGAGGTTCGCATGTAGATGCCGAACACAAAAGCGATGCTCAGCATGTGGCAACACAGCCTCAACTGCAATTCCAAGCCCCTACACACATAAATTTATGTTAAATTATATGGAACAACATAAAGGAATAAAAGGAATAAAATAACACAATAAGAACATAAATAGTATTTTACACTAAATACCTTCTGTCTGTCAGACATTATAGTCCAACCAAGTCCGCCTTCTGGCCCGCATAAGTCCTCCAATAAAATGGCAATGAACCACTGCCATGAATCTCTTGTCTCTGCCTCGGCCACAGCAATTGCAATGGGGAACATGTCGTCGTTGCCATCCTTGCCTATGGCACACAACAATTGCCCCCCATATTCCCCTTTTAGATGACAAGCATCTAAACAAATTATGGGCCGACAACCATGTCTGAACCCCTTCTTACATGCATCAAGACAAATATACATCCGCTGAAAGAATACTCCATCTCTGTGTACAAAAGCACTACTACCAGGGTTCGTGCTGAGTATTGCCATTGCGTATCTCCGTGTGAGGCGATATTGCTTAGAGTGCCTACCAAAAACTTGATGCAATGCCTCCTTCTTCGCTCTATAGCAACGGTCAATAGGAACATCGATGTTAAGGTCTCTCTTCACCCTCTGTTTCAATGCATATGGTGTCCACGTGGGGTCATCCTTGAAGTCCCTCTTATAAGCACGAACAAGATACTCAACATCGCATCTGGAGTTTTCGTACTGATTACCACAAATATGAACCGGGTAGTACGTCTTAATTTGAAAAGAAGTCCTGGTAGCATCAGTAGAGGCATGAATCCTCCATGAGCAATGGTCTAATTTACAGACTGCACTCACCCTACTCGTGTCATTGTGCTTGTAGTTGTAATCAAACACTTTCTGCACAGCATGCGTCTTCAGTGCCATCTTGAAGGAACTTGAATCTGCAAATTGATCCCCAAGCTCTAACGTCACTGGAATCTTCAAGTCATGTTTCAGATTGAACTGTCTATACCGCTTCCTTTTTTTTCCAACCTCGGCAGCATCACTTTCTTGCAAACTTGCAAGACCATCACTTTCATCATTAGATTCCTCTTCCCCAAAATCGGCTCCTTTATCACCTATGTTAATGTCAACTTTTTCCCACCATTTGGACGTCCCATCATTCTCTTTATTGACCTCAGCAGCATCATAGAAAAGGTCCTCATCCTCGCCATCGGTTGCTTCGAAGTCAGTCAACAACTCCTTGATAACTTCATCAATATCCTCTTCCACTTTCTTCTTCCGTGGCCTACCACCACGTCCACTTTTTTTTTTACCAGTTTTGGGCACGGTGTCCGCACCAACATTCTGATTGTCTTCCTCGTCCTGCAAAACCGGTTGAGCAACCCATCTTCTTCTTCTTCTACGTACTGAAAAATATATACAAATAAATTAAAATAAAAAACCTAAAACAAAAGAATCAACTAATAAAAACCATAAATAATTGTGACAACATAAGAGTCCAACTCAATTTCAATTTCTATGTACCTCCTCGGCTGGTGGTCGGTTGCCCGCTTGGTTTCTTGGATGGCGTAACAGAACGGGCAGCCTTAGTTTTAACTCGGGGGCTTTTGAAATGTTTTGATTGAGAATGTCCACCTTCTCCACCTTGTCCTTGTACATCTCCATCTTCACGTGCAGCATTAGGTATGTCCTCCATCCCTAAAAAAAACAATCAAATTTGTTGTTAGTCATTCAGGAAGGGAAGGCTAAGTGCTCTCATGATATATTATTTGAAAAAACAATTAAGTTAACAAATAAGAAATAAGTATACTACCTTCAGCACGGGGTATTTCATCCACCCCGTCACCTTCTCCATCTCCATCATGAAGGGGAGGCCTAGGTATCTCACCCACCCCGCCACCACCTTCTGCATCTCCATCATGACGGGGAGCCCTAGGTATCTCACCCACCCCGCCACCACCTTCTCCATCTCCGTCATGCTGGGCAGTATTAGGTATCTCACCCACCCCGCTACCACCTTCTCCATGTTGTCCTTCAACAGCTTCAAGAAATAAATGCTCATCTACTATTATAGCACTGTCCACCATATGTTCAACGTATAAATGAACATCTTGTGCTCTGTACTCATCCATAATATTTACAAAATCTACAACGTCTGCATCACTATTTAAAGATATCACTTGATTATGTGGACCATCACCGACATTATACCAACATCTAACGTCGCTCATGTATCCTAAGTCACGAACCAACTCTTTGACTTCCCACATACTAAAATAGTCAACATCATAGCCTTTCACTTCATGGACGTCGCCACCAACGTAGTTAAATGGGGTATGGGTCATTGTTCCACCGTGGTGCATGATTATATTGACAGCCATATCTGTAAACATATAAACGAGTGTAAGAAAAAATATAAAAGAGTGTAAGAAAAAATATTTGTCAATACAAGAAAACACAAAAAACAATAATATCTATCTATTGCATGAAATGAAATGATTTAATGATATATATATATATATATATATATATATATATATATATATATCATTAAAAATTATACATGCATGTTTTGGACTCAAGATGCCCAACTTAAGCTGATTTTGGAAGTTAGGTTGACATAGTTGGCAACCATTCAATTGGGAAAAAAGGACAAAACATAATAGTAATAATAAACATATACTTTTGCACATGCATGTTATAGGTGCAAAGTGCACTTTTCGCTCATTGTTATATGTGGAAAGATCAACAAATGCATACAATACATGTAAAAAATTTCTCTTTCTATAAGAACCATTAACCTATTCAATGCCTTAAATTATGCAAAAATTCATCAATATACGTAAAAGAGGCAGGTTTAAGTTACATTTGCTACTTAATAACTTTCCATAGGATCACTATTTTGCCAAAGTCACCATTACATTATATTAATATACATGTCCATCATGCTTGCTAAATATTAAGAGAATGAGAGATTAGAAACTGTCTAATCTGGAAATGTTATGGAAATGTTAAAGATAAAGTTTCTTTAAAAAGAATTTTAAACAAGCTTATAAATAAATAAGTTTTAGATTATAGTAAATCCCACCAGATTGACATGAAATTTACCATGCACAATAGCATGGAGGGCATGTAATCCAAGAAAGTAGTTGAATATAGGTACAATTATATACACTTGTGAGCGTGAGAGATTAAATCTCATATTGGAAAGCTATCACAAGAGGATATAGACAATTTATCCTAGAAGACAGCTCATGAGATAATAAAACCTTCTGTTTAAGGCAAAATGTGGTTGAGCTAACTACTAAAGGAAAAAATTTTTAAATATACAGAACAGTATATATATATATATATATACCATCTTCAAATTACTATTTCATTATCAATGCCTCATCCAAATTAAATCCCATATTAAAATAACAGATAAATTAAACACCAAATTTGACTTCTACAAATTCAGAACATCAATCCCCTTCTAGAATGAGCACGGTGAGTTGTATATTGAGCAAGTTGAGTTGTACATTAAATGGAAGGAAATTAAGCCCCACAGAAAAAAATTGATAGAATCCCTTCTGCCTAACACGACAAAATCCCCCTTGACCAAACCTGCCAGTGCACACGAAACAACAACTGTCTCATTCCAGGACCACAACCAAGGTGGACCACACCCACTGCCAATCAACACTAATATTGGCTCAAAAGTGCAATATTCGACAGATGTTGGACAAAAAACAAGTTGCGGATGGGGACAGATGTTGGACAAAAAACAGGTTGGGGATGGGGTTTCGACCAAATGCTTCCAACACAACAAAAAAATTCAAAAAACAACTATTAAAGGCTTCCATTTCAGTCAATCAACAAAACCCACAAAGAAATTTCGAAAAATACCTTCGTCGAAACCAGATTTTTTCCGATTCAAAATATTGTGATTTGACGGAAACCTAGCCGGAAAAGTGACGCCGAAATGGGTGATTTAACCGGTGGGTACTGTCGCCGGTGGCCTCTGTCGCCGGTGGTTCTGTCTCCGGTGGGTCCTGTCGCCGGCGGGGTCTGCGTCGGTGGCGTCTGCGTCGGTGGGTTGCCGCTTGAGGTGTATCGGGAGGCTGGTATTGTGACCGTATGAAACTTGAGGGTTTCAAAAAAGAAGCCCTCAAGTTTAAGCCAAACTCACCGTTTTGGATGGTCCAAAACGGTGAGTTTTATATCCTACGTGTCCAATGTGAACACGTAGGATACAAAATTCTACTGAGGTGGACTTAAGTAAAACGGTGCGTTTAACTCAAATAACGGAAGTTAACAAAAATTAACGGTAAGGAGTTTTTAAGTAGTCTCGAGTGACCAGGGATTAAATTTCCGAAAAAAAATACCCAGGGAGTTTTTAAAAAAAGCGCGTTTACCTAAGGATTTTAGATATGATTTCCCTTTCTTTATTAGGAAGAAAAACTGAAACTAGGAGAAGTAATATGCAGATCACGATCAGGAATCTGATGGGGAAAATAATCAAGAAATTAATCAAAGCATGTTTGCGTAACATGATATATAATAGAATAAAACTGAATCTCATTCAATAATATGTATATATAGAATAAAATCGATCAAGAAAATTGTTGAATAAATAATAAAACTAAATTAATACATGATTTATTCGAGCACATAAACATGAAACATCCCGCTGCACTCTCTCCACATCAAAAACAAAAAACACATCGTTTTCAGGAGTCCGGCACGACCAGAGTCGCACTATGTTGCTGGGCTGCAGCCCATTCTGAAGAACCACTTGGTACCAGCCGTTCCTGATCAACAAGTACGGTGAGGTCACGCCGCCACCCAACATGTCGCGCACCGCCGACTTCCTCAAAGTCAAGTTATTCTCCGAGAACTCGGAATTCATTAGCGTTATCGGAATCATACCTCCATTGTTCAGTGTTGTCTTCTCTTCCTCGGTCAAGAACTGTTGTTGGATTTCTCTTTGTGGGATCAGAAAGCGGCCGTTTCCCGGTGTTACATCAAGCAAGCACAACTGCTTTTGAGCTAAGAACACCGGCTCCGAGTACCTCCTTTGTAGAAGGACGTGGTTGATCGCTGCAGGGAGGGAAGGCGGCATTCTTCTTCTTTTCAACGTGATGGTTTTCGTACTAGTGTAATATTTTTTATGGACATAGCTAGAAGCAAATTTAGACACTCTATTTAAAGGCAACGAATTGGAGTACGTGCTGCTTTGGGTTTCCTAATCCCATTGTGATTGGGAGGGAGAAGGCTAAAAGAAAAAAATAAATTAATTAAATAAATAAAAATACACGAATAATTATAAGTATTTTAAATCAATAAATTAATTATATGGTTAAATTCACTTTACCCCCTGAAGTTTTAGTGGTTTTTCAATTCGAACTCCAATGTTTAAAAATTGGCAATATACTCCCTAATGTTTCAAAAATTTTCAATTCAGACCCTCCATCACTAATTTCCGTCTTATCCCACATGCGTCTCACTTGGAATTTTGATGCTCTCTATTCCAATTTTGCCTTCATTAAAACCTATGAAATTGAGGGTAATTACGTAATTTTCTAGGTTTTAATGAGGGAAAATTTTAAATAGAGAGCATCAAAATCCCTCGTGAGATGCACGTGGGATGATTTCCGTTCAATTAAACAGAAATTAGTAACAGATGGTCTAAATTGAAAATTTTTAAAATATTAGAGAGATACATTACCAATTTTTAAACATTGAGTTTCGAATTAAAAAGCCATTGAAACTTAGGGGATAAAGTGAATTTTTTTCCTTAATTATAATTAAACAGATAAATAAAATGTACGTGGTCCAATTAAAAAAGACGGTTTTAGTATTTTAGAATTGTAGTGGTACTACTTGTAAATCCTAATCCAAGATTCCAAGGAGTAGAAGGTATATATACCAACCGACTTAATATTTTTATTTTCTTTTTCTTTATGTTCCCAGATAATGATAAAATATATTTCAGTTAAATCAATGAAAATACTTGTACGTAAGTCGGGGTCGATCTCCATATCCTGAAATTATAATTGGGGCAGAAGAAGGTGAGAGGATAGGGGCACTTTTTCATAAAATCAAAATATAGTTTCTGGCTCAATTTTTCTATAATGTATAGATCAAGAACCTGATAAAATATACTCAATTCTTATTGATAATATGTTACTTTTTTAATGTGTGATATTTTTTAAGCCGTTCAATGTAAGAAATAGCTTGAGTTTCATAATTTAAGAATAATCTTTCACTTTTTCAATGTTTCGGTTTTGTTTTAAAGCTTGATTTACGACTAAAGCTATTGCTTTTTAGTTAAAACTATTTCACCCAGCAGGACCTAGCTAGTGGAGAAACTTGTCCAAGTGATCACTGCCAGTGCAAATATATAAGGAGAACATGCATATATTGGACTAAGGAGTTTAACATTAAATAATGACACTAGCCAAGAAAATTCCAGGCTAGAATCATACAGATTAATTGCAAAAAAAAAAAAAAAAAAAAGGCTAACTATTGGAATTACCGGACTCATAAAAAAAAAAAAAATAAATAACTATTGCAATTTAAATGGGAATATGAGCATTGATAGGGGTGACCAGCGGGTAGGGGTGGAACTAGAACTTTTAGTTTGGAGGGACAAAACTTTTTTTTAAAAAAATCTTGGGCGGTAAAATTTAATTTTTAAAGGTTTATTTAAAAAAAAAAAAAAAAATTGAGGACCACCCTTTGGCTTGGGGGGCTGGGAATGGTTCCGCCCCTGCCAGCAGATTATTCATTCACTCGCAGAAGTAATGGGCAAATTTTTCTCTATTACCTTGGACATATAGTTGAAATTTGAAAAAAAAAAAACATTGTCATTTTACTTGCGTACAAATAGGAGGAGGTAGATATGCTGAAGCCATAATTTACTTGCCCGCTTGCAAATACCGGCACAAGAGAAATGTTAGTTTTTTTATACATGCATTACTTTATGTTTTTATTTACTAAAATAATAAATTATATAAGATGGTGACACGTCATTTAGAAATCAACATTTTGAATTTTTTTTAAAAAACCCTAACATTTCTCCCAACACAATCTGCCAAAGAAGGAAGGCATGTGTGTTTACTTGCTAAGTGTAAGTGCAAAATAAACAACCTAGTTATAGAAAGATTTCAGGATATTCAATTCATTGAATTCTAGACAACTCCGATTAAGTCAAAGTTGTGATATACACTTACTCAAAATTGGTGGATCTTGCACCCCAATTGTCCAAAATAAGTAGATTATACGAGCTTAGACTGTCTTAATTTAAGTAAAATTTGAATACGTGAACCTTACACTTATTCAATGATTGATTCATCAATTCAGTAAAAATAATGAATTATATTTCTCTTTTAATAATCCGAATCAAAACTATTATTTTCTTGCTACAATAAAGTTCACGATTAATTAAGATTTTTAAATTTGAGTGCTTAAAAAAATTTGACGGCCAAAGTCGTTACATGAAGGTCACAACCTGTTCCATCCACAGCACATATCTAAAATAGACATGACCCACATGGTAAGACGTAACAGGCACATGTTGTCCTAAACAAATGTGTCTTTCAATATTGGAATGGTAGTTAAGAGTTTAGGTTATGTTTGGCATGAGGCCGTTACGGATGACCCAAAATTCTAAAAAAAATTTTACACTTTTTATCTCAAAATCAATTCCAACATTCTTACTTTTTAAATCAAATCAATTATTTTTTATTATTATTCAAATAAAAAAATCACTACAAAACAAAAATTTTCACTTTTTTATACAAAACATTTTTACTTTTTTTTTTTTCACATCAATCAAATTCGCGACAGTTCCTAAGTCCATATTCCATTGCCAAACATATAATGATAGGGGATTTTTACTTTCGTTTTTTTTCTTCTGTTTTTCGTTTGTTTATAATATGGGCATATGTTAACAAGGCCTGTTGGAAAATTATCAATGATTTTTAAATCTAAAGGCATTCTCGTTTTTCATGAATATTGAGATGGTGATTGAGAGATTATATTATATGTTTAAATCTTACTAATTGTGTGAGTTAATTATATATATATATATATATAAAGGCCAAATTATTTTTTAAAAATAATAAATATTAATATAACAAAATATAAAATTAAATATCTAAAAAACTCTACATAAATAATTATTACAACACAAGAACCCAGCACAATCAGGATCCATAAGTACCCAAAAAAAGAAGACATCGACTGTGATGTAAGAGCCAAGAAACAGAGGAGTCTTCAGACCAAACTCCCGCCTCAAAATGCATATGATATTATTTTTTTAGAGGAAAATCCAAGAGAACCCATTTCCTGATAAGGTATCTTTCTCTTTCCTGACCTATAAAGTTACTTGTTTTTTATTCTCATCGAGTTTTGTTCCTGTTGATGTTGTCTTTATGCTTCAACGTTTGTATGTGTATCTTGGATGCAGAATTGCTTCTGTTCTGTTGATTTGTTAATATTCTGGTTTGTTATGAGGCGGTTGTCTATCTACTGTGGAACTTGTGAATTGTTGAGTAAGCTTTCTATTAGGGTTGATTTGTTTAGCTTATGGCTAACATTGCTAAGTTTTATCGTGTTGCATATATTAAATACAATCGTACATCCCACGAAAGATGGATTTATCTTTTTGTTTTCTGTTTTCCATTTAGTTTTTAGTTTCGTATTGGTAAGGGACTAGCAATATGTAAGTTTAGGGGCGTGTTAAGTACCAAAATATTCATATTTTAGCCCTTACCTTATATTTGTTAATTCCTTAGTTTTGTTAGTTTATGTTATTTTAGTTCTTTTATATGTTTTATATGTTTTTGTAGGCATTTGGAACAAAAGTGTAAGTTTTAAGTGTTGGCTAAATGTTCGGTGAGCAAAATGGATTCAAAGTGCCAAATCACTATGGGCGTCAGAACGAGATTCATAGCCGTCCGAACGAGATTTAAAAGTTGCACAATTAATTTTATCCCGAGAGCCTCGTCTGCAACGGCGTCCGGACGACCACTTACGAGAACAATATTTCCCGTGTTTTAAGAGTCCCGTCCGGACGAGCCAATTTACCGTCCGGACGGCCCGTAATCTTCTAGGTTTAATTTAAATGTAATTGAGTCCTAATTAGACTATGAGAGTCTGCTAAGTTTAATTTAAATGTAATTGAGTCCTAATTAGACTAGGGGTCTTTGTATTATATATATAGATCTCTACAGATCTATATTACTACGAATTTCTGCATCTAGAAATCGCACTCGTGTGCTAAGAGAATCTGTGATATATAGAGTCTGTTCTCTCTCTTAGAGTGATCATTTGTTTTTAGTTGTTGATTGTTGAAGTGAAGTCAACCGGAGTTCCGGTGAAGGGAGATCACGTAGAAGGATTGTTCCAGTTGTCTTTGGAAAGGGCTACTGCGGTAGAAGGCAAGTGGGTCGCATGTCTTATACAAGATCGTGTCAATTGCAAAGGTTTTGTAAGTGTGAACGTCTTGTAATCCTTTATTCTTTTACTGAGTTAGTTGATTTCCTGAGTTTGGCTGCCCCGGAGAGGTTTTATTTTTAGAGAGTTCTCTAATTGGTTTCCTCTTCATAACCAAAATATCTGTGTTCTTTATTGTTCATTGCATATCTGTTTTTAGTTAATTATTATTTGTTAGGTTAGTTCTATTTCCGCATAATATTGTGTGAAACACCTATACATTCAGAATAGGTGTCGTTTGGAGTCGTATATAGAATTTTCAAAAAGGAAGCAATTCTGGAAGTATCGGACTTAAAGAGCAAATTTAAAAAAAAGCTGAAGGCTCTTGTAGTGCGATCGATCGCAGGGGACCTGTGATCGAGCGTACTACAAGCAGAATGGTTAGACGAGCGCAAGGCGTGCGCTCGTGCGCACAAGCAGCAGCCTTGATCACACCTGCGATCGAGCGCCCTGCACCAGAGATCGATCCTAGTCTTGTGATCGAGCGCACACGGGATGCGATCGAGCGCACCCGTGCTCGAGGAGCAAGCCAGCAGCAGCCCTATTCTGGAAAGCATTTTCTTTTAGGGTTTTTAAGCCTTGTACGAACTATGGCTCAAACCCTACAATTTTTAGGGTTTCTAGAATGTTCCTAAGGCCTATAAGTAGACCCTTAAACCTTTAGAATAAACACACAATTTCCAAGGAGAAGAATTGGAGCTCTTCAAGTTTAAGTTTCAGGTTTATTCTTTTCCTTTCTATTTTATTTTATGAAGATGTTTAACATCAAACTTATGTGTAACTAAATTACTTAGTATGGTTAGATTGAAACCCTAATTATGTTTTTTTTAATATTTCAAAATTGGCGTCTTTGTGATAATTATATTGTGTTGCTTAACTTGATTAATTCATGTTTTCTTGAATTCCTCATATGTGTTTGTCTGATCAACATATGCATGTGGTATGGATTAGTTAATTAAATCAATTTGCATGATCGAGTCCTAGGTTTAATAAGAGTAACAAAAGAAATCCACACCGGGTTCTTGCACTACAAAAAAAGGATTTTTTGTTGACATAAGTTTTCTGATGTGTTAGGTGGTCTGACACGTCAACAAATCCTCCTGACGGAGTAATTTTGACGTGTTTCATGCGTTAAGATTGTGGGTGTCAGAAACGGAAAACTTCTGACGTGTTAGATTTAATACGTCAGAATTTCCTGACGTGTTAGAGTTAACAGGTCAGAATTTCCTGATGTGTCAAAATTGGCACTTCAAAAAAAAATTTTGACGTGTCAAAATAATTTTTTAATTTTAAAAAATCCGAATTTTTTTTTTTTTTTTAAAAAAAAGAAAAATTATTTGTTTAATAATTTTAAATTACTGACGTGTTAATTTTGACACGTCAGTAATTTAAAAATTATTTTTTTAAAAAAAAAATTTTTAATTTTTTTCGGATTTTTTTTTCAATTAAAAAATTTATTAATTTAAATTATTTTTCAATTAAAATAATATATATATTTTTTTAATTCTGGTCAAAAAATAAAATAAAATCAGCATCGTCGATCTTCATTTTCACCCATGCTCTCTCCCTCCCTAATCTGATCTTCTTTCCTCCATTTTCACACTCTCTCTCTCTCTCTTCTTTCCTCCATTTTCAAAAACCCAAAAACAAAAAATCTTCAAAAAATCAAAAACCCAAATCAAAAAATATACCTTATGCTTCTTCGATCTTCTTCTCTTCAAATCAAAAATCTCTCAAATCAAATCAAAATAAACCAAATCAGAGCTTCTTCAAATCAAAAATCTCTCTTCTTTGATCTTCTTCTTTTTTTTTTTCTTTTTTTTTTTAATTTTCTTCTGCTTCTCTTCTTCGATCTTCTCTTCTCCTTTTGTTTTTCTTCTTCTTGATCTGCTTTTCTTCTAGCTCTACTGCCATGCAGAGAGATTGAGAGAGAAGAGGGACATTCAGAGAGAAGAGAGAGGTTCAGAGAGAAGAGAGAGAAGAGGGAGATTGAGAGATAAGGGAAAGAAAATCAGAAATTAAATAAGAAAAGTAGATGTGGGGAAAGAATAAATAATAAAAGAGGGAAAGTAGAGGGAAAATGAAGTTGAATGTCCCGCTATTTTTTTTGACGTGCTAGTTTCAGCACGTTAGAAATTTCTAACGTGCTAGTTTTAACACGTTAGAAATTTTTGACGTGCCAAATTAGCACGTCATAAATAATATATATATATATATATATAGGGAAAAATATAAAAAAGCCCCACAAACTACCAGCCGTTTTCGATTTAGCCCCATGATGTTCCAAAAGTCATAAAGTAGCCCCCCAAACTACCAATCAGTTGCAATTTGGCCACTCCGTTAGTCAACACCGTCAAATTGGATGGAAAATGCAAAAGGACGTCGTTTTGGAAGGTTAAGTTACTAAAATGCCCTTTTGAGAAAGAAAAAAATCAATTTAGAAAAGCCCCAAAACGACACCATTTTTGAGGAAAAAAAATTAATTAATTAAAAAAATGGTGGTTCAATGGAGATAGAAGTGCCGACGGCCTTGAGGCGAGACCTGTAGAGGGTCGGCGAACTTGAGTTGGGGTTGCGAGGCTAGGGTGACTTTGATTCAGATCTCCATAAACCTTGATTCCTAGCGATCTGTGTCGAAAACCAGACACACCCAATTGAGACAAAGGTTTTCAGACCAGTTTTATGAACCTTTGACCTCAGCATTACACGATTCTAATCCCGGCAAAAAACACACGCAGGGAGAAAGAGAACAGTACAATTCCGAGTCTCACAAGAAAGAGAGAGGAACTTCAACTTTTTTTTTCTTTTTCTTCGTACAATCAATGGCGTTTCAAAAAAGAAAAAATCGAACCCATTAATCTTACACTTGAAGAAAACCTCGCAAAGATCGACGGCCAGGCGAAAAGAACCAGTTGCGACCCAAAAACCTACAACCTGTCAAAGCTATAGAATAGATCTCCTCAACAAAAATGGAGTCAACTAGCTCTATAGATTTTCCCTGCCCAAAAAAACAAAATATTCACAGGAAACTGAAACCTGCGATTTTTCCCAAGAACGTGTCGAGAAAATTGATGTGAAAATCAAAATCCAAAGAAACAAATTTGAAAGTGCGAAAATCTCTCTCTCTCTCTCTCTCTCTCTCTCTCTCTCTCCTTCATCTTGTTTTGGAAAACTTGAGGAAGCTAGTTCGGGTTGCGAGGCGAGGCCGGTGCTTGCGGGGTGCTGGTTCGCCGGAGAGGCGAGGTGAGGCCGGAGCTCGAGGGGTGCAGTTTTTTAATTAATTTTTTAATTTTTTTTTTCTCAAAACCACGTCGTTTTGTGGGCATTTTTTTAATTGATTTTTTTTTTCAAAAGGGCATTTTAGTAACTTAACCTTCCAAAACGACGTCGTTTTGCATTTTCCATCCAATTTAACCGTGTTGACTAACGGAGTGGCCAAATTGCAACTGATTGGTAGTTTGGGGGGCTACTTTATGACTTTTGGAACATCATGGAGCTAAATCGAAAACGGCTGGTAGTGTGGGGGGCTTTTTTATATTTTTCCCTATATATATATATAAACCTTATATAAAAATAAAAAATAAAAGAAGGCAGGGGCGATGGGCCCCTTCCCAAGGCACATTCCTGACAGGAATTTATATATATAAATAAACATGATATATATAATATAAAATAAACATGAGATAAAAAAAATTAAAACAGATTCTGACGTGCCACAATTGGCACGTCAGGATTTCTTTTATCTTTTTTTTTTTTTTTTTTGGTGTCTTCATTCTTCTTCTCTTCCTTTTTTTTTTTTTTTTTTTTTTTTTTTTTTTTTTTTGTGCACGCTTCTATTCTTCATTCTTCTAATTTTATTTTCCTTTTCTTTTTCCTCCCTCAAGTTCCAACACACCGTAGTGTGCACACCCTACAATTTTTTTTTCTTCTCTCTCTCACGGTTCTATCTTCTTCATTTTTATTTTGTTTTTTTAATTCCTGACATGCTGAAGCAGCACGTCAGAACCTGTAAAAAAAAAATTGAAATATATATATATATTAATATAAATAAACCTGATATATATATATATTACAGATTCCTGACATGCTAAAAATAGCACGTCAAAAACCTGATATATTAAAAAAAAATTAAATTGAATTTAAATTTTCTAACGTGTCAAATATTGACACGTCAGGAAGTCCTGACATGTTGAATGTAACACGTCAATAAATATTGACGTGGCACATTCAACACGTCAAAAAAAAATTTGTTGACGTGGCAAAAAAAGGATATTGTTTGCCACGTTAAAAAATTGCCTTTTTTTTGTAGTGTTGGGTTAATCAACATGGGGAACCGGGAATAGACACCCATGCCCTAGGCATCATGTGTTTATCGATTTTCATAGATTTATGTTGTCTTAAAAAATAACTTAGTAGACACTCATACTAAATCCTTTAAGAAAGAAAAGAATTAGAGTAGACACGCATGCCTAATTCGGTGCTTAGGAAAATCAATAGCTTAAGGAGTAGACACCCATACCCTTATGTTAGCAAACGTTAAATATTCATAATATGATTGGATCATTGGCATATTGTTATATTATCTAAGTATGGTTAGTGGTGGATATCAATGCCCTACCTTTTATTATTATCAACTCAAAATCAATCTTTGTTTTGTTTTACTTACGCGATTTATTTTAAGCAAAATTTAGCAATCCTCGTGGGAATGATCTCATACTTGCACCCTATACTACTATATTGATCTTGTGCACTAGCGAGTTAAACGTACAATTATTTGCCTATTAATTTAGGTAGATATTTGCACAACACTTGACATGGTATCCAATTACTGGATGTACAAATCATCTCACCCATGATTTGTCCAACCTCACTATACGAGCTGATGAATATCATGGTCCTAATCAAATTCGAGTCGGTAATGGCAAAGGTTTGAATATTCTTCACACTGGCTGTGCTTCTTTACCCACTCCAAATCGTGTCTTTAATTTGCCTCATCTTCTTCATGTTCCACACATTCAAAAAAAATCTTATATTTGTTCATCAATTTACTCGTGACAATCACGTTTTTATTGAATTGCATCCCTCTTCCTTTTTTTTCTTTTTTTTTTTTGTGTAAAGGATCTACACACGGGGACCTTGCTTCTCAAAAGGCTGAGTAAGGGAGGCCTTAACCCCTGGCCCTCCTCTTCCTCGTTGAGTAGTTCCCCTTATGCCTATGTGGGAAAACGAGTCTCTCTAACTCAATGGAATCATCGCCTTGGTCATCCAGCTTCTCCTGTTGTTCAGCGCATTTTGTCTATGACTGGCCTCCTTATTGCTTCCACTAAGAAGCCTTTCGTATGCTCTACGTGTCAGCAAGGAAAGTTGCACAAGTTGCATTTTGGTTTAACTTCCTCTATCTCCAAGAATCCTCTGGATCTCTTGTTTCTTGATGTATGGGGCCCTGCCCCTGCTTTATCATCCAATAATAAAAGATACTTCTTTTGTGTGGTTGATGATTTTAGCAAATATATTTGGATCTTTCCTATGACATGCAAATCTGATGTCACCGCCATTTTTGTTAATTTTAAACATCTTGTTAAAAAAAATTTCTTGTGTTCCATTAAGGCTCTCCAAACTAGTGGTGGAGGGGAATTTATTCATCTCCAACGTTTTCTCGTTTCTCATGGAATTTCCTATCGACAAAACTGTCCTCACACTCACCATCAAAATGGTAGTGTTGAGAGACATCATCGTCACCTTGTCGATACTGGGCTTGCTTTACTCACCCACTCCAATGTCCCTTTACACTTTGGGATGGTGCTTTTAAAATAGATTGCTATTTAATTAATCACCTACCCATTATCTCTCGTCCCAAATCTCCATTTGAGCTTCTTTTTCACAAAATTCTTGATTACAAATTTTTAAAAACTTTTGGTTGTGAATGTTGTCCTTAGCTCCACCCTTATAATTTTCATAAATTTTCCTACCGTTCTAAGTCATGTCTCTTCTTGGGTTATAGCAAACCCCATCTTGGCTACAAATGTTTGGACTTGTCTTATCACAAGATGTATATAGCTAGGCACATCATTTTTAATGAGCAGGTTTTTCCCTACATGTCTCTTTTGGGTCCACCTCCTCTTTCTTCTCCATTGCTACCACCTCATTTTCCTAGACCCTTACATGTCTCTTTTCCTCTTGGCTCCTTAACGTGTCCCACTCCTATCACACAAGGTCCTTCCACTCCCCTTCCCTCCACCTACTGCTCCTCTACACAACGTATCCCACTCCTCCCCCATACCACATGTCTCTTCTCCTCCGACAAGTATCTCATCCCCTATTTTGGCTCCCACGCCTTACCATGCCCCATCACCTACTACCCGTACCCATCCAATGATCACCCGAGCTCAGTGCAACATTCATAAACCCAAAATTTTCACTGATGGAACCGTCAAGTTTCCTCTCCCATGGGCCCTCACTGCCTCTTTAGAATCTGTTGATATTGAGCCTACTTGTTTTTCTACAGCTCTTAAACAGGGGGTGTGGCGTGATGCTATGGGAGATGAATTCAATGCTCTCTTAAAAAATAGTACCTGGACTTTAGTTCCCCCTTAGCCATCCATGAATATTGTGGGCTGCAAATGGGTCTTCCGAATTAAAAGAAGGGCTGGTGGCAGTATTGATCGATATAAAGCACATCATATTGCAATGGGCACCTGACGACGCTTATGCCAAGGTCATGGGGAACGAAGAATACACTAGCCGTGTGTACGAGGAATAAGACCTGGGCCTCTACCAGTCAAAGGCAGTACACATGCAAATAGATCATCGGCCTCAGCAGCGCAAGTCCCTGCACTACTTGAGTGTATAAATCAACAAGACCTACAGATTTCTGTATTAAAAGCTGCATATAACAACGTCTGTAAATTGATGAAAACTTTTTTGGCGAGCCAAGGAACGAGCAAGGTAAACATGTGTACTCCACAGGATACCGAGTTGCCTAGTGCCGTGAGAGTGAGATCGTCAGTTGCTAGTCGACCGGGTAATTAACTTAATTACCTTATATTAGTTACGTTTACATTGCATGATTAAAAATTTTACTTCCACATTGTAGTTGACTTAAGAACTATGTTTATGCAATACATTTGCAATGAATTATATGTAGGTGACCATGAATTAACAAATGAAGATGAGCATGTAGCTGATGTAGAAGGCGATCATTTCACGTGTTAGTATTCACGTATGCCCCATGGATCATCACAAAGTATGTGTAGATTCTCATATGTGTCACTTGTAATTTAATATAGGGGAAAAATACATTTTACCCTCTTGAAGTATCTACCTATTTGCACTTTGACCTTCAATGCTTAAAAAGTGACACTTGACCCCCTCTCCCAAACTTCCAAATCGTTGCAATTCGACCATTTTGACTTTTTTTTTTTTTTTCCAAAATGCCCCTAATACTTAATGGTTGGGTCATTTAAGATATAACCATATGATTAACTTTTATCATTCAATTATATATTATATAGATACTTATAATCATAAATACAATTATATATTGTATACCAATTAATTATTGTTACGTAACTATTTTTTTGAGAAATACTTAATAATTAATATACATTGACTATTGTTAATTTGTTACTTAATAAGTAATATACTATATAAGTTATTTTTATTAAATTAATATATATGCATATATTTATTAATTAATATGTATATAAATATATACGAATCGTGCTAATAAGCAAGCCGAGCCCATATACGAGTATGTTCACGAACTTTGAACGAGTTAGCCGAGTTTTATACAGGTATGTATTGTTTAATAATCGAGTCTAGTTTCGTGTCCACAAACGACTCATTTAATAACCAAGTTGCGCATGAGCTAAGCTCGGGTTTTCAAGAAGTTTTTTCACCCGTGGTAAAAATGTTTTCTATTAGAGTTGTTTTGAGTTTAGTTGCCAAAATGAATCTAGAGATCGAGCAACTTGATGTGAAGATTTATATGGAGACTTGGAGGAGGAAATTTATATGGAGCAACCAGAGGGATTCGTGTAACACCCTACCTCAATGACACACAATATTGTCCGTTTTTGGCTCCCCCAAACCAGACTTCCCAGGAGGTCACCCATCCTGGTACTACTCCAGCAGAAGCACGCTTAATTGTGGAGTTTTGATGGGATCATAACCATCACGGTTTTAAAACGCGTTGTTGTCATTAAGGGCGTAGTATACATTTAAGAACATCGTCATCTCCATACCCAGGCAATGTGAGATGTCAAAATCACTCCCTCTTAGGACCCAGCATCCCCGTTGGCGACCCTCATGGGATTAGCCCATTCTTGGCGTCCGTCCCAGCGAGTGCCCGCTAGCGATCTTCATAGGCTTGTGCACGCTCTCCCCATCTCAGGCTAGGCAATGGCTCTGGTACCATTTATAACACCCCACCTCAATGACATACAATATTAGCCGCTTTTGGCTCCCCCAAACCAGACTTCCCAGGAGGTCACTTATCCTGGTACTACTCCAGAAGAAGCACGCTTAACTGCAGAGCTTTGATGGGATCATAACCATCACGGCTTTAAAATGCGTTGTTGTCATTAAGGGTGTAGTATACATTTAAGCACATCATCATCTCCATACCCAGGCGATGTGGGACGTCACAGTTTGCAATTAAAGGCAAAGAACATCTAGTATGTCGATTCAAAAAGAACTTGTACAAACTCAAGCAGGCACCGAGACGGTGGTATAAGAAATTCGATTCCTTTATGGTTGAGCACAGGGATGATATAACTACATCAGATCATTGTGTATTTGTGAAGAAATTCTCTAATGGAGAATGAAAAACGCTATGCCGACTCCAAAAACTTGTTTATCACAATTTATGTGGAATTAATACTATGAAGCAATAAACAATTCAATCACCCCAAATATATAAAGCAATAAAGAGGTAGACACAGATATTTTGGTTACGAAGAGGAAACCTTTTAGAAATCGATCTAAAAGTAAAACCTCTTCAGGGCAGCCAAGCCGAGAAAATCACTATCAAAAGATTACCTAGAGATTACAGACACTAGGAACACTTACAACCCTTTGCAAGACCTTGGCTCTGTAAAATCTACAAGCCTAGAACTCGTGTCCTTTCTCACAATCTTCTTCAACGTGATTCTCCTTTACCGAATCCTTCCGATAGACTTTTCAACCATAGATTTATCAAATGAATAACTAAAACTCTAGGAGATTCAATTTAACGCTCACCACATTGATCTCTCTTAGTACAGCCTCCGACGAACTCTCTAGGGGCAAAAATTCGTGCCTCTCTCTTCTATAATGATGTATATATATTAATACATCAAACCCTAGACCTAGGCCCACTAAAAACACGTTTTTGGTCATAATAGGTACGCGGTGTCCAGACAGGTTAGTTGGCTCTCCGGATAGGGCCTTGCGGAGCAAAAATATGCTTGCTGGAAAGCCTGTTCGGACAGCCTAGCACCGTGTCCGGACATGGCCTGTTGTGGGGAGAAAACAGCATTTTGGAAATGTTGTCTAGCCTTGATCAACAGCTCCGATCAATGGGCGTTTGTGGTCCGATTGAGCTAAAATTTTGCAGGGACGTTTATGACACATGAATCTACATTATGAACGGTGAAGATTTTATTCTAAGCATTATATATTAGTGTTTGAGCCCGTGGACAGTAACCTCTGCATTTTGGAACTGAATTAAGCCAACACAAGAACCAACAAACTCCCCCTTTGGCAATTTGGTGACAAAACCATAATGCCGAGCCAATCCCATCATCTCCCATATTTACTCCCCCTTTTTGTCACAGAATGACAAAAGGTCTTCATGTTTCTTAAAACACTTCACAAAATACATTAAGGCGTATGTAGAACAGGAATACAGAAATAAAACTCATGATCACAGATAATAGAACAAGCATGAAGTAATGCAAGATCATGAAGAAACATCAGCAAAAACTCCCCCTCAATGTGTGACTCAATATCAACAAGGGAAAAATGTTTCAAACAAGAGTATTCATAAAAAGAGTATATCCAATAAATGATCAAAAATAGCAGATTAGGAGAAACTCTTGTTGAATGTGCCAAAAAAAATACTCAAAGCATGCAAGAGTATCAAAAGATGAATAAACAAAATCATTGTAGCAACTCATGTCATGCAATTATGTACCATCACTATTTATGCTATATGTGTTGTGTGTGATAAGCTACAGTCAAGAGTCAAGCAATGGACAAAACATATATTGACAAAGAAGGCACATTAAAACTTCGAAACCATATGAAAGAAATTCATATCTTGTTAGGTTAGAAGTCAAACCTTACTAGGGCCTAGTCACCCTCATCCAATATTCTCCCCCTTAGTCTTATCACAAGGCTCAAAACTACATCTAGAATTTTAATTATGGATGAGTCAAGCACAAAAAATTGACACAGTGAAAATTTCATTTTTGCAATATTTTGGCATTTTGCACATTTCACTTTAGATTTTCTCTTTGAGAACATGTCTTTTATAAAAATTAAAGTACAAGACATAAGGGTTTGAACTGAAATTTATAGGTTTTAGGTTCAATTGGCATTTGGTCAATTTTAACCCAAAAAAAAGAAAAAAATCCATCTTATGCATATGGTTTGTCCAACATAACAAATTTGTCATGGATTGACATTCCTTCTTGAAGCTTAAGTGCATAGAGCTATCATAAATGAAATGTACCACAATAACACATACTTGAATGGATCAATGATAGTTCACTAAAAAGATAATCAACTCAAGCATGATAAGTGTATTTCATAGGTACATAAATTAAGAGGATTTCCAATTAAGCAATTAAAAAGCATTTAAAGTATATACCCATCTTAACATTTCAAACATCTTTGCAACACCAATTCCTTTCTCAAAAATTTATTAACACAAATAAACCACAAAGAAGAGTAGCAAAGAAAAACAACACGTTTGAATTGAGATTACAACATGCAATACATGAATGTTCTTTAGCTTTAAACTTTCATCACATCTTATAGGTCCTACTGCAAAATAATGATTTGGTTTAATAACTAGTTCTAGGTCTTCACAAGACATTACACATTCATGAACACTTGATTAGCAAGTATACAAAAATCTTGGTGGTCCGCACACAACATCTCATTTATAAGCCTTTCAAAGATCATAACATATGAATTTCTTGAAAAGTCCTTTATGAATATGCCTCACAACAAGAATTTTAAAACAAACATGTATACTTCACACAAAAAGTGTAACAAAAAAAAAAAAATTGTAATGCATAAACTAGAAAGCAAAAACAAAAAAAAATGTGAAGCAATGAAAAACAACATGCTCTAGGACTTTCAAAAACAAGCAAAACAACTAATCCTAGGCATGTTATTGACTCACCTAAATTAAGGTGAGATCACTACCACTCCCCCTCAATGGGTAAATGTTATTTAGGAAGGATGATAACATTTATGACACATATGGGGTTTCAATTTAAAACAATTTGGTCAAATATGACCAACTTTGCCACAATGATGACAGGTGGGAACAAACCTTTGAAAATGTTGTCTTTTATGAGGAGGGATATATTTAGACTTTGATCTAAGTAAACAAGACTCTATATCACATTTTTCTTTCTTAGGGGCAATCGGGTTTTTCCAAAGTCTTTGGGATTTAAAATGAAAACAGTTTGGTCTGATGTGGCCAATAATCCCACAATTGTGGCATGTAGGAACAAACTTAACTAGATTTTGTTTCTTAGAAGAAGTCTTGGATTTAGATTCCACACAATTACTCAAACATGAAGTTTTGTCCTTTTCCAAATAGACTATATTAGCCTTGACTTCTTTAACATTCAAAGGCTTAACAAACAAGGTCTTTCTTTTAGATTTAGAAGCGTGTGAAGTAGAGCTACCAACATTATTAACAATTATACTATGCTTGTTATCAACACAGAAAAAGGATTATCACTAGAGGATTTTTGTGAGAGTTCTTTAGAAACTTTCAAATCATTCTCAAGTGATATATTCTTTTCAACAAGCATAGACATCTCAGAATTTAAACAATCAATTAAGGCATGTGATTCAGACAATTTGTTCATCAAGGATTCTTTTTCCTGTTCTACAGTTTAAAAATTTTTACAAATCTTTTTGTATTTTTAGGACAGTTGACTATACTCATCCGATATAATCTTGTACACATCGTTAAGATCATCAAAACTAAAAGAGTCAGACTGAGATGTATTCATAGTAAAAAGGAGTCAAGGATTTCACACAGGAATTTAAGCCAAACAAAGTGAACCCGCTCTGATACCAATTGAAAAACGCTATGCCAACTCCAAATACTTGTTTATCACAATTTATGCGGGATTAATACTATGAAGCAATAAAAAATTTAATCACCCAAAATATATAAAGCAATAAAGAGGCAGACACAGATATTTTGGTTACGAAGAAGAAACCTTTTAAAAACCAATATAAAAGTAAAATCTCTCCAGGGCAGCCAAACCGAGTAAATCATTATTAAAAGATTATCCAGAGATTACAGACACTAAGAACACTTACAACCCTTTGCAAGACCTTGGCTGTGTGAGATTGACAAGCCTACAACTCGTCTCCTTACTCACACTCTTCTTCAACATGATTCTCCTTTACCGGACTCTTCTGATATTTTTCTCAACCGTAGATTTATCAAAGGAATAACTAAAACTCTAAGAGATTCAATTTAACGCTCACCACATTGATCTCTCTTAGCACAACCTCCGACGAACTCTCTAGGTGCGAAAATTCGTGCCTCTTTCTTCTATAATGATGTATATATATATCAGTACATCAAATCCTAGACCTAGGCCCACGAAAAACACGTTTTTGGGCATAATAAGTACGAGGTGTCCAGACAGGTTAGTTGGCTGTCCAGACAGGGCCTTGCAGAGCAAAAATATGCTTGCTGAAAAGCCTGTTTGGATAGCCTAGCACCGTTTCCGGACATGGCCTGCAGTGGGGAGAAAGTAGAATTTTGGAAATGCTGTCCAGCCTTGATCAATAGCTCCGATTGATAGGTGTTTGTGGTCCGATTAAGCTAAAATTTTGAAGGGACGTTCATGATACATAAATCTACATTATGAACAGTTGAGATTTTATTCGGAACATTATATATTAATGTTTGAACCCATGGACAGTAACCTCTGCATTTTGGAACTGAATTAAGCCAACACAAGAACTAACAGAGAATTTATTATTCTCATGATATACATGGATGAGATGTTGATTGTTGGTCGTGACACTAATAAAATTGACAAACTGAAGAAATAGATGAGTAAGTCCTTTGCTATGAAGTACTTGGGACGCATAAAGCAGATTCTTGGTATTAAGATTGCTCATGATAGTAAAAATGCAAAATTGTAGCTATTACAAGAGAGTTGTATCGAGAAGGTATTGGATAGATTCAACAAGAGCAAAGCAAAGTAGATTCATGGCATGAAGATCTCTTGTGATAGGAAAAATGCAAAATTGTAGCTATTACAAGAGAGTTATATCGAGAAGGGTTTGGATAGATTCAACATGAGCAAGGAAAAACATGTGAGCTCTACACTTGTATGTCATTTGAAGTTGAGTTCAAAGCAAAGTCATACGAGTGAGAAAGAAAATGATGAAATGAATAAAGTGCCTTATGCATCAGCCGTGGATAGCTTAATGTACGCTATGACGTGTACAAGGCCTGATATTGCTCATGTTGTTGGAGTTGTCAATTGGTTCATTTCTAATCTTGGCAAAGAACATTGGGCAGCTGTGAAATGGATTTTCAGGTATCTTAGAGGTACTTCGAGTATATGTTTGCGCTTCGGCAGTGGTAAGTAGGTGCTTGATGGGTTAACATATGCATATATTGCGAGGGATATTGATTATATAAAATCTAGTTCAGGGTACCTGATTACTTATTTAGGGGGAGCAGTGTCATGGCAATTTAAATTGTAGAAATGTGTTGCTTTGTTTACAACAGAGGCATAGTACATTGCCATCATAGAAGCAGCCAAAGAATTATTATGGATGAAAAATTTCTTACAAGAATTAGGTCTATAACAAAAGAGGTATGTGCTTTAGTGTAACAGTGAGAGTGCTATCCATCTTAGTCGAAATTCAACTTTCCATTCAAGATCGAAACATATTGATGTTAAATATCATTGGATTCGTGATGCATTGGATGAGAAGTGGTTACAGATTGAGAAAATCCATACTATTGAGAATGGGTCAGATATGATGAAAAAATAGTTACCTATGCAAAAGCTTGAAACTTGTGGCAACTTGGTGAGCTTGGTGGAGCCCCCCACATAGTCGGGAGGGGGAGATTTGTTGGGTGGTCCCTCCCATGTGGGGACCAACCCATAGGGCCTTTTAGAAGGCACACGCAGCGACACGATGTGTCTTTTAAAAGGGCAACAAAAGAAAGAAAAAATATATAAGAAGAAAAAGAGAGAGAGAGAAAAGAAAAAAGAAAAAGGGTTTTCGACTAACCACATTCGTTAGAGATTGGAGAATCGTTTGTGGTCCAATCTTGATGAAATTTTAGTATATTGTTCCTAACAACGAAAGCTACGTATTTACAGATGTCGATAATTGGAATTCCTCTCTAGTTGCGTGGTTGCTCATATCCACTTGGTGAGATCTTTCTTTGCTCTTGTTGGAATCCACTTTTATAGTGATGAATTTATGTTTAATCTAAGAATGCATGTATTCTGGATGTGGTGATAACCTCTAGATATTTCTCTAGGAAGGACAATGTAAACATATTATCATTGATAGTGGAAGATTTAACTGAACTAGGTCTCGTGGTTTTTCCCTTCGCATTGGAGGGTTTTCCATGTAAAAATCTTGGTGTCTTGCTTGTAGGTTGCTTTATTAATTTTTTGCATTGTGAGTTTATTTTTAGGTGCTAGTGTGACTATTTAATTTACACAAAGATGAGTAGATTAATTTTACAATGTATCTAAAATTGGTGTTCACCCCTAACATTAGGTGTCCCTTAGGGTTTAGAAAACTTAAAGACGCCTAATATATATATAATGAAATGAAAAGACATATAAGAAGGTGAAAACCGTTCCTAAAATTTACCCGCTAATGCGTGTCCTCCAAGCTACTACCACTAGCCGGTCGCTATCTCCCCCGTTCTTTGTTCAAGCTGTTGCTCAATGTGCTTTTTTACTGCTTTTTTTTTTCCATGTATTTTTATTTTCCTTTGCACCTTTGTTTGCCTTTTGCAGCTTGTACATTTTGTGGGTTGCTGTCTCCTAGCTCTGTGGCGTTTATATCTTATTCTGGAGACTTTTCTAACCAAAATTGTGTTAGTTTCTCTCTTTCCTACATTCCCTATATCAAACTACGACAGTGCATTGGTTGCTTGAATCTCTTTTTAATGGTTGTTGTTGGTTCCAACTGGGGGTTCAAATAGGTCCTGATGTGGTATTTTTGTGACCAAAAATATCAATTATAAAATTACCACTCGCAATAAAACGAATCCCGTAGGATAGGGCTATATTGAGGGTGTCGAACCTCAAGGATTGCAGGGGTTTAATTATCAAAATTCGAAAGATTGAAATTAACTTAATTCGAAAGAGACTAATTTGTTTGTGTAATTTCAAAGTGCATGAAAATAAAGAGAGTAAATATATGAGAGAGAGAGAGAGAGAGAGAGAGAAAGAGTAGGGTATTGATTTCACCACTATCCGCACATCAATGGTTAACCATATTTAATTCTAGCAATTCATTCTTTGCATGTTATAATTTAAACAAGAAAACACATGAAAATAATTTCATACAATCAACGGAATAGCATAACCATCTTTGGTTAGCACGGATCGTCTACCTAAATTAACTAAACTAGGGCGTAGCACGATCCGTCTTTTCTAGGTATGGTTTATCTAACCCTATTGATTGCATGCCAATTAAGAACCATTGTATAACCATTATTCTTATAGTCACAGAAAATAAGAACGATTTGAGTTCAATTGTTGTGCAAATTTATTTAACTCGCAAGTTCGAATCAATTGTAGTTTAATGGATTGCAAGTGCGAGGTCGATCCCACAGAGAATTGTATTTTTGAAAGAGCAATTTATATCTAAACTAATTAAATTCTAATCTAGTTCCAAAAGGGTTTTGATTTTTGAATTTTGAAAATTAAAGGATAAACATAAACTAAATAAAATAAAACAAAAGGTAAAGACTAAGGTTTAGGAATCCACACTCACAGAATCATAACAACATACTCAATGTTCATCAATATTTATCCGAAGTTTTCACAATTTAAATCTTAAGTATGTTTTACTATGCTTCAAAGAATTAATCAAAACCATCCCATGTATCCATTCATTGCCCAAATCACAAAAGGAATCCAAATTCAATTGAAACACCAGATGTATCTGTAAAACAAATCACAAGGGATATCCAATTTTTATGAGTTAAAAACCAAGCAATCATATGAAATTATCTTAAATCATCACATGTATCCTTGAATCACAAGAGATATCCAAGAATCACTCCACACATTGATTAGAAGTAAAACAATTGAAATATAACACTCAATAAAATTGGATAAATAAAGACTTACATAAAAGTGATGTCATTCTTCATCAATGAGGCTTCATCCCCAACCTTAGTTGGGAATTTAGCTCCACATAAAAATAAAATCTAAACCTAAAACTAAAGAAAAACTAAACAAAAGAATTTTGCTCTCTGAAATTGTGTCCCCTTTTCTTGAATGCAAAGAAGTTTATTTATAGGCTTAGGGAAGTCCTAGAAGCCCAAGTAAACCTAGATAATTCGGAGGTCTGTCTCCCAGTCAAAATAGAAGTCTGAAATCCGAATAGGATTCGTCCAGATTTGTGTCCTTTAATTGTGAGGTGATTTTGGCATAGAAACCGTCCGAATTACGAAAATCCTATTTCACAACAATTTTGAGCTAGCTTTCTAATACCGTTTGAATCACTTCAATCCGATATTTGACCGGAGAGTTATAGTCAAAATACTAAGACGTGTGCAGAATCTGAATTTGAATCCGATCCGAAATCTTATCCAATCTGAACTTTAATCTGATTTAACATTTTCTTGTATTTGGTTAGACTTAACCACACAATCTAGGTCTTCTCAAAGTATTCTTTTTTCCAAACTTTGCATTTTTCCCTTTAAAGCTGTAGTTTTTCTTCAATGACCTACAAAATACTAAAAACACAAAACTAACACAAAATATTAAAAAACGACACAGCTAAAGGATTAACTAATGTAAATAAAGGGGTCCAAATATGCAATATTTGGCACTTATCATCAATAATAGTAAAATAATTTCTAAGACAAGATAAGAATTTTACTAATATTGAATTGGAATAAAAGAACAATTGCATTTATAAGAAGAACAAAAATCAAATGTAACAATCCTCAGGGTTATACAATCAACATGCATAAATTGAAAAGCTAAAAATTAAATACAATCAAACCAATATGCTTGGAAAGGGTTACATTAATACCTCATAATTGGTATAGCCGCTCATGATGTTCTAAGCTCCACAGACAATTTACTGAAATTTTAACTCTAGAAAGCGGTGTGTCTGTTTACAATGTTTAGAGCCCTATTTATAGGGATTAGGAGAACCCTAAAAACCCTAGAAACCCTAAGAAAGCCGGAGGTGAAAGCCAAATCCACGCTGGAAAAGGATTGCTGCCGCGCACCACAAGCCCGTGTGCGCTCGATCCGAAGTTTTGTGCTCTCGTGCTTAGCTGTTGTGCGCACGAGCCCAGGCATGCGCTCGATCCTTGGCCGCAGACGCTCGATCGTAAGTGCACTCAAAAAACAAAACAAAATCAAACAAATAACAATGCTAAGGAATTAACATATGTAAATGAAGGGGCTTGAATGTGCAACATTCGGCGCTTATCACACCCCTTAACTTACATATTGCTAGTCCCTTAGCAATTCAAAACAGAAAATAAAGTTAAAAATAAAAAGATAAATCCATCTTTCGTGGGATGTACAGTTGCATTTTATGCAACAAGCCTTTTAAACCCCTTGGAGTTCCCTAGAGGACGAGTGAAGTCTCGTGAGGGTTTTCCTTGGATGATACCCACAAACATTTTTCAACCATGTAGTTCTCAAGAATGCAATATCATGACCATCATGGTTCTCATTCATTAGTAGGCTTAATAGAACAAACACTATCTTCACAATTTCAGGAAATTACAAATTAGCTTCAATCATGGCAATTATGAGATATTACAGGATTCAACTAGTGTATGTGAACTCAACACATAGTCATGGGATTTCAAAACTCATCTCAATCATGCATGGATCAATACTCAAAATTCATTAGACTCCCCATTGGATAAAACAACCAAGGCAAAAATTCTCCCCTTTTTTTTTTTTTTTTTGTTTGTTTGTTTGTTTTTTTTTAAAAAAAACACTTAGCCCCCTCAAGCTTTCTGATTGACCCATGTATCGAGCGTTAAGCCAATGACTCCCAAACCAGACGGTTTTAGCGCAATAGGTGTAAAGACACCTCTAAGGACTTACTAACTCGAGTATAAAAGGATACGTAGCTAAGCTAAATATTTTTTTTTATTATCGATCAAACCAAACTTCTCACTTTTTGACGCGAACACTCACTGCTTAATGAGGCAAGAGGTCCGGTTACTTGGTGAAAAGCTCAAAATGATATATATATATATATATATATATATATATATATATATATATATATATATATATATATATATTGGAAAATGACCTTGGCATAAATTCTTTAATATATATATATATATATATATATATATATATATATATATATATATATATATATATATTAAAGAATTTATGCCAAGGTCATTTTCCCTATAAGTTACCCAACTACATTCCAAATATTAAAACCAGACATCACTGATTCTAGATGCCCCACAGACTACATGCTAGTATGCTTGTGGAAATCAAATTAAAACAAGTAATATCTCATGCTGCCAATGAAAGTAACACAATTTGAATTCCTTAATCAAGTGATCATGTGTTTGTCATATTAAGCCCATCAATGAATTTCAAATCACAACAGGCAAATTAATTGCATGCTCAGAACTAACATGTATGCTCACACCCCCCAACTTAAAATACACAATGTCCTCAGTGTGTGGTAAAAAATAATAAAGCAATGCAAGGGATAGGAGTACCTGACCTGTCACTGCGGCGCAAAAGAAGATGCCCCTGAAATCAGGTGGCAACCGTGCTAAAATAGTGCGCAACAGTGCTTGCTGGGCTTCAAATCTTTCATCTGCCAGGCGCCTGTCCTCCGCCTTCTGGGTAGCAAGCTCAGATCGGAGCTCCTACAGTTCTTTGTGGTGGGACTCATATTGTGACATGCTCATAGTAACAGTCTCCGCCGCTCCCTCTCTCTCTGTGCTGGCCCAGCTGCGGGTGGATCATTGTGCATAGGGGCATCAGCCTCCCTAACGACCTCAGCTGCTGTAGGCTCCCGACGTCATCTCGGCATGTGGGAACAACTCTGGTTCCACTAGATCAGTCCAAACTGAGGGTGAGTAGAAATAGGCCCATCCGCGGGTGTGGGTGAGGAGAGAAGGGAAGGGAAGTCCCCATGAAGACGAACCCTGAGTGCAGGGCACAATCGCCTTGTCCCAAAACTTGTGTATCTGATCTTAAATGAGCTGAGGGATGGAAATCCAAAAGCCTCTCTGAAAAGCATATAGTGCCGCTAAGAAGGGACCGCGCCGTTGAGTTTTGTGTCCAAATGGACACATATTCCGCTGCAAAATGAAGTCCACGAACAAAAGTAGGGAAGGCAACAGGACCTTGCTTGTACAGTTGCGGAGATCATCGGTATAACGGTCGTGGCAGATGTCATCCACAATATGCTGCAGTGTAAGATCGGACGGTAGGTCTGAGTATCGAAGGGAGCCATCTCGAGCCAAAATATTCGAAGGGCACTCATGAGAACATTGCAAAGTAGCAGCAATGTCGTCGGTGGTCAGCTCAATGTCAATGCCCGCCACAGATGAAGAGAGGATGCCTGGCCGAGTACAGTCGAATGTGAGATGATGATAAAATTCTCGGACCAGGCCTTCGTAAGCAACGGGGCTGACTTGCTGGAAAAGTGCTGTGAGGCCGCGGCGTTTGCATTCTTTGACGACCCACTTGGTTGCTTGGAGGCTTTTGAAAACTGTGTCAATGGCAAAAGACGTCTCCAAGATGAGCTTCCATTTCTTCCCACGGCATTGTGAAGGATAGGCGGGGGCTACGGGGGTGGTATCCCGAGCAGGGGAAGACCGGGAGGTGGAGGCATGGGCTTGAAGCATGCTGTTGCTTCGTTGAGGCTTTTTGTCGAACACCTGGTGGGCACCCTAAAAATGCAGTGATGTAGAACCTCCTTTATTTGCTACCAAACCCCCTGCAAAATGAAAGAAACCAACACAGGAGCATTTTGTGTGTGGAGAAGCACCCACGGACTGCTTTTTTCACAAAAAAATTGGGGAAAATGGCACGGTGGGGATGGGGAAAAAAAAAAAAAAAGGAAAAGAGAAGAAGAAAAGGGGGAGAGAAGAGGGTTGGAGTGGTGGCGCGGTGACCGTGAGGTGGCGAGGCAACCGTGGGGGAGAGGAGTGGTGGTGGTGGACAGTGGTTTGGGGTGGGCGGTGGTGATCTACGGGTGGAGTGGCACGGTGGTGGGAGAAGTGGGGTTACAGTGCAGGGGAAGAAATGGGGGAAAGAAAAGGGGCCTGTGACCTAAAAAGGTCACATGAGACCTCTGAACGAGTGCGCTTGAGCGGGCACTAGCGTGCGCTCGATCGCACTTGCACAGAGGGGTGAATGGATGGGCGGGGGTACGCTCGAGCACTCCTGAAGGTACGCTCGAGCACATTCGTGCAAGTGTGTGTAGGTGTTGAGCTGCTGCGCTTGATCCCACTAGGGGTGGGCTCGAGTGTAGGCCCGTGTTCTGGGATCGAGTGCACAGTGGGTGCGCTCGAGCCCAGGGTGACAGTATTTCAATTAAAAAATATAGACGGGATCCGTCAAATTGACAGATTCCATGTCTGTTCCTGGCTCGAAGTGCTGGGTGTAAGGCTTCAACCTTTGACTGTTGACCTTGAGCAGAGTGCCATCCTTTGGGTCCCACAATTCGATGGCGCCATGGGACGACACCGAGGTGACTATGAAAGGACCGTCCCATTTGGAGCGGAGCTTCCCAGGGAAAAGCCAAAGTTTGGAATTGAAAAGCCATACTTGCTGGTCTGGCACAAATGTCTTGGGTAGGATATGTTGGTCATGAAAAGCCTTAGTCCGCTCCTTATAAAGGCGAGCACTATCATATGCATTTTGTCGCAACTCTTTCAACTTTGTCAACTGAAGTTTCTGGTGGGGGCCGGCTGCTTGCATGTCGAAATTGAACTGCTTAATTGCCCACAGAGCCTTGTGTTCTAATTCCACAGGGGGTGACATGCCTTGCCATATACCAGTCTAGAAGGAGACATCCCAATTGGTGTTTTGTAAGCTATGTGGTAGGCCCATAATGCATCATTGAGGCGCAAGGACCAATCCTTGCTGCTTGGCCTGACCGTCTTCTCCAGAATATGCTTAATCTCTCGGTTAAAAACTTCCACTGGGCCACTTGTTTGAGGATGGTAAGGAGTTGCTACCTTATGTGTGACGGAGTACTTGAGAAGCAAGGTTTTGAAAAATCGGTTGCAAAAGTGTCTGCCTCCATCACTGATGATGGCCCGAGGAGTACCAAATCTGCTGAAAATGTTGGCTTGGAGGAACTTCACCACAACCTTATGATCATTGGTCTTGGTGGCAATGGCTTCTACCTATTTAGAGACATAATCCACTCCTACCAAAATGTACTCATATCCACAAGACAGTGGGAAGGGTCCCATGAAGTCGATACCCCAGACATCGAAAATCATGACAATGAGGATGGGGCTCAATGGCATCATGTCCCTCCGAGACATAGCTCCTAAGCGTTGACATCTCTCATAAGCTCGGCAAAATTCATAGGCATCTTTGAACAAGGTGGGCCATGTGAATCCGCATTGTAGAACCATGGCAGCTGTCTTCTTGGCACTGAAATGTCCTCCACAAGCTAGAAAATGACAGAATGTGAGAATACTAGAAAATTCACTCTCAGGGACACAGCGTCGGATGATCTGATCAGCACAATACTTGAACAACTCTGGATCTTCCCAAAAATAGAATTGAACTTGCTTGAAGAAGCGGTCCTTATCTTGCTTAGACCAATAAGAAGGAATCTGTCCTGAAGTTAGATAATTGACAATATCGGCATACCACGGCAGATTTCTCGGAGTGATTTCAAATAGTTGCTCATCTGGGAAAGAGTCATGAACAAGAACCGGCAAGGGTGTCTCAAACAAAATTCGTGACAGATGGTCGGCAACAACATTCTCAGTGCCCTTCTTGTCCCGAATCTCAATATCAAATTGTTGCAGAAGTAGTATCCAGTGGATCAATCGTGGCTATGTTTCCTTCTTGGCCAGCAAATGTCGTAGAGCAGCATGATCAGAAAAAATGATAACCTTTGATACCAGAAGATATGAGCGGAATTTATCCAAAGCAAAGACCACAGCTAGCAATTCTTTCTCGGTGGTTGTGTACTTGACTTGAGCATCCACTAGAGTCTTGCTAGCATAATAGATGACATGAGGGAGCTTGCCTACCCAATGTCCCAATACTGCACCCACAGCATAGTCGGATGCATCACACATGATTTCAAAGGGCTAAGACCAGTCAAGAGGCTGCATGGTGGGGGCAGAAGATAATAGAGACCAGAGCTTTTGGAATGCCTCTTGACAGGCTTCATCAAATTGAAAAGGGGTGTCCTTAGTAAGCAAGTTACACAAGGGCCTTGAAATTTTACTGAAGTCCTTGATGAAGCGGCGATAGAAGCCGGCATGCCCTAGGAAAGAACAGATCTGCTTCACTGAAGTGGGTGGCGGTAAATTTTCAATTAGCTCAACTTTGGCCCGGTCCACCTCAATACCTCTTTTGGACACTATATGGCCCAAAACTATACCTTCCTGCACCATGAGTGGCTCTTCTCCTAGCTTAAGATCAGGTTAGTTTCTTTGCAACGTTGAAACACAAGTGAAAGAATATGGAGACATTTATCAAAAGAAGATCCAAAAAAAGAAAAGTCATCCATAGATACCTCCAAAAAATTTTCCACCATGTCGGAGAAGATAGACATCATGCATCTCTGGAATGTGGCAGGTGCATTGCATAAGCCGAAGGGCATGCGTCGGTAAGCAAAGGTGCCGAATGGACATGTGAATGTCGTCTTCTCTTGGTCTTGGGGATCAACTGCTACTTGATTATACCCGGAATAGCCGTCTAGGAAGCAATAGAAGCTTTGGCCAGCAAGACGCTCCAAAATTTGATCAATGGGAGCAGGAAGTGATCCTTCCAGGTATGGAAATTGAGCTTTCGGTAGTCGATGCAAACACGTCATCCAGTGGTTGTGTGCTGTGGGTCCAACTCTCCAACTGAGTTCTGAACGACAGTGATGCCGAATTTCTTTGGAACCACTTGAGTGGGGCTCACCCATTTGCTATCTAAGATAGGGTAGATGATGCCTGCATCAAGTAACTTGATTACCTTTTTCATCACTACCTCTTTCATGTTGGGATTCAGCCTGCACTGTGCCTCACGGGAAGGTCGAGCATCTTCTTCCAAGTGGATCCAATGCATACAGATAGAGGGGTCGATGCCTTTCAAATCTGCCATGGCCCATCCAATGGCCTCTTTATGCTCCTTTAACATTGCTAGCAGATTGTCCTCTTTGTCCTTTTGAAGGTCGGAAGCAATGATGACCAGCAAAGTGTTGTTAGATCCCAGAAATCCATACTTGAGCTTTGCTGGTAGGGGCTTCAACTCAAGCTTCGGTGGAGATAGTAGAGAAGGAACAGGAGGAGTGCTCGATGTCACAGGTAGGGGCTCCTTTACTACTCTCCATGGATGGAAATCTACACTTCCAGCTATTTCTAGCAAATCATGGACCTCTTTGATGTAGTGGTCGGTGTTGAACTCTTCAAAGTTGAAGTGAATCAAGCAGGCTTCCACTGGATCCTTGGTCAGGAGATTAGGTAGTGAATCTTCTACATATTCTTCAATGTTGTCCAGAAAGAAACACTCATTTTGATCAGGAGCATGCTAAAATGCAGTAAAGATATTCAACCTAACCTTCATATTGCCAAATGAGATCTCCATGACTCTAGTTCGGCAATTGATGCATGCATTAGCTGTGGCTAAGAAAGGACGCCCAAGGATGACAGGGACCAGCCTATTAGGATTGGGCATAGGCTCAGTGTCAAGCACTATAAAGTCGAATGGGAAGAAAATTTATCCACCTGGATGATCACATCTTCTACAATCCCTCCAGGCTTCTTAATAGACCGATCAGCTAGTTGCAAAATCACTGTGGTGGGCTTCAGCTCCCCTAGGCTGAGCTGCTGATATACTGAATATGAAAGTAAATTCACACCAGCTCCTAGATCTAGGAGTGCCTTATCAATTTCCCTTTGTCCGATGATGCATGAAATTGTAGGAGCCCCGGGGTCCTTGAACTTCTGAGGAGTGTTGTGCTTAATCAGGGAACTCACTTGCTCAGTCATAAGGACTTTCTTGGAGATGTTATTTCTGGTCTTCCTCTTTTGAGAACACAAGTCTTTAAGGAACTTGGCATAGGCAAGCACTTGTGCGACGGCATCAAGAAGGGGAAGATTGATTTTTACCTGTTTGAACATCTCCATCATTCCTTGTATTTTCTCTCCTTGTTTCCCAAAGTGGGAAGGTGCCTTGAGACGTTCTGGGAAGGGGGCCCGTGGCTCATATGGAATCTCTAGAGTGGGAGCTGCTGATGACGAAGCCTCATTGCTTACTTGCTTGCATTTATCATTCTACAGATTATGTGCAACCTTCGTGTGCTCATCCTTCTTCTCCTCCACATGATTGTCAATTACTATTCCATTTCCCAGGGTGGTGATGGCTTGAACTTGCTGATGGTATGAAGTGCCCTTATCTACCATGTAGTGCCCCTTAGGATTTACCACTAGCTGACTTGGAAGCTTTCCTTCGTCCCTTTTGTTGAGGGTGTTGGTATGTTGTCCGACTTGAGCTTCCAGCTTGGCAATGGATTAGGAATGTGAGTTAACTATCTCCTCTTGAGATTTCACCGTCTGCTTTATCTCGCCCGCCAGCTCACTCATCATTTTTAGCTTCCGATCCTCAAAATTAGAATCTGAGGGAGGTGGTGCGGCCTGGTATTGTTGTTGTGGAGGCCGGTAAGTGAATGAGGTTGGTAAGGCTGCCTATTGGATTGAGCTTGATTTTGTGGCCCTGGGGCTGGGTTGCCCGAATTTGAGTTCTTCCATGAGAAATTTGGATGATTTCTCCATCCGGGGTTGTAAGCATTGGAATATGGATCATTACCCAATCTGGAGAAAGCTACATTAACCTGCTCATTAGCAATATCAATAAAATTTCCAGCAAGAGGGCAGCCATTTACATGATGCATAGGACTTGAACAAATTGAGAAAGATTCATGTGGTGTGTGCATGTGGGCAGTATTAGAAGTAAAACCAACAGTCATCAAAACTTGATCTAGCTTCTTGGTGATAGCCTTAACCACTTGGTTGGCCATGTTTGGGTTATAGCCTGCTTCATACAAATTCTTTGTCTTGAGTGCTTTAGGTGCTGGTGCCCTTCGTCTGGTGGAAACCTGCTGAAGAGAATTGTTATTCAAATTTTCAAACATAGACCATGCTTCATCTTCGCTTTTTAACATGAAAGTTCCCCCACAAGATGCATCTACCATATTTCTATTGGACTCGGTTAGGCCATCATAGAAACACTGAACGAGCTACCATTTCGGGACACCGTGGTGTGGACATGATCTAAGTAAGCCCTACAGCCTATCCCAAGTCTCATGGAAATCTTCTCCCTTATATTGGGAGAAGCCAGTGATAGCTCTCCTAGTGTCATTGGTCATTCCTATGGGAAAATACTTCTTAAGAAATTCTTGCTGTAATTGAGCCCAAGAAGTGATGGAGTTGGGTGTTAAGGACTGGAACCAATGGTTGGCTTTTTCCTTAAGGGAGAAAGGAAAAAGACGCATCCTTAGGGCATCCTCAATGAATACATTCATTTTAATGGTAGAACAAATTGCTTCAAAATCACTGAGGAAGTCATAAGGGTTTTCAGTGCTAAGCCCTAAGAAAGAAGGTAAACTTTGTATAGTGTTAGGCTTAATTTCATAATGGGCTGCCGTAACCTCTAGCAGCTGGAGACATGTGGGAGTAGTGTAAGTGGTAGGAAGATAATGATCTTGCAAAGCTACGTGGTTACCGTCTCCCATGGTCTCAGTGGGACGCTCTTCTAGCAAATTAGGAGTCCTTTGCGATCTAATTTGTCTAATAGTGTGTTCAATTTCAAGGTCGCAAGAAATTAATGGAAAAGGCAAAGAATGGCGACCGAGCATAAACTAAACAGAAAATAAAAAGAACAGACAAAATAAGCTAAAACAGAAAAGCAAAGCTCACAAACGGCCTTAGATGCACTTAGGGTTTTGGATGCAGGTTGCCGCAAGTGCGCTCGATCGCATGGCAGGGTACGCTCAAGCGTATTGCCGCAAATGGGTGCGAGTGCAAGAGGGGAGAGCTCGAGCACTGCTGGCTTGATTCCTGCTGGAATGCGTTCGTGCGCTCGAACGCACGCGACCTGCGCTCGATTGCAGTCACAGAGAAGGCAGCTACGGACCAGTTTACAAATTCTAAAATAAAAATAAAAACAAAACAAAAAACAGAATTAAAGTTAGCAACTTAAAGCAGAAAAATAAATTATTAAGCTAAAATTTATCCTTAAATTTAGATAATGAAACCGTTAAGTAGTCCCCGGCAACGGCGCCAAAAATTGATGTGGTCTTTTTGTGACAAAAAATATCAATTATAAAATTACCACTCGCAATAGAACGAATCCTGTAAGATAGGGCTATATTGAGGATGTCGATCCTCAAGAACTGCAGGGGTTTAATTATCAAAATTCGAAAGATTAAAATTAACTTAATTCGAAAGAGATTGATTTGTTTGTGTAATTTCAAAGTGCATGAAAATAAATAGAGTAAATATATGAGAGAGAGAGAGAGTAAGGTATTGATTTCACCACTATCCCGCACATCAATGGTTAACCATATTTAATTCTAGAAATTCATTCTATGCATGTTATAATTTAAACAAGAAAATACATTAAAATAATTTCATACAATCAACGGAATACCATAACCCATCTTCGGTTGGCACGGATCGTCTACCTAAATTAACTAAACTAGGGCGTAGTACGATCCGTCTTTCCTAGGTATGATTTATCTAACCCTATTGATTGCATGCCAATTAAGAACCATTGTATAACCATCATTCTTATAATCACAGAAAATAAGAACGATTTGAGTTCAATAATAGTAAAATAATTTCTAAGACAAAATAAGAATTTTACTAATATTGAATTAGAATTAAAGAGCAATTGCATTTAATATGAAGAACAAAAATCAAATGTAACAATCCTCAAGGTTATACAATCAACATGCATAAATTGAAAAGCTAAAAATTAAATACAATCAAACCATTGTGCTTTGAAAGAGTTATATCAATACCCCACAATTGGTTTAGCCACTCATGATCTTCTAAGCTCCACAGACAATTTACTGAAATTTTAACTCTAGAAAGCAATGTGTTTGTTCACAATGTTTAGAGCCCTATTTATAGGGATTAGGAGAACCCTAAAAACCCTAAGAAAACCGGAGGTGAAAACCAAATCCATGCTGGAAAAGGATTGTTGCCGCGCACCACAAGCCCGTGTGCGCTCAATCGGAAGTTTTGTGCGCTCAAGCGCAGTGTGCTTGAGCTTAGCTGTTGTGCGCACGAGCGCAGGCATGCGCTCGATCCTTGGCCGCAGACGCTCGATCGCAGGTGCGCTTGAGCTCAGGAATAGCTGCGCGCGATCCTAGATCCAGAATGCCTAGCTTTTGCCCTTTTTAAGCCCAATTTCCAATGGTTTTTCAAATAAAACCTGAAACACAAAAACAAAACAAAATCAAACAAATAACAATGCTAAGGAATTAACATATGTAAATTAAGGGGCTTGAATGTGCAACATTCGGCGCTTATTAGGTCCGCCTTAACCTTTTCCTCTTTTGCTTTTGTAACCACCTTGTGCGGCCACTTGAGAGGACCGGGTCACTTGTTTGATGCATTTCCTACGCTTTGTAATTATTTTCGTACTGTTTTAATTTGTTTTGGGTCTGTTGTTGGGGAGCCCACCCCACTTTCGTTTTTAGGATCATCCACTTCTTCTTCCGTTCGGATCAAGAGTGAGAATGATCCTCTCATATATCCCTTTCCTTATTCAATTAAAAACAAAATAATAATAATAATAATAGTAAATGCAAAGAACATATAGAGTTTGTAGACTAGGAATAGTTCAGGAGATTAAGCTCAAGTTGTAAGTATAAACGTACTGATCTTACATTAATTTACAAAAGCATGTTATCTATGTTCTCATTTAGTCATTTTATTGAATGCATGTATGGATATAGTTTACAGTGATTTACATGTGCTTAATGAAAAATGATTTTGAAAGGAAAATAATTTACAAAAGAGATTTAGTTTTGGAAGGGCAACGAGATTTGTGGCCCTTTTTAACCTTATTCTTTTTGTTTCCATTGTTCTTGTGTAATCGTAGGTAGACTTCGCAGGATCGATCTTGCGACAAAATTTAGTACAAACTAGTTTGTAACAAATTCATACAAACTCGTCTAATAAAATGACATGTGTCTCTTAGCAAGTGAGAAACACATGTTTTTTTAATAACATGTTATTCTCACATGTGTTTTTTAATAGCTATGTGACACATGTTATTTTTTTAGATGGGTTTGATGAATTAGCTACAAACTAGTTTGTAGCATCATAGAGGCTCGTAACAGCACTCTTCCTTAGAGAACCTGTGTCTTCATTCTAAAGCATTTAAAACAGCACGAAGCAACATGACTGACATAACAAGTGCTTAAAGTATATCAACAATAAATGTAGTGCCCGTGTCATAGGATTCAATGGTATTCTTAGATTGCATGAAAAATATTGAAGTTCAAAGTAATAATTCATACCACCTATCTCATTTTCTTATCTCCTGAAGTACATGGAAGGCATATATTGATCAGATATTACAAGGAAACTCCATATTTCCCAGTTGACCAATTTTGATCTTAAAAACTAGGAAATGGAAAACTCCAGATTTAATGGACAATGTTTTTTCAGTGTACATTTCATTCTATCAGCTGCACAGCCGCAATGGCAGGTATCTTTTCCCTCAATTTTTGAGTCAGAGCGACACGAACTGTCATAACTCCAGCTGCAGGTCCACTTAGCCGAACTTTGACAACATAGTCATTGATCTGAACAAGCTCAAGAATTCCACCTCCTGTACCCGCTAGGTATGGCCTAATCTCAGCAAGAACCTGAAAAAGAAGTAGAAAACAAATAACAAATAACAAATAACCAACTTGATCCCCCCACAACAAACTTGATAGGCTGTTTTAATCAATATTTTAGTTGAAATAATTACTCATAAAGATGTGATCAGAAAACCAACTGAAATTATTGGAAATTATCAATAAATGACTAATTACAAGTAAGCAGCAGTCAGTTAAGGTGTTAATTATAAACGTATTACCGAGTTTTGGCCAAGACATAAAGGTTTCAACCTTGTTCTACATGTGAGATTTTTTGCTCCAATTGACTAGTTCATGCATTTTAGTGAACCTCTTGAATTCAATTGGACTGAGGGTCCTATATAGCTTATCTAAAAGTTTTACTTCTGTGACAAGTTAACCCCCTCAAAGTTATATGACGATTATGATTTCTTTTCTTTTCTTTTCTGTTTTTCCTAATATTTTTCATAAAAGCTGCATGATTTCTTTTATTTCCATTTTAGGTATTTTTGGTTTTAGTATAACTTTTATGATTTGTTTATTTTCTTTTTAAAATCTTCTAGTAATTTCAGGATTTCTGTCTAGATTATGATTTGTGGTAGCGTATATAAAGGTTTTATGTTAAGCTTGTTTAAATTATTGAGATCTTTGAGTTGTCTGGCAGAGTTTTCTTTTCTTCTTTCCCTTCTAATGGATGCAAGAACATCAAGAGAGACCATATTTTTCTTCTCCTCCCACCTACCACTATATTAGTTGGTATTAGAGTGAGTTGTCTACCATCTCTATGACTTCTAACAAGGAGCAAGGTCGTAAAAGCCTAAGAGTTAATGCTCCAAGAGACCACCCTACTGCTAAAAGTCAAACTTTGCAGCAGCAGGTTTACACCAAATCCGAAGTGAAGATAAGATAATTTTCAATAGATGTAGGCGTAGTCATAGTTGTGACTATCAAGGGTTTGAATCTCGTAGAGAACTTAATCATAATGATCCAAGTGATGAAGAGATGGAAAATAGTCTTTCAACCAAAGAGAAGACATGGGGATGTAGTAGAAGAACGTGATTTTTGAGTGAAGGTTATCTGTCATCCTCTAATGGCCAATTACATATTCAAGATTTTCTTAATTGGCTTATGGAGGTGGAACAGTACCTATATCGAGATTCTGGAAGATAAAATGGTTAAACTGGTCACTTATAAACTCAAAGGAAGGATATTTAATTGGTTGAAATTAATGAAGCATAACAGGAAACAGTAAGAAAAACAGCCTATCTAGGCTTGGCATAAGACGAAACAATTGATGAAGGTAAAGTTGATGAGCCTCAAATTACAGACTAGTACTATATCACCAAGATCAAATATGTGTTACAGTTCAACCAAATACCAAAATGTCCACCATCAAGGGTGATGGTTCAATGGCCTAAGAAAATTCCCAAATGGTTAGATAAGTATTAGGGTGTGATTTCGAATCTCCGCAATAGAAAATCTCCATGCCTGATTAGTATAAACCACCTTGGTTCCCATTAATGCCCTGGTGGGACGGACGGTTAAGATATGGCTCGACTGGTCTTGAAGGTGCGCCTACAATTTCCGCCTTCTAAGTCCTTCCTGTGTAGTCCCCCGCGGGTGGGTGTTACTATGGTCACGCCTAGGTAGAATAGCCACAATTGGTCACCCCCTTCAACCTTTCCGATTAGACAAAAAAAAGAAAATACCAAAATGTCCTACAATTTAGCATCTCCCAGCAGTTTGATAGACTAGGTTGAATTATGCGCAATATCACTTTTTAGATGAACCAAAATTCTGTACAAAGGGAGATTTTAAAGCTGGTCCTTAAAGAGTTAAAAGTAGTTAAAGATGAAGAGAATTGAACATTATTTTAAGTTATAAATCCATAGGAGAGGATATACCACCTTTTTATGAGGATTGTTCTGATAATAAAGGCAATGCAGCAGAGTTCAACAACATATGGATCCCCGTCTATGTTAAGATTTGCACTCTGTATGGATGCTTGTATTGAACTCATTTAAGTTTATTATTGAATTGTTTAACAAAAGAATACTCTTTTATTCTTCCTCCACAGGCAGATTCAAGGATGTCAAGGAAGAAGCTGTACTTCTCTCCACCTTCGGCTAAATCAACTTCTGCATCCCCAAGTCAGTTGTTGCGAAGATAGTAATAATATGAGATGTTTAGAAAACTATTTGCAACCAAAATCAATTAACACAGATGTGCAAGTTATTCTGCTGCAGTTAACTTTATTTTTCAACTCCCATGAAATATTCATACTGAATGCAGCTCCCTCATGTAAATGGGAACTGGCCATCAGTTAAAGTTTCCCAATATTTATACCTGAACAAGCTGCTTGGACCAACTTAATTTCAAAAACCTCTTGTGAAAAATTTAGTGAGATTGAGTCTTCTTATGAAACTGATACAAAAAGCTAACCTTTTCAACGTTCTCCTCATTAAGCTCAAGTCCAGTCTCCGTGTCCAGGATCTGCTCCACAGCCATAATTTCTGGTATTTTATCTCGAAGCCGGGTTTCAATTCCCATCTTTAGTGTCATAGTTGAGCTTGGACATGACCCACAAGCACCTTGAAGCTTTAGTACCACAACAAGGCCATCTATCTCATGTAAAACAACATTCCCTCCATCAGCCATCAAGCCAGGCCGTACTTGGTCCAAAACCTTCTCTACATTTTCTTCAGTTAATGGAAGGACACAGCTTGGTGAAACCACACACCCTTCAAAATTAGAAAATCATGCTAAAATCAAAACCTCTATCAGATCTCATTATTATTGCTGCAGAAGAAAAAAAAAAAAAAAAAATTATTGATATCTTCATGTTATTTTTTTGTGTTCATAATTTCAATAAATGAAAACTTGCCTTACGTATGTGTATATACGTTTTTGGACACCCTCCTCTTACAAGCCGATTTTTAATGGTAAGTTCTACCCAAGACTTACACCTTGATTAAGCTATATAATTGTGGCTTAGCTTAGCCATGGTTGATGCAGGATTCGAAATTGAACTTGTTTTCTTTTCTCACATTTCCTAAGCATAAAAATCTTCTTATTCAAGAGGAAACAGAGGAAGATCCATGGAATAAGAGAAATCGCTACGTGAAGCTAGAAGACTATCAGTGTTTCCTTAATTTGGTTCCAAGAAGAATAGCTTATCTTTCTTCAACAGCTTCAAACGGGTCCTTACCATATCAATCCTTATAGAGGAATACGCCTTAGAGTTCCATAAGAAGACCATTTGCCATTAAACAAACATTTCAAACCCGCACAGTTGTAATTCTTAAAATTTTACTTCATTATAGCAGCCATAGAACGCTTCTTACAACAGGGCAAAAAATATAATAAAATTTCCAACATATTGGCAGTTTACGTTGAGCACTTTCAGTTGGCATACCCTTATGAAGTGAATGATGAAAACAAGGTTCGCAGTTAAATCACCACTTATCCCAAAAGTTTAAATATACAGAAAATGATTAAACCTTATAGAAATTCAAAATTTTAATTATTTAATTTATATCCTCAGATAAGATTTACTTCATTATAGCAACCAAAGAAAGCTTTTTACAAGAGGGCAAAAACTATAATAAAATTCCAACAACATTTGCGGTTCAAATTGAGCATTTTCATCAACATACCCGCTTGATTTCGTGGAGCACGATTGGAGAAGAACCGAAGAAAGTATTTGGTATGGAATTGACCTCTGACAAAAGAATTCTGTTTGGAAGAAAATCCTCTGGAATCTGAAATGGGGTTCTAGAGAGAGTGTACAGAAGTGAGTGAGTGAGAGTGAATTGCACAAAATAAGCGAATAACAACAGAATAATAGAGAGGTGAAAGGACCTTGGAGGCTGAAAAACTGGGAGCAGAAATCTTTTCAAATGGGAAAAATGGCGTTGCTTTGAGACCCTGTGCAGCCACGCCCACCATTGAGTGAAAGGGTGGAAAACCCACCACCAGGAATTTGGAATTCTCTTGTACGTTTCTCTATGTTTGCAGTTGAGTTATGGTGATTGCCGCAGGAATGGATCATGGAGGGAATGTAGACTGTAACGAGTGTTTTGTGATTGGCGGAAGATATATATATACATATAATTTATAAAGATTAACGATAAAAAAGAAAATTGGAAGAGACAAGTTTGTGGACAGAATCCGTGAGTTGCTATTGCTGATTTACTGAAAATAAAAGAAGCCACGTTGGAATATTGGGTGGACAATCTCTCCCTCTCTTCACTGTTGGAATACATTTATCTCACGAAAAGATAAAAATATTCTTAATAAATTTGAAAATTACAAATACCCTCATAAATACATTTAAAAATGGCCGTCCGTAGGTTATCATTTTTTTTAAAAAAAAAAAAAAATTATAAGAATATTTTTGTCATTTTGGTACAATGAAGATTCATTGCAATTTTCTTGTAGTTTGGAGAGGATGTTGCTTCAATTGAAAATTTGGGGAGACATTCCAAATTACCTAATAACTAGAGGGGCTAATGTATACTTTTCCAAATTTAGTTTTTGAAATTATGGGGAAAAGAAACCAAACATTAGATGAAAACATTCTAATATTTATGTAAACTGGCTCTTGGGGTAACTGTATATCACATATGGAAACATTAGAATAGTATTAAATTTTGTAATAGGGTGAATTTTGAGGAGCAAATATTACAGTTTATTTGTTGAGAGATTAGTACAAGAATTACGGGGAAGAGCAAAGGAAAGTTCAAGCATACTGTTAAAAATGTCAAGATTTGTGAAAATTGGAGCATTACTTTGAGTATCTTGGTTCAAAATAAGTAAAGAAGCTCTTTTTTTTTCTTTGATGGGTGGTGGCAGTTTTTTTTAGCTTGTGATTTTTTTTAGGAGACCATTTGTAATTGTTTTCATTGTTTGATGTGAAGAACTGAGTTCCAACTTTCTTGTTGGTGCGTTTAGGTGTTTTGAATGAAAATTTTATTCAGCCAAAAAAAAAAAAAAAATTATGTTATTCTATAACATTTTGAAGTGTTAAGAATTAGTTAGTATCATCCAATTCTTACTGACGTATCGATATAATAAGATAAATGTTATTTAATAGATTCTTATAAGATTATCATACAATTAAGGTGTTTAAGTGAGCTATTAAAAACCATTTCGCATCTGCTATCCGCCCATCCACATTGGTTGCGGGTGGATTTTCAACCCTAATGCCAAATGAGCGTATACTATATTTGTATATGCACATACATGGGCTGATAGCGAAATATTAAGAAATTTTTTTGGTTTTATTAAATTAAAACGTCGTTTTAGGGAAAGGAGTAAGGCAAACCAATGGGTTTTCTTATGAAATTGAAATTGGGTGTACAACATATAATCTTATACTTGTTATAGTTTGGTCCCGTCGCCAGCGAGAGAACCTCACTAGCAAAAACATCAAGTTCATCAACAACACGCCACATAAATTAAAATCATAGTTAAAATAAAAAAATAAAAAAATTGAAAGTCCAAAAAAGTGCTCAAAATGCAAAGCGAATGTCACGAGCGATTCGTATAGAAAGACTGGTTGATTCTATAAAGTGCAGATGAGAATACGATTACTAAAATTCATTATATGCAAAGTGAGGATAAATGTATTATCCATCCATATAGTGCAGTTTAAACCCCGGCGTACAACTGGAATGACTTACGGTGAAACTAGTATTTGACTGAGCAAGGGTTTGCAAAAAAAAAAAAAAAAAAAAAAAAACACACACACAATAGCTCTTGCGTCCTTTTAATTGTATGACAATTATATAAAAGTCTACTAAATAATATTTCTCTATGAACAATTTAAAAATGTAATTTTTTGGGGTCATTACATTTTCTCGCTATCAACTACAACGCATTATCACTTTATCCCCATGAACTGACAACTCTACTGCCCGACCCCATCAAACTACCATTTTGTACCAAAAAACCCAATTCCATCAGTTAAAGGCGTTAACTCAAACAATCACCCCGTCACTTTGCCCCAATGAACTACAATGCATTGTCACTTTGCCCCTATGAACTACAACGCATTGTCACATTACCCCATGAATTACAACGCATTGTCACTTTGACCGTCTGAGTTAATGCTTTTGACTGACGAAATGGGGTTTTGGGCACAAAAATGGTAGTTTGATGGGGTTAAACAGTAGGGTTTTCAGTCCATGGGAGAAAAGTGACAATGCATTATATTTAATGGGGGAAAAAGGTAATTACCCCTAATTTTTTCCATCTATTTTTTTCATTTTTAAACACAATTTCCTGTCTTTCTTGATCGTTTGCCTTTGTGATTCAACTTATTGTGAAGAATAGGAATGGGTTTATCACTAAAGAGCAAAAGGCTTGTAGTAGAGGAAGGTTTAGTCCACTTGGGCTAACTTTTGTAGAACATCAAGAAGATCTCAATTCTCAACCCTAGGCCCATTATAACTTGTAGTGCTTAACACATAAAAATGTTATATGGACTAAGCAATCCATAGGCTATGGAACTGAGTTTACTTAATTTGGTTTATGAATTTGATTAAACTCATATATGTAACTCAAAAAAATATTAAAAAAAATAATGAATTCGCTCACATGATGCAATAATTTAATTATTCCTCGAGGCTCAAACTTTAGCAGCAGTTATATATTGGTTCTGACCAACATTGCCTTTAGCCTCAAATGGAGGGAAGCAAAAGTTATTTCCAATGCCTTTTGCAGCTATCCGTGAGTTTGTTCCGGCTCGATTAGGTTAAATTTGACTTGCGCGTGACTCAATTGTTAAATGGGTCGTTCATAAACACGAAAATAGGCTCGATTATTAAATGATATATACTCATATAAAACTCGGCTCTGCTAACATTCATGAACAATATTGTATAAAGCTCGACTCGCTTGTTAGCTTGGCTTGTGTATATATATATGGAGCCGATATGGGCAGCTAATGAATTGGTAAGCTGACTTTTATTAGTTTGTCTCATATATTTTGAAGTCCATGTAGCATCTTTTAATATTACACAATAATTAATGCTATACAATAAAGTTTGTAAGACGGTCGATATTTATATAAGTTGAGGTTTGTTTAGAAGCTTTGATATATTTATTTGAGATGAGTTTAGGGTGTCAAAAGAAAATTTTATTCATGATTCCTTTCAATTAGAATGTTTTTGATGTTATATCATGTAGTATTGTCATGTCGAGTCTAGGCTATGTAATTGGAATTGAAATTTTTATTACAATTGTCAAAAACTAATTACAAAAGGATGGTAACCTATTATTTATAATCTCTAACAACTAATATAGGCTATGCTAGCTCTAGTAAATCTTGGTTAGTTAAGTAGATTGACAACACACTTCAAAAAATTACAGAAAAAAAAATGCCTAATTTCTAAAATAAGGTTCAAAATTTTAATCAATCATAAACCAAAATGCCACACTAGTGATTGTTTCTTCAAATGAAATAACTTCAATGTAGACATAGTATAAACCAACAATAGAGAGGCGCCACTTAAACTTGGAACATAATACTGAAAATGCACCTCTACACTAGATTGAGTCTGCCCTAAAAAAAAAAAAAAAAAAAACTTCATTGTTATGGCATGGGCGGCCACACACAAATTTGGAACGGAGTTGCCACATAGCCACCTCATGGTTCGGGCAGAGGTAGGGGTAGCCGCATTACCACTCGTGCCAAAATAATGGGTTTTTCTTTATAGGACAAGCTCGATCCGGTGCAAACATGCGATAATATGTTCAAAGCTGACATGGCAATTCTCTATAGGAGGGCATAAAGGACGTTATTGAAATGATTCTATCATCCAAATTAAGTAACCTTCCTGTCTTTATTTTCACTTCAATGCAACAAACAGACTACCTAGTATCCAATTAAGACTACTGCAATCAAGCTCTGGGATTCTTGTCTGCTCCTTTCCTAAATTTTTATCAAGGACTTGTCCTATAACTAAAGTTCCCTCCCGGCCATGTGATGATCCACACACCTACTTTTCTAAAGCATTACTCTTTGTAAATCAAAGAAAAGGTTATCAGAACTCCCTGCAAACATGCAAGCAAATTGTCAACCCAAATCGGAAATAATGAAAAAAATAGAACAACAAAACATGGATAAAAGGTGAAGGCCAACTATGTTGTCTTTCTTATTTATTTATTCATGTGTTTATCTTTGTGTTCTGCTAAGCTGTCAAGGGTGATCCATATGTTAAAAATTATGCTCTTTGCTTTCCAACATGTACATCCACTTTGTGTCAAAATGACAAGATGAAGGCTAAGAAATGATGAGAACAATAATGTCGGCGGAGGGACCAAAACAAATGATAATCAACGATGCACTAGAACAACGTGGGGATGAGGATATTGTTGTAAATTACTGTTGGGAAGGTATTGGATCCAGAGAAGATAAGCTTTAGCCCGACAACAGAGAGATTCCTTTGGTCATTTTTTACGAAGCCAATTTTCTAATAATTTTAGAACTTTATTTTTAACATCTATTTATTTATTTTTATTGGTTGGAAAGTCGTACTCAGATTCTGATGCATTGAATGTAGAAACTGAACTGGTGCTGATGAGGGATCTTCCATTCTTTAATTTTTTTTTAAAAATAATGATGCCTTTATATCTTCCCTTCATTGATCATTTATTTATATTTTTTACTTTTTTGTTATCAGTTTCCAATTGGTCGGACTATTTTATCTAAAGAATAAATAAATTTATTTGGGGTACTGCTCTATCTTGAGGGAAGGGGGCTCATTGATTGCTCAATCTCTGCATATTATAAAAAAATGTAAAGCTAGATCCTCCAATCACTTCCTTGCTTTCTTGGTGATTACTTGCTTCGTGGGGTCAACAAAAATACAATCACGTCATACTGGTTTTTCTTTTTTTCTTTTTTATTTTTTTATTTTTTTAATTTTCTATTTTCCAAGCAGAGAAAAGGAGACGTCATATTGAGATCTACCTAACTCAGGGTGCTTGATTGTTATATATATATGTGTGTGTGTGTGTGTGTGTGTGTGTGTGTGTGTGTGTGTGTGTGTGTGTGAGAGAGAGAGAGACATTATAAGGTTAAGGAATTAAATTTAGGAGTAACTTCACTTTAGACCTTTAAACTATTACGTGATTTGACAAGCCCCTAAACTTCAAAACCTCTTAATTTGAATTCTAAAACTTTCAATTGCAGTCGATTAATTTGAACAGCTTCATTAGATTTAGCCCTTAACTTCTAACGACAATACCTAAAAAGACCAAAATATATCTCATTTTCATTTTCTTTTTCTTTTTTTAATTTTTTAATTTTTTAATTTGGAATTAAGGGTAAATTTGAAATTTTATAAAAAAGTCAGGGTTATAAATGTTATTATCTCACTTTCAACGTTTAAAATTTGATGGAAGGGTTCAAATTGACTGTAATTGAAAGTTCATGGGTTCAAATTGAGAGGTTTTAAAGCTTGAGTGGGGCTTGTTAAATCCCGTGGTAATTCAAGAATTTAAAGTGAAGTTACCTCTTAAATTTATCTTCTACTACTCTGTGTGCATCAAATAAGGTTCATAATCTGGTAACATTGCTATAGTAGGAATATGTTAGGTTTAAATCACCACTTATTTTGAAAGAGTAAGTCGATAAGAGGCGAATTTATTTGTTTAATTTATATTTTAACATATTGTAGTTTGTTCACACAGTTTGCCGGCCGCTAGTTTGGATCATGCCGGAAAATCACACGAGGCTTACCAAGGAATTCAAGAAAATTTCTCCTTTATTTCTTTTCTATTCTCTTTTTTGGTTACAATCATTCCTCCTCTCTCATTTAACAAATTTCTCTACTTATACCTCTCTTTCTTGAGATACGCGCCATGGTTCAATCGGAGCATGACACGTATCGTCTGGGGATCGGAGGCTAGGTGAGGAGGTCAAGTTCGCCTGACTCCCGTACACTCACGACGACCCTTTTGAGTACAATGGGGCTTCGACAGGACAGGGATTTGACGAAATTCGTCTGATATGATAGTCCCTTTACTTTGATAGGATGTTTACTTTCACATTTCTCGAGGCTGATTGAACCTTGCTTGACGAACCCGTCCTACGACGATGATGCTGGACTTGGACCTTTGGCGAGGACTTCGGGGCTCGCCCAAGCGACGAGCATGATATGTGAAGCCGAACCTCTACGAGCGAGCCCGAACGTCAGTATTCCGTTGTTCAAGACAGGTGTAGGCATGGGTTGCAGTGGGCCGTCTAGCCTCGAGTCTATGGGTTGCTGTGCCGACTTACTCTATGAACAGGACTTCCGGGCCAAGGGCGTTTTGGGCCTTGCAAATAATTTGGGCTTCCCATGATCCGACCTGCTTTAGGTTCGGGGACTCTTCTGCTGGGCCGAACCTTGGTCCAACAATTACCCCCTAATTCCCTTGCCCATTCATCTTCGAAGTAGAGGGGAGGGCTTGGGAATTATTTACCTCAAAGAACACTTCGACCCGTCGACTTTGGGGATTGCACGCTTCCCTTCGGTTCTAACACTTCGCCGCCATTTGGAAGCTTGGGTTTTCGAGGCTCTTGTCACTTCGTCTTTCTCTTTTCCGTTTCTAACCTTTGTCACTCTAAAGCTCGGACTTACCCCCCCCCCCCCCTCTCTTTCCGCTTTACCCTTTCTAGTTAATCTTGATTGAAGAGGTGGTCCAAAGGAAAAGGGACGCCGAGGAGGGGGCTAAGGAATGCTTGAAGCTTAAGGAGGCCTTGAAGGGCGCCCAGGCTCAAATCGAGTCTCCCCGGAGTGAGGTTGAGAACCACCAGGCAACCCAAGGGGAGCTACACAAGGCCTTGAAGGATATGAGGGACAAGGTGGGGGAGGACTCCTTAGAGATGGCCAAGCTTCGTGAGGAGCTTAAGAAGGCCAAGACGGAATTGGCCAAGCTCGCGAAGGCTCGCCTCGTTAAGTCTGACAAGGCCTCAGAAGAACTGGCTAAGGCTCAGGCAGAACTTGCTAAATTAGAGGAGAATTGCGCTGCCGGATGCACTAAGGCTTCGGAAGAGTTGGCCAAGGCTCTATCGTGTTTCGAGGAGGAGAGAGTGGCTACGGTGGAGAACCTCGAAAAGGAGACGATTACCAACTTGGCTGAGCTCTCTCATTCTTAGAAGGATTGCAGGGCCCTAAAGAAGAAGGTGAAGGAACTCACCGAGAACCTGACGGGTCTGAGCTAGTCCCTCAAACTGTACCAAGAGTTTGCGTCCTCCTACCTTGCCCAATTGGGGCGGGTGTTCTCCGTATGTAATCAGGCCTAGTTTCACGGATACTAATGGGGTTTCAAAATGTTTAGTGCACTGATGAGTATGGACGAATACCGAACCAGGCCTGCTGAGCTGAGATTAAATGACTTCCAAGTCGATGCTACTGCGATGAGGGAGCTTATCAAGATCTATCGAGAAGAACTTCCGAATGCGAGGTTCCTGGACTCTACAGATTTTGAAGAAGGAGTCTTCAAAGATGAGAACACTTCGGAAGATGACGACGAATTGTAGGACCGCCATAGAGATCCCTGATTTTTGTGCTTATGTGTTCTGTCTTTTCTTGTAACGTTGTATGTGCACAGTTGTAAACATTATTTGATCATTGGAAAGACTTCCTAATTTAGTTGCATTTACTTACGTAGCGAATGTTGTGAATTCACTTGCCATGGTTACCCGCGGTAACTTATCGCTGGGAGAGATTCATTGAATGATTATTTTTTCTTAGCAAGGCAGCGCTTAGTGGCTCTCCTTTGCTGAGAAGATCTGCCATTGGGTCGCAGTGAGCTGCTTTCCCTAGCCATGGCACATCTCACGGTAATTTTTGGCTAAGGAAGCTCGGTCACCATGGATAACGGACCTTTTCCTAGCAAGGGTTTGCCTCGTGGCAGTCTTTTGGCAGGAAGGCCCGACCTTCGTGGCTAACTGACCTCTTCCTAGCAAGGGTTTGCCTCGTGGCAGTCTTTTGCTAGGAAGGTTCGACCTTCGTGGCTAACGGACCTTTTCTTAGAAAGGTTTTGGCTCGTGGCAGTCTTTTGCTTGGAAGGTTCAGCCTTTGTGGGTAATGGACCTTTTCCTAGCAAAGGTTTGTCTCGTGGCAGTCTTTTGCTAAGAAGGTTCGGCCTTAGTGGGTAACAGACCATTTCCCAACAAGGGTTTGCCTCGTGGCAATCTTTTGCTATGAAGGTTCGACCCTGCTAAAAATTGGGAATCCAATTCCTTCAATTGTAGAAACAACCATTAGTTACATGCTTTATTATGATACATAGGGCTCAATAATAATAACGCATAAATATCAGTTCACATTATACAAATATGAATTGCCCAGCAATGCACAATACTAATTAATTGAATGGCCATCGGTGTCACTAGTAGAATTTCTTTAGGTGCTCGGCGTTCCAGGGTCGGGGTTGCTTTTTCCCTTCTGCAGTCTGTAGGTGGTACGCACCGAGGCGGTAGCTCTCAACTACCCCATACGGTCCTTCCCATTTCGGTGCTAGCTTCCCCTTCACTAGGTCCTTGGTCGCGATGGTGACCTTCCTCAGTACCCAATCTCCTACTGCAAATTTCCTAGGTCGGACCCGATTTTTGATGTATCGGGAGATTTTCTGCTGGTACGCAACCACCGTCATCTCCGCGGCATCCCTAAGCTCTTGTAACAAATCCAATGATAACATTAGTCCTTCATCGTTGTGCTTCGGATCATAATTCTGTACTCTGAAACTAGCCAAACCAATTTCAACAGGGATCACAACTTCGCATCCAAAGGCTAGCCCAAAGGGTGTGTCCCCTGTTAAGGTCCGCTCCATGGTTCGATACACCCATAGTGCTTCCAATAGTTTTTCCCAGGCTCCCTTATGCTCGTCAAGTTTTTTCCTAATTATCAAAAAGATAGTCTTGTTTGTGGCCTCCACCAAACCATTTGTCTAAGGATGTCCGGGGGATGAGTAGTAATTCTGGATCTTCAGCTTTGTGAACCATTCTCGGAAAGGTTGGCAATCGAACTGTTTCCCATTGTCTGTGACGAAGCCATGGGAGATACCGTATCTTGTGATTACTGACTTCCATAGGAATTGCTTGATTTTGGGAGTAGTGATTCGCGCCAGAGCTTTTGACTCGGCCTACTTGGTGAAGTAATCAACCGCTACCACAGCGAACTTCATTCCTCCTTTTCCGGGTGGAAGGGGACCTACGATGTCGACCCTTCATTGCGCAAAAGGCCAAGGGGACGATATGGGGGATAGCTCTTCTGGTGGTTTTTCTCGATTCTGCGGCGAACCTCTAACACTTCTCACATTTCTACACCATTTCTATGGAGTCCGCATACATCCCAGACCAGTAGTAACCCATTCACACCGCCTTGTGGGAGAGCATGGGCCCTCCGCCGTGACCGTTGCAAATCCCTTCATGGATTTCTTTCAGAATGTACAAACCCTCATCCTTAGGTACGCACTTGAGTAGGGGTAGAGTGTGTCCCCTTCTGTAGAGCTTATCTTCAAGAATGGTGTACTTCCTTGCTTTGATATGGAGTCTGTTGGCCTTTTTGCGATCTTCGGGGAGTTTTCCCTCTTTCAAGTACCGGAATAAGTCTTTAGCCCAATTAGGACGTTTACTTTCCCTTTTCTTGAGGCTAACCAAACCTCACTTGACAAACCTGTCCTATGACAATGATGCTGGGCCTAGACCTTTGGCGAGGACTTCGGGGCTCGCCCAAGCGACGAGCATGATATACGAACCCGAACCTCTACGAGCGAGCCCGAATGTCAGTATTCCGATGTTCAAGGCAGGTGTAAGCGTGGGTTGTAGTGGGCCATCTGGCGTCGCGTCTGTGGGCCGCTGGGCCGGCTTACATTGCGAACAGGACTTTCAGGCCAAGGGCATTTTGGGGCTTGCAAATAATTTGGGCTTCCTGTGATTCGAGCTGCTTCAAGTTCTGTGACTCTTCTACTAGGCCGAACCTTCGTCCAACATATTTAAAATTCTATTAGAAAAAGTTTCTATAAGTGGATTAAATCAAATGAAGTTGTGGAATTGGGTAAGGTGGTCCTTGTTGATATAGATAACTGGACACTAATCGTTTAGTTGACAAAACCGCAAGAGGATAGAGAGTGAGCAAAAGAGAATTGTCGGTTGTACTTGTTAAAATATTGATTAAATTTATCCCTTCTAATCAACCTAAGCTTTTAGGCTAAGTGATAATTTTCATTGTATCAGAGTCGTAGGCTAATGCCAATTTGCGATCTTATGGCTTGCGATTTTTAGAGTAATTCCTCTAGTTAGTTACCAATAATTAATTGGTTTAGGAAAATTGCTAGTAACACTCAAAGTTAATCAAAATTAGTTGGTTTAAATTTTGAGAACATTATACATACGTTATCAAAGTATTATTCTCTGAAAACTATTGCTAGTAGTACTAAGTCTTTAGTTGTAGACTCTTTTAAGAGGAAATGAGAAACCCGAGTCTTATTCCTTGAGAAATAGGGCTGGGAGGCGAACCAGAGAGTTAATTACTAATTAATTAATTTTCTAGGGTGTTACACCCACTACACAATCAATTTGTTACAAAGTGAAAAACCTTAAGAACAAATCATGGGAAAAAATCACTATGAGGCAACCAAATTCGAGAAATTACTATCATGAAGAAGATCCAAAGTACACACAAAGAAACTTACAAAACCCCTTTGTAAATCTAAGTTTCTGTATGACCACAAGCTTTCTGCTTGCTTCTGAGCTAGCCAATCTTCTTCAACTGCATTACCTAACTGACTCATTTAGTAGGCTCTTTGATGGTCACATGATGTGTATGGTATGGTTTGAAACAACTCATGAGCAAATCCCCAAATGGTGAAAATCTTTAAGCTTTTAGAAATCTTCAGTTGAGGAAACAACGGTGAGGAAAGGCACATATGTAGAATGAATCCAGGAAAATGATCTCTCAATCTTCTTCACGAAAGAAAATTGTCCAAATCTTTTCTAGATAGCTATGAGAAAAGAGATAAGCCAAATGAAAATGAGATCTCGAAAAATATATTGTTAGAAAAGTTTGCCTTTCTGTCACAAGGACTACTCACATAATGATGCGTGGCTAAAGTTCTATCACTAAGCCTTTAACATTTGATAGGTTTTGTCCAGGTGGTGTCATGACGGAATTTGAACAGGTTGTGCACGAGACCAGGTCGGGAGCTCTTTGTGTCTTCTCGTAATTGGTTATCCGTCGCGACGGGCTATGCACGGGAGTAGGTAAAGAGTCTCTGTGGCTCATCATCACTTGTCCATCTTGACGCCCCCATGAATGAGAGAAGGCCAAGAGCTCTCTGTGGCTCTCCGTCACTTGTCCATTGTGACGGGTTTTGAACGGGAAAGCATAGTAACTCACAAAACACCCCAAAACCTTTACAATTTCATACCAAAACACAAGGTAATGAAATGGAAACAAACATAATATTTTGCACACTTAATGTTGCCAATTTTTTAGAACCTAACAATCTTCGTTTTGGTCATTGCCTTGGAACCCGGCCCTACTCAAAACTATTTCAACTGCCTCTCCGACTTTCAGAGGTGTATGGAAAATCACCTTTGTTGGAGGGTTTTTTTTTTTTTTTTTTTTTTTTTTTTTTTTTTCACTCTTCTAACTCCAGAAGAGGCATTTAAAAAATGTCACTATTCAAATGTCATTAAACCTGATTTTTTTTTTTTTTTTTTTTTTGTAGTGCCACCCTTAAATTACATTCAAGAAATATAGAAATAATGTATCTCGATTCTCCCCTCTTCAATTAGATTCTGCATGTGTGCGTACCTTATTTGAATGTGGAGAACATATATAGTCTATTAACCATAGTCAATTAACCCTAATTTGATTGATCAAGCAACATGGCAATGGCCTGATCACTTCCGCGTGTGCTTGAATACGTGTGCATATATATGACCAAAACGCATGTTACCTTAGTATTTAAGAGGAGATAATAAACAAGTAGAAGACAAGGGGAGAGCATGCCAGCATAGAATAAATTCTTAAAAAGCAAATCATGTAGTTTTATAATGTTTGCATGTGGGTGTGTGTGGTTGCGATTTCCCTGGATCACACCTCGGAGTGTACGTTGTAATGTTTAGGATTTTTAATGGCTTTGGACAGGTATGCTTTGGCCTCTTAATTGGCTTTTCAAGGAAAGCGATGTGTGGGGAAGTTTCCTTCCTTCATCTCAAATCTCAATGGTTTTCTTGTTTCCTCATTAAACAGCTTTAATATTTATTAATTTTTTAATTAGTAGTCCTTATTCAAGATAATGTAATCTGGGTGGTTCCTTTGTGTTTTTTGTTTTCAAATTAACTTTTGTCTTGTGGTCTTCTTACGATGTATATAAAAACAACTAGAGTGATGATTAGCTCATCCCAATTGTATATACATGTGGAAAATTCTAAGTGATGCTTTATAAACACAGAGTGACAAGTGTGAAAAGTTTTTCTTTTTCTCTATCATTCACATTAAAGAAAAAACCAATGCTAACCTTCACGTCTATTTATAATTATACAAGGAGTGAGCCAAGGAGGGACTGAGACCAGCCATGGCCCTATTCAAGCTCTCTCATCCCACCAATAAAAAAATAGACAAATCTTTTTTTTTTTTTAGCATATTTATGGTTTTTTTTTTTTAACAAAAAAAAAAAAAAAAAAAAAAAAGAGAAAACTTATTATGATGGCCCCCTTAAAATGAAAATTTAATAGCTCTAATATTTATACCCATTTCACATTTGCTAACATATTATATTTTAATTGACTTTTTGTGTTACTCACTAAAAAAAAAAAAAGGATGCATAGTAGAATTAATAATTATTGGTAAAAGTTAAAGGGAAAAATATAAATTCAGTTCTTTTAGTTTACCTGATTTGTAATTAACTCATTGTGGTATGCCAAAAAAAATGAACTCAAAGGCCCTTGAGGTATGCCAAAAAAATAATTTAGTCCCTTCAGTCAAATTTTGTTGACTGACTTAACAGATTCTAATTGCGTAAAATGTTAGATCCAATAAAATTGTGATACTTATCATATTTAAGTCAGCGTCATACTAACGAAATTTATTAAATTAGTGGATGAAATTTGATTGTAGAGACTAAATTATATTTTTAGCATACATCAGGGACCTTTGAGTTCATTTTGATCGATACCATAGAGAGTTAATTGAAAATCAAGTAAACCACAATGACTAATTTTGCATTTCTTCCAAAGTTAAAAAAGAAAAAACAAATAAAATCGTCATATTGAATATTATCGGCTAGGATTTGATTACATGCAAAAGAAAAAAATTGACAATATTACATTTCTAGCTCTCATTGTAAGGAATATATAGGCCTAAAATTTTTTTACGGTAGCCATGGGGGGAACAACAGCTAGCTAGGCAATCACAACACCTGAAACATGGTACTTAGATGAATTCTCAATCACAACAATAGGACTAGATATGGTTGTTTAGTACGGATAGAATAATTAGATTGAAATCGTTGAATTTCCTCAAATTAAAATAAAATAAATAAATAAATAAAGGGTATATAATGTTGTAAGAAAGAAGGAAGCACCAACTTTCCATCATTCATGCATATCTTGATGTCTCCAAGACTTAGTTTGGAATATCTTCTTCACTGGCCTACATTGTCACATTTCCTCTTATTATATATCAAAATTGTGGCCCCCCCTTCTCTGATCTTCCTCCCACAGTCCAGTGCTTCACAAATATAATAAAATACACCTCAATATATATATATATATATATATATATATATATATATAACTTCTCTCTCTCTCTCTCTCTCTCTCAGACACCACAACATTTGCAAGAGTCCAGCTTTTTTCTCCTGCTTCTCCTCCTTCACAGCCTGTCAAGCCTGAATTATTAACAGCATATATGGTTATGATTGTTTAAGTGGGAGGGTTGCTGCTTTGTGCTTTCTCCAAGCAAAGTGGGAGATTTGCTGGTGTTAGTATAGAGGAGGTTGGAGTTGATCAGCATAGCTGCTGCTGCACTGCTTGGATTGTTTATCAATGAAGCTTAATATTCATCAACCAAAAAGAGGCAGTGGCATGAGGGAGGAAGAAGCCCAATGAGCCTCATAGGAGAGAATCACAAGCAGGCTGGCCAGTTTGTATCACAGGTTCATGCAACTTCATGCTGCTTTGTTTTTCTGTCTTTTTATAATTTTATAATTTAACAGGGAAAATTTGATTCTTCTTCAATAGTGAATTTGCTATTAGAACTGAATTTCTGTGTGTTTTGTGTGTGTCTCATATATGTGTTCTTTTACTGTTTTGTAATTAAATATTTTTGGTTGCTTTTAAGTCCCTGTCCGATCGAGCATCATAGGATACAATTTTGGCTGTCGTGTGATTTCAACATGTGGAAGAAACAGGAGGAAGTGGAGACTTTTTTGAGAAGAATTTTGCTGAGATGAAGAACACTGTTTTTATGGGCAGTGATGGTGGCACCCAAGAGAGTGAGTGAGAGGGGAAGATAGACCCACATCGAAAATTTGGTCTCACTATTGCCCACATCCCATCTTCTTTTTCTTCCTTCCTCATTGTCTGCCTACTGTTATCACTCATGCTTTCGGGTCTCCCTATGCAGTTTTAAACAACTCCTTTATCTTCCACCTATGCTTAATTAGTTCCACCAAAGGCCCTCATTTCAGGATAAGGATTTACCGCATCAATTACATGTCTGATTTGCTAATAATTAATTTGGGCCATTAATGTGAGAGAGTCCAAATTTATTAAGCAGGTGGATCCCGTATTTACCTGCCCGAAGAAACCTGAGCAGATGGACTTATTTGGAATTCCACAACATATGGAATTTACTGGCTCAGATAATTAAGAAGTTATTTGGGCAGGTAGATCTCATATAAACCATTTCACAATAGTTGTCTAAATTGTTAGCAATTCGGACAAGCGATTGTCGTGGATCCCAATCTCGGTTTCCAAGACTTCTTTTATGTAGCAAACAAGTCTTAAATATCCTAAAATGGGCCAGCATTTGTAAACCAAAAAGGAAACTGGTAAAATGGTAGAGGACAATTTTAGTATGTACAATAAATTAAGTGGTAGTGAATTTGGGTATGAATTCCACTAGCAAGATGGCTTTGAAGTTTTTTCTTGCAATTGCATTTGATTTTGAAGAGGTTGGAGATGACTCAACAAGATCATATTTTCGGGTAATTTTTGGTGCATGAATTTCGCATCAGACACAGACTTGGGGTCAACCAAACTGTGTCTCCACCTTCATGTAGTGACTTCCTATAAATCACACCCACCCCCACTGAAATCAAAAGGATAAGAAAGCCAAAAAAAAAAAAGGATTTATTTACTTGTTCCCTGCTTTTGGTAATTATTATAAAGCCAAATATTCTGAAAGTGTGTTATTATCAGAAAATAGTTGACAGTAATATTTATTTCAGGCATGGGGACTAAATTTGAATATGCTGTCAATCTCTTAGAAGCCTCGCTAAACAGCAACAGCTTTACTGTGCATTGTGTGGATGATTGGGAGCACCTGCAGAATAGCGGGCTGAAGGGAAACTTGTGTAGGGCTGGAGTTGACAACTTTGAGGACTCCATGGACAAGAAGCTTGGGAAGCACAACATAGAATACATCAAAAGGACAATGCAAATGCATGAAGATGTCTTCAAATACCAGGTACCATGAATCCACAATTACCATGTTTTCCTATTCTTTAATTCAAAATTTTCAATCATTTATGGGGCCATGAACATGAAGCTAGCTCTGTCGGTGCCAGATTCTGTACTTTCTTAATTATTATTAATAAAGAAGAGATGCTTCCCCTTTCAGTCTTTCACATATATTCCATCTATATATTATTGTGAAATCACTGTGCCAGGATTGTTGTTAGCTGTGCACATCGTATTCATTAACATTTTGAGAAATACTTCAATCAATCAACACTCCAGTTTTTCATGGTAAAGAATTTTCAAAATTAGAATTTATATATATATATATACTTTGTGATTTGACAATGTTTTAAATGGAAAGTTTCTTACATTAAAAAAATAAAAAGTCAAAGTTTACCTTTATAAGGCTCAACTCGCACCAAACTATTACTTTAAAGCAAGGAATGTTCAGGTGTTTGCACTTGTATGTATCCGATACTTTGCACCGGATACGCACGTGGCAGTGGCCTATATATATAAGGCGCTAATAGCGCATTTTGCATTTAGCACGACAGCATTGAAGCAATCAGATCATAATCGTCCAATGGTTCGATTTACTATTACTAAATATATGCCTCGACGAATAATTTCTTAAGGAAAGCAACACACACCTTAGAAGCGATTTCATTTCCTGTATTATATATTTCTGTTCCTACATTTCCTCCGACGGCTTAATTAACTATTTCTACATACTATTGACTTGTCTCCTTAAAAATTCTGACCCTTTCAAGCCTTCTATTGGCTTTTGATTTATCAATTGAACATGGTAATTGCAGGAATTTGTTGTTGATGCTAGTTATAGCAATGTCATAACAAATTGAAAGTTGCAGGTACGGGAACTCCACAGGCTCTACAGTCTGCAGAAGATGGTAATGGATGAGCTGAAAAAAGAACTGAAGCAAAACAGATGTTGGAGTTCCATGACTCCAACAACACAAAAGTGTCATGGATTTAATTTCAATCTCCAAAGCTTGAGAGAAGATCCAAGCACAAGGGAGAGAAGTGGGAGTTGCTCTGCAGGCACCATGAGAATGGCAAGGGGTTTTGATCTTGAAAGGCCTGCTGCTGAGGAAGACATCTCAACAGGAGTCAGTGCCGCCATTGATGAAGACCAAGCTGTAGGGCCAAGCTTCCACAATATGCCACCCAGTACTCATAAGTTGACCATTGATGGTTCTGATCATGAAGATAGTGATGTGGAGCTGACTTTGAGCATTGGTGGTAGCTTGAGCAACAAGGCACTGCAATCCTACCAACCTATATTAGGAATCTGTGAGTCATCATCCCATAAAGGAATTATTAGGGAGCTTCATTCATCTGCCTCTTTTAAATCAGATCGAGGAGAGGATTTCAGTGACCCCACCACCCCCATGAGCAGCTCCAGTGCAACATTTGATCAGGAAAGAAACCGGCCGCATTGGCTTTTTCAAGATTTAAAGCTTGAATAGCACCTCAAGCCTATTTGGGATTGCCTTAAAGAGTTTAAAAGGTGCTTTTAGTATATAAAAAAAATTATTCCAAGCAAAAATTAGCCTGTTTGGTAAGAAACTTAAAAGCATTTTTTTTCTACTTTTTTTACTCTAAAAAAGCCGAGAATGTTTTTTCTAAAAACTCTTTTAAGCTTTTTTTTTATAAACAAAAGTTCTATTTTTCAATGCAATCCAAACAGGCTCTTAGTTTTGAACTTTCCGTTTATCCTTTTGACTTTGCAAGAACCACTGGATTTACAGGGTCCATGTGCATTCACCTTACTTTACCTATTTCTGGTTAGTTAAATTGTTGTAAATTGGTCATTTACAAGCTTTTCCCCTTGCTTCTGCAAAACATTGGAAAGTGTTCTGGTTTTGATGACCAAAACAGCAATTGTCTGAATTATATTTATAAAAAAAAATTATTATATGCTAAAACTATGGAAACAAACTCTTTATCATCAGTTAACTTCACGCCTTGTTGATGTCTGTCGAGGAAACTAAGTAAACGAACATCATGTGCTGCATGATCTTGTCACTCAGAGCATCATCCGTAGGAATCAGTGTTTGAGTCATACTGTTCCTCTGCTTTCTTATCCATTGATTGTTGATGTGTATACAACTCTTGACTTTTACTAAAAGCCTCTTTGAAATTGCATTCGAAAAATAGAGCTTTTAAGTCAAAATATATTTTTTGGCAAACGCTTCATTTTCAGGGTCCTTTTGTGATTGTAATTTCAATAAGTACGATTTAAAAAATTGCGTTTTTGAAATCGCTACTTTTTAAAATTGCAAAGGCATTTGATAGAACATGTTAAAAAGTACTTTTTATTAAATATTTGTTATGAGAAATCGTGATTTTGATTTAAATTTGAGCATTTTTAAATAAGCACCCCTTAGCCTATTTATAGAAATCACAGATTTTTTTTTTCTTCATATTTTAAATTAAGTGATTTTTAAATCGCCAAACGCCTTACATTTTGTGATGTATTTTAAAAACATATATTTTTCTTGCGAAATAGCAATCACAAATGCACCCTTAAGCTTTTATCGTGTGTTTTAGCAATTTTTAGGCTTTTTGGACCCTTAAAACCGCTTTTAATTTATTTACCAAAACAAATATATTTTTCTTGAAACTGACTGTTTGAGTGTTAAATGCATTTTTAAGCCCTTCAAATCCCAAACAGGCCCTCAACATCAACCGAGACGGTTGGAAAGAATTTTCTTTTGAAAAAGCTTCTTCATTTCTTATTCAGAAAACCAAAGAGACATTTACAACACACAGAAAAACCTCATAAAAATATATTGAATTCTCAACTATAATATGTCAACTTTTTAATATTTAATCATTTCGAAACCTTTCAATGTAAACAAACGGCTTAAATTCCGTATATTATATGTTGCTGATCATGACTGAGACACTGACATGACCAAAAGAGTTTGATAAGTTCTGATGGTCTAGTACTGCAAGTGGGCTGAAAATGACTTTTGCACCTTTGTGGAACTAAACCTAACACCAAGAAGAAGAGCTTACAAAATTGTGTTGCCAATGTATGTAGATTAGAAGCTCAATCCTTGTAATCATCAATACTGGTCTAGTTAGTCCATCCCAGAGAGTCTCCCATTTGTAAAAAGCACCAAAGTTGTTATGTGCGTACATTACGTGGGATAGAAATTAAAAAGAATGATAGCTTTACCAGTATTTTTGAGGACTCTTAGACCTCTTATGAGCAATTAAAGGTGCTTTCAATTCTTAGAAACACAAGGTTTGATAAATTTCTTAACTAATTAGTTTTATTTCATGGTAATGCGGTATTTAAAGAACTGAATACACTGAAAATAGAATCCAACATAAATAGGACTTACATTTAACTCACGACTCAACAGCCTAACATGTTGTCAGTAAACCAATAAAAGAACAAAACAACTAGTAAAAGAAACACTAATGAACTGGACAACCCAACACTAATGAACTGAACAACCCAACAGATAACACTAAAACAAATAATAAATGGATATACATTTGTAAGAAAAACAAACACCAATGAGGGCCATCACACAAAAGAAAAACATGGCACTCTTTGCCAAAGTTGCCAAGGCAAATTCTACACACAAAAAGGAAGAGAACTAAAAAGGTTTAAAAAGAGGTTGGTGGCTAAAATAGTCGTATATGTAAGGATTGGTGTTCAAAACTCCAATTGGTTGGATAATACTTTGGTTATAATTGAATGATATTGTTTATTGCCAGATTTTATTATTGAACATTGGGCATATACATTAATGTTCTACATGTATTATATGATTGAATATTTTCATATTATATACATCTAAGGTCCCTAAGTTACATTATATTTGACTATAGTGTGAGTAAATGAATTATTACACAGAAGATTATAGTCATAAGTAGGGGTGCAAAGGCGGTTACGGTTAGCGGTTAGTGGCAATAACCGCTAACCGTAACCGCCCTAGTGGTTAGTAAATTTCACTAACCGCAACCGCTAACCGCTAGGCGGTTAGCGGTTAGCGGTTAGTGGCCGGTTAGCGGTTAGTGAAATAGATAACCGCCCGCTAACCGTTTTTTTAAAATTGAGCTTTTTTTTGGGCTTTTTTTTACCCTTATTTTTTTTTCTTGTATTTTTAATATCTTCTTGTGCCCAATTGCTATAAAAAGAGCCCATATTGAAAAATCAAAAATATTTGACCCAAAATTTACATTTACTTGTACTTAAAAAAAAAATTCCTCAAATATTAAATCATAACTCGTTAACTTTTTTTTTTTAGGAAAAAAAAAAATTCAACACAACATACAAAAAAAGGTTCAGAATTCAGATAACTATCACAACATATAAAAAAAAAAATATAAAAAAAGTTCAACACAAAGCATATAAAATAAGTTCAAATAAAACATTAAATGATACAAATAGTCAAATAAAACATTAAAACTTCATCAATCTTCTCATTTGGTCCTCTAGCAAATCCTGTGGACATCAAAAGAAGAAAAGTTATAATATTAAACATAATAATATTAAGGCACAAGCATGTACACATATCAAAAAGTGCTTAATATAATTGTATTGTAATTAAAATACTATGACAATTCAAAAAATAATAATCTTCGTTACTAACAAACCTCTAGGAATGAGATTGATTAGGTTTAGTTTAAGGTTAGGAAGAGATGAATATATATGGGTATTAAAACGACGTAGTTTTGGCTTGTTCAATTTTAAAAAATTGTTCAACAAATGGTTAAAAAAATTGGTCAAAAAATTTGTTCAAAAAATGGTTCAATTTCTTTTTTCATAAAATGGTTTAAAAATTGTCAAAATAGTGTTCAAAAAAAATGAAAAATATATTAATACTTAAATTGTTGTTATAAGTAATTGTTGAATCTAATGCTAATTGCTTAATTTGACATTTTATGAATCACATTGTCATTATATATAAATATTATGATTAAATATTTGAATTATCATTGGATCATATGATTAAGTGTTGATCTTATAAACTTACAAACAAACAAAAATACTTCAATTGTAGTTATAAGTAACACATTGTTTAATCCAATGTCAATTACTTAATTTGATATTATATGAATCACATTGTCATTGTCATTGTACATGAATAATTGATTAAGTATTGGAATTGTAATTGGATCATATAGTTAAGTATTTATCTTATACATTTATATTATTCAATATGCATATAATATAACTATAAGCAATTATATATATATATAAAATTCAAAATTGTTCAAAATTGTTAATTTTCTTTTTTTTTTTTCTTTCAAAAAATGGTTAAATTTCTTTTTCTAAAAAATGTTCAAAAAATACATTAATACTTCAATTGTGATTATAAGTAACACATTGTTGAATCTAATGTCAATTACTTAATTTGATATTATATAATCATTTAGTCTCATTAAATTATATCATATGATTCATATGATTAATTATTTAAATTCTTATCATATTTACTTATAATCTTTTTTTTTTGAATTGAACTTAATATCTAATGGTAAATGGTAATGTTCAAACTCCTAAATCCTAAATTCCTAAAGTATCTAATAATGCTTTAATTAAATTGTAGACTTGTAGTTATAAGTAACATATTGTTTAATTCAATTGAATCAATTGTGATTATCATTGTACATGAATCATATGATTAACTTGTAGACTTATGACTTATGAGTTATGTCATATTATATATGTATTATTTATTATTATATAATCATATGATTTAATGATCAAGCCATCATGTGATATAATCATATCAATTATAGTGATAATATATAAATTACTAAAATTATAATGATAATACATTAATACTTAAATTATGTTTATAAGTAACACATTGGTCATTGTTTAATCTAATGTCAATTACTTAATTTGATATTATACGAATCATATCATCATTGTACATTAATAATATGATTCACTTGAAGTCTTGAATAAAGTATTTGAATTGTCATTGAATCATATGATTAACTATTGATATTATACATTTATATTATTTATATACATATGTAGACTTATATAGACTTATAGGTTTATAATATACATTGGAAATAAGTCTCTAGATATTTAATTGTTGTATTAGTATGAATTGGTATACTTATGAGTTATGTCATATTATATATGTATAATTTGTTATTATATAATCAAATGATTTAATAATCAATCTCATGTGATATAATCATATAAATTATAGTGATAATATATTAATACTCAAATTGTGATTTAATTATTTTTTAAAAAAAATTGTGATTTAATGATCAAGTGATTATATGATATAATCATATAAATTATAGTGATAATATATTAATACTCAAATTGTGATTTAATTATTTTTAAAAAAAATTGTGATTTAATGATCAAGTGATTATGTTATATGTATAAATATTTTTATAATTATAATTATAAAAATATATTATATAAAAAGGCGGTTAGCGGTTAGCGGTTACGGTTAGTAGACCCAATAACCGCTAACCGCTAACCGCTAGGCGGTTATGGCGGTTAGCGGTTAATGCAGTTAGACGGTTAAGCGGTTAGGCGGTTGGCGGTTATAGCGGTTAGCGGTTAGCGGGCGGTTAAAAACCGCCCGCCTTTGCACCCCTAGTCATAAGCCCTTGTAACTTTTGTAAAAGATAGTTCGTAGTCGTAAATGGAACTGAAAAATCCATTTAGACTATAATATGTCAACTTCAATGACTTGTCTTGATCAGGAAAAGCAAGTGAGCTTTGGGTTGATACGTTGGTGTAGAAGCAAAGTAGTGTCATGCACCAAACGGACCACGTGAGTAATCATTCTTTTAACACTGTCATAAAGAATGATGTATGTGCACGACGGCTTATAACAGTTACTCTAAATCCTGACAGGATTATGAACTCAAATGTAAAGTGTAAGTCACTTTGATGTACCTATGAGTGAGATCTTTCTATAGTCAACATCTCCGTGTATTAGGTGATTGCATGTAGCATTGTGAGAACACCTTTTTTAAATAGGAATCTGATGCAGATCAGAGCCTCATCTGCAAGGTTGTCTGCAACTGTCCGGACGAGACTCAACCCGAGAGCCTCATCTGGAAGCTCGTCCTGACGCCTATGTTATTTTCGTGTTTTACTAAAATTTGCACCTGACGACTTTTACTAAAAAGGCAATCTCTAAAGTTTTTGATCTCTGATTGGATCAAGCTTTGCGGCGTTGGAAAGCTAATTCAAAGTAATGTATCACGAGTTTAGGCTAATTCCGATGTTTAGCAGGTCAAAATTGGCTACAAAGAAAAGATTTGGAAAGCTAGATGGTGCTATATTTATTTTATTCACTTTTATTTAGTGCATGTTTGGACGGGGGTATATCCCATCTGGACGGGTCTTGTAAAATTACAATTTCGACTCTATTTCGTATTATTAATAGGTTTAGAGTTTGAGGACATATAAATACATGTTTTATAGACCCTAGAACAGAGCTGTTAATTATATTTGAGTTTGTTTAATAAGAATTACTCACAGTTGAATTTCTTCTTGATTTTCCTTCAAAACCTAGAGAGTATCTAACGTTTTAGAAAAGATTTCTTAGATCATTTGATAAAATCAAGATCTAGAAATACCTATATGTTCTTTATTGTTGTTATTTGTTGCAACTCACTAAATCACGCTGCATTAGAGTCCAAATCCTTTGTCATGAACAAAGTGATAAAGAATATTCTTCACTTTTTAGATTTAATGGGAATGGTTATTCCAAAGCTCAGACCTGACTATTTTAGTTGGATTTACTGAAACTTATATGTACAAAGTGAGATGAAGTCTCACAGGGTACAAACACACATGTAATTAAATTGGGTAGTCAAGGAAAAGAGGTAGTGAGCAAAACGACAGTATATGGACTTTAATTCGACTATGGAGTGATTCTATGGAGGTTAATATGTAATAAATAAGTATGTCATGAGGATTAATTAATTTAAAAATACATATTAGAGTGCAATCACATTTGTTTAGTGGAATCAATTTTGATTAATAGTGTCATGTGACAAGTCATAGATACAAGTGTTACAAACATATTTGAGCTAATTGTATTTGTTTTGGGCATTAGTTATGTATTTATTTAGGAGAAAGTCTACGTACCCTCAAACTACCACCTAATTGACAATGTCCCCCCTCCCCCAAACTTTCAATTGTGACAGTGTCCACCCAAACTACCAAAAATTGTCAATGTTCTCCCAATGACAAAACTACCCTTAGTAAAATAAAAACAAAAAATACGAAAACTTCTAGAAAAAACCTAATACTAAGAAATATATATATATATATAATCCAAGGGGTTGCCAAATTGTTTTTTAAGAAAATTTATTTTTATAAGAAAAAAAATTAAAAAATTTATAAAAATTGAAAATTTTTGTTTCTTTTTTTTTTAAAAAAAAATTAATTAAAAATCTTTGTTTTGAAAAAAAAAATATTCGTTTTATAGGGGTATTTAAAAAAAAAATCGTTTCAATAAAAAAAAATTATAAAAAAAAATCAAAAAAAAATTCCTGAATTTAAAGGTTATTTTTGTCTTATTGAGAAATCAATAGGGGTATTTTTATTTTTTTCCTAACCTTGGCGGGGAACATTCACAATGTTTTCGTAGTTTCACTAGTTTGGGAGGGGCATTGTCACAACTGAAAGTTTGTGGGAACATTGTCAACTGGGTAGACTTTACCCATTTATTTATTTGGATTGTTTTATTTTATACAAAATATAAATTATTACTTTGAATTTAAAATTATCCTTTTTTTTATAAATAGTGTTCGAGTATATATGATTGCCCTAAATTTAATAATTTAATAAAGATTTGATTAGAAATGAGAGTCCAAAAGAGTTTCACAGAGGTGAGGGCTAGAGAGAAGAGAGAGTTCCACATGCATAAGAGAAATGTTAGAGGTACTAAGTTTTTTACTAACAAATACTTACTAAATTGATGTATATCTCATTCGTTGGTACTCGTTACATTTCTTTTAATTAATTGTTTTTTTTTTTTTTTTTTTTGACCAATGAATGAACTACACATTAGTTTTGTGAGTTTCTATTAGTAAAAAAGAAGTGTTAGGGACTCAAACAAATAAACCCAGAAAAATTTCCAAATTGACGTGGCAAGGGTTTTTTAATTAAAAAAAAATGCAATTCTCTCTCCCTTGTCTGCCACACACGATCTGCCACGTCAGTTTGAAAATTTTTCTGCATTTATTTGTTTGAGTCCCTAACACTTCTCTTAGTAAAAGATTTAGAGCATGTTTGCAAAATAGATTTTTTAAGTCAAAAAATGTTTTTTTGGCAAAAGCTTAAAAATTAAGCTTTTGTCAAAAGTACGTTTTGGTTATTTTTAGACTTTTTGAACCATTAAAAACGATTTTATTTTTTTTCGCCGAACGAGTACTTTTTTCTTCAAACAAACTTTTTGAGTGTTAAACGCACTTTTAGGCCTCTTAAACACAATCCGAAATAGGCCATACTAGCCCTTAGTATGAGAAGAAGAGCCCAAAAGAGTTATAACTGAGGGAGACAAGGAAATTTGACGTATATTCAAATGTGTTGTAAAATCAAAGGAAATAACAAGACAAAATAAAGAGATTGCAATATGTGAAACTAATTCTTCAAGAATTATGTATGATTCTTCTATATTATTGTGTGATCTACATACAACTTAATACTCCCTTTTATAGGCATGGAATCATAATGAGAGGTTAAGGAATATGAAAGGGGGAATATGAAACAAAAGGGTTAATCAATTTATTACATGGATGTTATAGGAATTCTAAACGATGATATGAATGTGTAGAATTCCAAGAGATGGAACTAAATGGTCATCCATCAAATGCATGAATGCATTCATAACATTCTCCCTTGGATGACCATACACTAAGAATATGCCTCGTTAAAACCTTGCTAAGGAAAACCCAGTGGGAAAAAACCTATGGCGAAGGAAAAAGAGTACAATATTCTTGTGTGCCTTCGTATGCTTTAGGATTGACTCATTAAAACCTTGCAAAGGAAAACCCAGTGGGAAAAACCTTAGCGAAGGAAAAAGAATACAATCAGCATAATCATTTTACTCCCCCTCATTAGCATATAGAGCTTCAATTGTTTATGATGAAAGATCCTTCAGTCGGCACATTCAAATGTTATTCACCAACTTCTTAAATGTTGCAGTTGGTAATGCTTTGGTAAATCAATCTGTCAAATTGTCACTTGATCGTATCTGTTTAACATCAATATCACCACTTTTCTGGAACTCATATGTATAAAAGAACTTTGGTGAAATGTGTTTGGTTCTATCACCCTTAATATATCCTTCTCTGATCTGTTTGATACAAGCAGCATTATCTTCATATAATATCGTCGGGCTATCTTTGATTGTGGATAAACCACACTTTTCTCGAATATGTTGAATTACTGATCTTAGCCATATGCATTCCGGACTTGCTTCATGAATTGCAATAATCTCTGAGTGATTTCATGAAGAAGTAGTAACAAGTGTTTGCTTGACAGATTTCCATGAAATAGCGGTACTTCCACATGTAAATAAATATCCTGTTTGAGATCTACCTTTATGCGGATCAGAAAGAAAATCTGCATCTGCATATCCAACTAATTGTGAATTTGAACTTCTTGAATAAAATAATCCCATGTCAATTGTTCCACAAAGATAACGTAGAACATGTTTGACCCCATTCCAATGCCTTCGAGTTGGTGCAGAGCTGTATCTTGCTAGTAAATTAACTGAAAATGCTATATCAGGTCATGTGCAATTTACAAGATACATTAGCACACCAATTGCACTAAGATATGGTACTTTAGGACCAAGAATTTCTTCGTCATCTTCTCGAGGGCGAAAAGGGTCTTTTTCACATCAAGTGATCGAACAACCATTGGAGTGCTCAAAGGATGAGCTTTCTCCATGTAAAAGTGCTTCAAGACTTTTTCTGTGAGTTGACTGATGAACAAGAATTCCATTTAGAAAATGTTCAATCTGTAAGCCAAGACAAAATTTTGTCTTTCCAAGATCTTTCATCTCAAACTCATTTTTTAAATAAGTGGCAGTTTTTATGAGCTCTTCTGGAATCCCAACAAGATTTAAATCATCTACATAAACTGCAATAATAGCAAATCCAGATTCTGATTTCTTAATGAAAACACATGGACAAATTGGATTATTCTCAAATCCTTCTTTTAATAGATATTCACTAAGACGATTGTACCATATGCGTCCGGATTGCTTTAACCCATATAAAGATCTTTGTAGCTTGATAGAATAAATACTTCGGGATTTCGAATTATATGCTTAAGGCATTTTGTATCCTTCAGGGATTTTTATGTATATATCATTATCAAGTGATCCATATAAATATGCTGTAACCACATCCATTAGACGTATATCCAAACTTTCTGTAACTACCAAACTAATCAAAAATCTAAATGTAATTGCATCCACTACAGGAGAATACGTTTCTTCATAATCAATACCAGGTTTTTGCAAGAAACCTTGTGCAACAAGTCTTGCTTTATATCTCACAATTTCATTTTTCTCATTTCGTTTTTATACAAATACCCACTTGTATCCAGCAGGAGATACACCTTCAGGTGTTTGGACTACAGGTCCAAATACTTCACGTTTAGCTAGTGAGTTCAATTCTGCCTAAATTGCTTCCTTCCACATTGGCCAATCATTTCTACGTCGATATTCTTCGACGGTTTGTGGTTCTATATCATCATTACTTCTGTTAATGTCAAATGCAATTTTAAATGAAAATATGTTGTCGACAACAATTTTGTTTCTATCCAATATTTCTCCTGTACTTACATAATTTATTAAGATCTTATTATTTTCGGTACCTGTTCCTCTTCAGGGGGTAACTCTTCAGGAGATTCCTCTTTGGGGGATTCCTTTCCAGGAGAATTTTGTTCAGAAAGTTTGGATGGATCAAATTTTGTTACCTGTTTTGTGGGTAAGGCCTCTTCAAGAGCCCCGATTTCATTTCCTTGTGCTTTTCTCTTCCGGGGAATCTTATCCTTTGCACCAATAGGTCTTCCACGCTTCAGGCGTGCCTTAGACTCATTTGCTGCTGTATTAATTAATTGTCCTACAGGGACTTCTATCTTCGCTGGAGTATTAGCAGCTGGAATGTGAGACTTAATTATTTTCTTATTGTCAGTAAATGCATCCGGCAATTGATTTGCAATACTCTGCAAATGAATGATCTTCTGAACTTCTAGTTCACATTGATTTGTACGAGGATCAAAATGAGATAACGTCGAATTATTCCAAGTGATTTCTTGTCGTGCTTCTGGCAACGACTTTTCTCTCCCTAATGATGGAAATATGTTTTCATCAAAATAACAATATTCAAAACGTGCTTTAAAAACACCACCAGTTAAAGGCTCAAGATATCTAATGATAGAAGGAGAATCAAAACCAACATAAATTCCAAGTCTACGTTGAGGTCCCATCTTAGTGCGTTGAGGTGGCGCAATTGGAACATATACAGCACAACCAAAAATACGAAAATGAAAAATATTTGGTGGTTGACCAAATGCAAGTTGCAAAGGGGAATATTTTTGGTAAGCTGCTGGTCTAATCCAAACTAATGATACAGCGTGTAATATTGCATGTTCCCAAACAGAAACAGGTAATTTTCTTTTCATAAGCAAAGGTCGAGCAATTAACTGAAGTCGTTTAATAAACGATTCAGCTAAACCATTTTGAGTATGAGTATGAGCAACAGGATGTTCAACATTAATTTCAATTGACATGCAATAATCATAAAATGCTTGAGATGTAAATTCACCCGTATTATCCATCCAAATAGATTGAATTGGATAATCAGGAAATTGTGCTCGTAATCTAATTATTTGAGAAAGAAGTCTAGCAAATATAACATTACGAGTAGAAAGCAAGCAAACGTGTGACCACCTAGATGATGCATCTATTAAAACCATAAAATATATAATTGGCCCACATGGAGGGTGAATCGGCCCACATATATCCCCTTGAATCCTTTGTAAAAATGATGGAGATTCAACAATTACCTTAGAAGGGGATGGTTTGATAACAAGTTTACCTTGAGAACATGCAGCACAAGGATAATTACTTGGTAAAAGAATCTTCTGGTTCTTTAAGGGATGCCCATGAGAGTTCTCAATTATTCGACGCATCATAATTGTTCCCGGATGTCCAAGATGATCATGCCAAAGCATAAACATCTTTGGATTAGAACACTTCTGGTGCATCACAACATGTGATTCAATTGTTCTTATTGTTGTATAATACAACCCAGAAGAGAAAGCAGACAGTTTTTCCAATATGAGCTTCTGGCCCGAAATTGTTGAAGTAATATAAAGATATTCATCACTACCTTCATTAGTGGTTTCAACATGATAACCATTTAGACGAATATCCTTAAAACTGATTAAATTTCTTCTAGATTTAGAAGAATACAAAGCATCATCCATACAAAATTTTGTTCCTTTTGGCAATATGATATTCGCTCCTCCAGAGCCTTCGATTAGGTTTGATGAACCTGATATTGTATTGACACTAGCTTTGTTTAATATCAAGTATTGAAAATATTTCTTATCTCTAAGAATTGTGTGCGTTGTACAACTGTTTACTAGACACAAATCTTCACCAATCATCTTGGAATTAATCATTCCATCAATATGACCCATACCTCTATATATAAACAAAATATATATTAAAATTTCATTAATCAAAAAGAAAATAACCAAATACAATTAAATTTGACAATGTAAACATACTGTGATTAAAACATAAAGAAAACATATTAATTGTTGTAGACATATTCATCACCAATCAGAAGATCAGTATTTGTGTTAGAGTCTACAAAGAAATCAGAAACATCAAGATGAGTGATACCGTCTCCATTTAGAGTATCAAGAAAAATTAGAGAATCTTCAGGATTACTGTGATTAGCAAAATTCATTTCAATCCCCTTTTCTTTTATGGAGGCTTGATATAGGTTTACCAAATGTTTAGGCGTACGACAGGTACGCGACCAATGTCCTTTCTTACCACACTTGTAACATTTATCTTCATAGTTCTTTGTAGGTTTATTCTGTAAACCTTTGTTTCATTTTGTTTTGCCTCAGTGTGGTTCCACTTCTGGTGGTATGGGGTATTTCTTTTGTAAGAATTATGAGTACGTTCCCCTTGACTTCCATAATTTTTTCTACCACATCCACGTCCACGACCACGGTTTCCTTTATTACCATGAAATGAGGTTCCATTTGCTTCAGGAAATGGTGTAGAACCCATTGGACGAGATTGATGATTTTTCATTAATAGCTCGTTGTTTTGCTCAGCCACTAAAAGACAAGATATCAGTTCAGAATATTTTGTGAAATTACGCTCTCGATATTGCTGCTGCAGGAGCACATTCAAGGCATGAAATGTGGTAGATGTTTTTTCTAACATATCCACATTAGTGACTTTTTCTCCACACAATTTTAATTGTGAGCTGATTTTAAAGAGTGTAGAGTTATAGTCACTGACACTCTTAAAATCTTGCAACCTCAGGTGCATCCAATCATAGCGAGCTTTTGGGAAGATAACTGTCTTCTGGTGCTCGTATCTCTCCCTTAAATTATTCCACAAGGTCAAGGGATCCTTTACCGTAAGGTACTCAATTTTTAATTCTTCATGCAAATGATGGCGAAGAAAAATCATTGCTTTAGCGCGATCCTGTTGGGATACTTGATTATCTTCCTCAATAGTATTTCCAAGATTCATAGCTTCAAGATGGATCTCAGCATCAAGGATCCAAGATAAGTAATTTTTGCCAAAAACGTCAAAAACGACAAACTCAAGTTTTGTAAGATTTGACAATATCTATACAAGAATATATCAAGAATTAAATAAATAAACATTATTTAAAATTAAGTGATATTATACGCAAGCCAAAAATTTTCAAATATAAACTATAAGACATTATATTCATAGCATTAGTATGATAAAATTCTAGTTCATATAAATCTCACGTGGATATGCAAATGTTAGAGTGTTAATTAAAATAGATAATAAGATTACTAAACGTTAAAGAAACTTACAATGAATTGAGAATAGCTCACGGATAGCTTTTGATGTTGAAGATCAAAAGAACACAATAATTGGCTAGAGATTCGTGCTGATAACGTGTTGTAAAATCAAAGGAAATAACAAAACAAAATAAAGAGATTGCAATATGTGAAACTAGTTCTTCAAGAACTATGTATGATTCTTCTATATTATTGTGTGATCTACATACAACTCAATACTCCCTTTTATAGACTTGGAATCATAATGGGAGGTTAAGGAATATGAAAGGGGGAATATGAAACAAAAGGGTTAATCAATTTATTACATGGATGTTATAGGAATTCTAAAAGATGATATGAATGTGTAGAATTCCAAAAGATGGAACTAAATGGTCATCCATCAAATGCATGAATGCATTCATAACAAAATGCGATTTTTTTATTTTTTTTTAAGTTGCCTTATTAAAAGGATAAGCCTTCTATAAGGAAAATGCTACATTTTTTTTTTCCGGTTCTTCTTCCATTTTCTTAATTTTGCAAAATTACCATTGAATATGGAAGATTATATAAGTCCCACGAACTTCACGAATCCAATAAAAATAAGAAAATGAGAGAAAAATCAAGGTTCAACAAACTGGGTATTGAGAAATCGTTGACATTCGGTGGTTTACCTAGTCCAAAAGATGAAGATTCCTACAATCTTTCATGATTACCTTTTAATCCTTTTCGAGATTTTACACTAAACCACCCAAATCCTTGTCACCTTGCCAGACCAATAACAGCTGAGAAGAGATCTGCTTTTTTCCCAGTCTTACTTTCGACAAAACCTCCTTTTGAGAACGTCAAACATGGCGGAGAGAATGTCTAGGCTTATTTTATTATGTTCTTTCCTACTTCTTTGCTATCCGAAATATTGTCACAACCAAATTGATATTACATCTTGAGTTTTTCTTTTCTTTTCTTTTCTTTTTTTTTTTTTTTTTTTTTTTGGCAAGATGATTACTGCAAAATTTAAAGTTGAAAAGTTTAAAGTTCATTCTTAGGTGCATTAAAATGTGTGTTTTGTTCCGAAAACAAGGTTTGGGGAAGATTTCAGATGGCGAGGCGACATCAACATTATCAAAGAAAGAAATTGCGAAACCTGAAAAAAAAAAAAAAAAAAAAAAAAAAAAAAAAGCTTGCAATGCAATTTTGTTGTGTCGATGTGATGAAGTCTTGAGAGAAGTCACCGATGAAGAAACTGTCATTGGACTTTGGAGGAAGTTAGAAAATTTGTACATGAAGAAGTCTCTCACTAACCAATTTTATTTGAAGCAATCATTATATGCCCTCAAGGGGAAGGAATGTACGCCTTTTTATGGTCATCTTGATTAATTTAATAAAATTATTACATGAGTTAATGACAGTAATAATTTAATGTACGCCTTTTTATGTTCAAGTCTGCTTTAAACTCTATTGAGTTAATAATAAAAATGAGAAAGGTAGTGATGATCAGGCTAAGAGTTTATTTATTAAGTGTTCTTAGGAAAATGCATGACATAGTTGTTAGGACTTTGATGGATGTTCGGTGTAACACAGAGTGTGTGGACTAGCTGACATTTCTTGCATTTGTCCAAAAATAGGGAGGAAGTGGAAGACCACCCTCAACCATTCGTTACTCACATTCGCTCAAAAGAGATAGAGAAATGCTAGGCTTACAAAATATTTTACAAAAAAAACTCTTGCAAACTAATGTAGCACAATATAATTGCAACACTTGTAGTCTATCAATAATCAAGGCACTTGAACCCGTGGCGTAGATCTTTTCTTTGCTGAATTTGTTTTTGTAGAAACAGCCGCCTACCATTTTACTCATATTGGCTCAAATGAAATATCAATCGTGAATTGCCGTGGACACATACATCGACCTGTAAGATTCTCATGATAGGATATAATTTGTACTTGTTAAGCCGTCGATTCATATATCCACATGCAACATTCCCATGGTAGCTAGCTCAGGCCAAGAACCGGCTGAGAGCAATCGCCGGTTGCAATGCAAGGTGCGGTTTGGTCGTGAGTGGGGTGAGAATGTCTCAAGAAGGTGTTTGCTATGCATTCAAGTTCAACGAGAATAGCCTCATTCAAAGGGGCCAAAGCAATGGGAGTGAAATTGTGCATTGTGTTTTTGAAAAGTCCTTCACAATGTTGATTAAAATTGTGCATTTGGTATACATTCTGAATAAATAATAATGACTAATCTCCAGTAGATGTTGCGCAATCTTTGAGCAGCTTACCTGAACGTTTTGCAAGAAAATTCCAACGGCCCTCACCTTGATGAGTAATATAGTGAATGAGCAATTTCACTAAGCAGCTCCCCCGCTTTTGGGATTAATCCCATGCACGCCTTGGCATTGACATACATTTCATTGGTTGCAGTGGGTTGAAGAACTTCTGGTTGCATCCGCCACAAGTATTCTCTAAACTCATATATGTATTTCCTTCTAGCATTTGTTGAAGCTTTTGATCTTCTGATATAAATTTTACTGCATACTAAGAAAGTTTGAGATGAAATTGCCTAATGGCCTCTTTTGTTGCTATATTTACAATTGCATAATGGTTTTTTTTTTTTTTCCTGTTACAAAACAATACCATAATCTAAAACAATCATTCGCCATCGATACATGCACTCTAGAGAAGCAATGTAACATCTTTCTAAGAAAACATTGTATTACTATGTGTTGAGTCCCATGATAAATGTGTATTAGGTTGAATTGGACTATATAAGTTATTACAATGAACCCCAATTGTGATTAGTCCTTTTGGATATGAAGTGGTCAGTGCATCCTATATCATGACACTTTTTCTACAAAACTATTCACAGAAAAGTGTTATAGAATGATCACAATACATTTATTAGATAGAGTTGTTACTCTTAACACAAACTTGACTTGTCACTAGTGACAGAACCAGGATTTTTCATCGGGAGGCTGGATAAAACCTAATTTTGATAAGGACCCTCTCATTCCATCCTTGTCTATTAGTGTAACACCCCGTAAGTAATCTATAACTTTAAAATTGGTGTTTTGTCGAAGTATTACAATTAGTTTGTCAAGGCATAAAAAAAGTACAAACAACTTTTCATGCTACATATTAGAAACTATAATACCAATTATATGGCTAAAGACCCAAAGATCCAATACACAACGGAATAATGTTATAGACCATAGGCAAAGAGATTGAATGTTTTCTGACAATTTACTCGGAGAATATGAATGCTTATGGCTGAACTTTCAAATGTTATCGGCCTTCCATAGTTGAAAACGTTGCACCATTCAGAGAACAGATTTGTGGCCTGCTGTTAACTGGGTTTTCCTTCGACATAATTCTCACATTCAAGAAAGCAGGTTCTTTGGGATAAGGTAGAACTACACCTTCATTGCTAAGCATGGCGACAACGTCAGACATGGCTGGTCTATCCTTTGCACCTTCTTGAACACAGAGGAGAGCTATGTTAACATATCTCAATACCATGTGCATAGAGGATATATCATCAAGTAGTGGATCCACAAAGTCCGATCCTCTATCACTTGTCCATAATTCCCATGCCTTCAAATCCCAAAACAAAGAAGAAGTGGAAAATTACATGATGTTAGAAGGATGGTAAGTGATTAAATGCATGATGTTTTATTATCTTAAGCTTTTGAGACCAGTAGTACGTTGTATACTCTACTTTGCGTTCTAAAATTTCAAGAACAGATGACTAACTTTGTTTTAATAACGATAAATGCACATTTGTTCAGCAACTCCGAGCTATGAATCAAAGTAAATAAGTGTTTTCAATTTCTAGAACAAAAGTTGCAAATAAGATACTTACATATCCAATCAAATGGAGAGAGTCAGTTTGATAAAAACCAGTATTCTTCCTGCCACTCACAATTTCCAACAATAGTACGCCAAAACTAAATACATCGGATTTGATTGAAAAGAGGCCTTCCAAAGCATATTCAGGGGACATATAACCACTGTGCAGCATCACCAAATTAAAGATATTAGTAATTGCAAGTTTTATGTTGATTTTTATAATTTAGAAGTTTCCTTATATTACTTACTAAGTGCCAACAATCCTATTTGTATTTGCTTGTGACTCAGTTCCACCAAATATTCTCGCCATTCCAAAATCTGATATCTTGGGATTCATGTCTATGTCCAACAAAATATTGCTCGGCTTCAAGTCCCTATGAATAATCCTTAACCTAGAATATTGATGAAGATAAAGAAGTCCTTGAGCAATTCCTTCAATGACTCCAACACGAGTCCTCCAATCTAATATCCTGCGCTTCTCTTGATCTGCTTTACATATTTATGGAAATTGATAATTAATGAGTCACATGCAAAGGTCCATAAAAATCAAAGATAAACATATATATCAAAATGGGAGATATTACAAACCAAAGAGGAAGAAATCCAAGCTTTTATTGGGCATATACTCGTAAACTAATATCTTTTCATCTTGTTCAATGCAACAACCCAAAAGTCTAACAAGATTCTTGTGTTGAAGCTTAGCTATGATCATTGCTTCATTTTTAAGCTCCTCCCAACCTTGTCCAGATGCTTTTGAAAGTCTTTTTACAGCTACCTCATCACCTTTTAGTAATATTCCCTGCAATTATTTTTTGTTGTGAAAAATACTAAAAAAAAATAGTAAGCTACATTCATAAGAAATCCATTACCAATGATAAAGACTAAAACCTTTTTAACTCTAAAACAAACAACCCATTTTGAGAAACAAGAATCGGATGCAAAATATTTTGTGGTTGTGGAATCTCTAGTCCATGAGCCAAGCTAGAGGCCAACATTCCCGATTCGGGTGTAGAAAAATCAATGCATTGACACCTTAAGAGTCATTAAGTGAGATCATAATATAGCATGTTAGAATATCGTTTTAACACAAAAGCTTAAACTTTTGAGTTTAGACACAATTATGTTATATTAACCACCCAAACTTATGATATATTTCTAATGTGAAACTTAATCCTTTTACATTCACATGTGTATACTCAGCATTATTTACAAACATATATTAAACGTTTTTGGCTCCTTGGCAGAAAAGCTTTGATAGCCAAAATTACCAACTAATTTGTGGCTGCCATGCACTATAGTTTATTTGTCATGCACCAAAAAGTAAAACAGCACTTTATTTGTCAAAAGGGGTAAAAAAAAAAGCACCAAACAATGCTTGTATATATATTTCTTCAATTCCTCTCCATTTTTGTTCATATATGTATCCAATTTCATGTAAACTAACACACACAATAAAAGTTTATCTGAATTGGTATACTGAGTGGTTTCACAGCATACACAGCAACAAAAGTGGCATGTGCTTGTTTGTGCTTGTTAACATGGCAAGGTTTAGCGGTCGAAACATTCAATATCCAAAAGATTTCGTTTAGGGATGTTGAAACATACCTTGTAAACAGGTCCAAAGCCACCCTCTCCGAGCTTATTTGCAGCTGAGAAATTATGAGTTGCAGCAGAAACACTTGCATAACTGAATAATGGCATTTGGATTTCTCTACTATTTCCATCCTCTGAATTATTAGCCTTTTGGGTCATGCCCAAATCTACAAATAACAAATCCTCCCCTACATTTTAGAACAACACATATTTAAGGATATATATGTAGGATTGCTAAAACAACGTTGTGGACGATTCTTTACTAACCCTTCCTTCTGAGCTTTCTCCTCCTCACATAATAAACAGTAAGGCCCAATGCAAAAATCACTGCAATCGGAATGACAATTTTCTTTAATCGGTTATCCTTCAATTTCGTTGAGTTTGTGTCTGCAAAAGGAAACCAGAGAAATAAATAATATAGACATTGTTCTTTGCATCACGAATTGATATACAAATTGGCAATGCCTGGAGATATCTCTACAACAAAATTTCGGTCAGAAAAAAAAAAGAAATACCTTCGACAGCCAAGTCCAAACGAGCAAGTTTCAAATAGAAGTCTTGTTTATATGTATTATCTTCTGAGAATTGTTTCAGATTTAACAGAGGACCTTCCCATACTAGGCAGCCACGCTCTTGATCATAAGCATAACCAGTACACTCGCAGTTTTTCAAGCAAGCTGATTCGCACTCTGAAGCATTGCCAACGTACTGCAACTGCTGGGGATTACTGGGCAAATAAACCATAGACATTTGACGAAACCCATGTTTCTGAACATCATCTCTGCACGGCAAATCTGTTTTTCTCTTACATCCTTGAGTAGAATTGGCTGCATAGGCTTTGAATCCTGGCAAACAGTCACATGGCTCATCGGTTGTCTCATTGCATATGGTGAATTCACCGCAGAAAGCATAAGCCCCACACTTTAATGATCCGGACAAATTTGCAAAAGATTGTAAATTGTCTGACGACCATGTCTGCAGTCGAAGCTCCCCCTTTACACTCAACGACACTCTTCTAAATTGAGAAGGATAATTATTACTAATAGTGTAAGAAATGTTCTCCCCATCAATCACGAATTTATCAGCTAGTTCACCAAAGATTGGACTACTCCAGCATGGTTTAGACCCCTCCATTATGATGAGTTCTTTCCGAGAACCCAGATGCAGAGTGAAAACACCAGGAGCAGGGTCTTCATTATTTTTCCATGATGTTAATGACCATCCTGTCTTATCATCTTCAACCTTCATTCCGGGCAAAAGAGTATCGGTAGGATGGTCAAAGCTTTGCCACAAAACTTCTGATGCCCTGTTTTTCAGTACAAGATTACCTGTATCTAATAGCGTGGCAGAGGTGTCGTTGCCACCTGAATTGTTGGTCACAACGTACGACAAACTGCCATCGGATATTACAAGTTTCCCATCCGGGTTGAAGGTAAGAACGGCAGAGGAATTTGGGAATGGCTGCTCCCTGTTTGCAACCCAAAGCACGTTGCGGTCAGAAACATGACTGAACCATATTCCCACGTGATACTTTGCCAAGGTTTCTTGACCAAAGAAACCAAGTTTGTACATTCCGTTGGCAGATTCAATGGTCTCCAAGGTGTTTAATGATTGGCCTGGTCGGATAGTATCACTGATAGTAGTAGCATTGGTGAAGTGCAAAGCAAGGCAGAATAAAAGCAGCAGGGAAGCAATAAGAGGGGAAATTATTATATGGGTCATATTTGTATGAAGCGGCTATGCAATGCTCTTTGTAGTTTGCACACAAAATTGTATAAATGCTCTTTGTAGTTTGTGTTTAGGGTTAAGAGTTCGACCAGCCTGCACTTTCTCATGAACTATAAAATATATTCTGAAGTTAAAGGAATATAAGAGCGGATGGTATCACCGACACTATCAGTGAAGAAGGTTGCATTGGTGAAGTGCAAACCAAGACAGAATAAAAGCTGCAGGGAAGCAATAACAGGGGAAATTCTACGGCTCATGTTTGTATCAAAATTAATGAGGCAGCTAATTGTATATATGGTGTTCGGCCAGAACCGGCCCTTTTTTTTTTTTTTTTTTTTTTTTTTTGTTATTTGGCCCATGGGGGTGAAGGGTCATGCCCGCAACCGGCCCTAAGGCCATGGGTGGGTTAAGTCACCCCAAAGGCGGTCTGGGGTGGCTTCGGCCACTCCCATAACCCTTAGGGGTGGATCAGCCACTTCAAGTCCAATTGGGATGATCAGCCACCCTTTAATTTTTATTATTTTATTTTAATCTTTTATTATTTTATTTTTTAAATTATTTTTAAAATATAACTGTTATTTTATTATTATTTATATTAATTGGACATATGTCCTATTTATCTTCTCAAGAAAAATTTTAACCATTAACTAAATGCTCTCTTATCCATTTAAAATTGGAAAGATCCGGTTGGTACCAACTACCAAGCTAGGCTGCAATTTCACATTAGCTTTTTCCACTTTAACGTTAGATTTTCCAGTTTAAAAGCCGTGTTGTTTTGTTTGGACTCTCAGTCAAGCTGACATTTCAACGACTCTCCACCCTCGAACCATTCATTACTCACCATCGCTTAAATTATATGTCAATTATTTGAGATGCCACTCGTTATCCTTTTCTCATGAGCTTTCTAGTCAAAAGTATGGGGGAAAAAAAAATACAAATTATTACTTTGAAATAGTTTGAATTTAAAATTATCCCCTTTTTTTCCTATAGTGTTAGAATATTTGATTGTCCTAAATTTAATAATTTAATAAATATTTGCTTAGAAATGAGAATCCAAAAGAGTTTCAGGTAAGAGAAATGCTAAGAGTACTAAATCTTTTATCAATAAAGACTTATTAAACTAATGTGTAGCTCATTCATTGGTACTCGTTAGACTTCTTTTAATTAATTTTTTTTTTTTTTTTTTACCAATAATTGAGCTATACATTAATTTAGTAAGCCTCTGTTAGTAAAAAAATTAGTACGAGGAAAAGAGTTTCAACAAAGGGAGATAAGGAATTTTTTTTTTTTCATTAACGTCATTGGTCTTTGGAGGAAGTTTAGAAAATTTTACAAGAAAAAGTCTCTCACTAACCAGTTTTATTTGAAGCAATTGTTATATACCCTTAAGATGAAGGAATGTATGTATTTTTGTGATCATCTTGATTAATTTAATAAAATTATTACAGATCTGAAAAATATTGATATTAAAATTGAATATGAGAATCAAGTCTTGATTTTATTGTGTTCAATGTCGGATTTTTTTGATAATTTCATTAATTCAATCTTGTACAGTAGAGATACAATCTCTTTAGCAAATGTTTAAGTCTTCTTTAAACTCTATGGAGTTGAGAATAAAAATGAGGAAGGTAGTGATGATCATGCTAAAGGTTTAGGGTAAAGTCGACTTAATCCCCTCAAACTACCACCCCAATGACAATCTACCCCCCAAACTATCAATTGCGACAATTTACCTCCCAAACTACCAAAACAATTACAATGTACCCCCAATTGTTAAAAAATGACGAAATTACCCTTACTAAAATAAAAAATATATATTAAAATTTTTTTTTTTTCAAAATCTTAAGGGTATTTTTCTCTTATTGAAAATTCTATATGGATAATTTCGTCATTTTGCTAGCATTGTGAGGTAGATTGTCATTATTTTGGTAGTTTATGGGGTAAATTGTTGTAATTGATAGTTTGGGAGGTAGATTATCATTAGAGTGATAGTTTGAGGGGGTTAAGTGGATTTTACCCAAAGGTTTATTTATTAAGGGTTGTTGGAAAAATTCCTCTAATCCTAGCGGTTGATCCGGTGAGAGGGACTCAAGAAAGGTAAAGGAAAATCAAAAGGCTAATCATAGTCCAAGTCGAAGAAGAAAGTTAAATGTTAGAGTAGAGATACAATCTCTTTAGCAAATGTTTTAAGTCTTCTTTAAACTCTATGGAGTTGAGAATAAAAATGAGGAAGGTAGTGATGATCATGCTAAAGGTTTAGGGTAAAGTCGACTTAATCCCCTCAAACTACCACTTCAATGACAATCTACCCCCCAAACTATCAATTTGGACAATTTACCCCCCAAACTACCAAAACAATTACAATGTACCCCTAATAGTTAAAAAATGACGAAATTACCCTTACTAAAATAAAAAATATATATTAAAATTTGTTTTTTTTTCAAAATTTTCAGGGTATTTTTGTCTTATTGAAAATTCTATATGGATAATTTCGTCATTTTGCTAACATTGTGAGGTACATTGTCATTATTTTGGTAGTTTGTGGGGTAAATTGTCGTAATTGATAGTTTGGGGGGTAGATTATCATTAGAGTGATAGTTTGAGGGGGTTAAGTGGACTTTACCCAAAGGTTTATTTATTAAGGGTCGTTGGAAAAATTCCTCTAATCCTAGCGGTTGATCCGGCGAGAGGGACTCAAGAAAGGTAAAGGAAAATCAAAAGGCTAATCATAGTCCAAGTCGAAGAAGAAAGTCAAATGTTACTATTGCAAAAAGTATGAGCATTACAAAGCGGGTGTCCAAAGCTGAAGAATAGACGGAAAGATGATAAGCCAAGTTCATCTGTTGTGACTAATTATTGTTGGCAAAGAAAAGTCTGATGATTTAGAACTTATCCTTGTAATCAACATTTCTGATGGTTGATTTAATGGCAGGTGGGTCCTTAATTCTACATGTATATTCCATATGTGCCATAAAAGAGATTAATTTACTACTTATGAGTCAATCAATAGTGATTCAATGAAAACGATGTAGTCTGGAAGATTCTCGGCATGGTACAATTAATCAAAATAAGAATGAATGACAAAGTTGTTAAGACTTTGACGGATGTTCAGTGTAACACCATAATCTCATATTCGAAAGATGAAGAATAACCCACATAAAGTAGATAGCTTATAAAGATAGACATGATTGCTAAATTTCACATTACCTAGTTAGTTGGTGAAATTAGACTTTATAAATGATGAATTGAACATGCCACGTTCGCCGAGTATATGAGAAGAATGCAAAATAATATTTGTCTTATGAATAATTATTTTGGATATGAAGTGGCTAATGCATCCTTGATCATGAGACTTTTTCTGCAAAGCTCTTATTCTTTAAATTTGTTGATCAGTGTTGTAACAAGGACCAAAGGTGTGTTATGTCGCAACTATTGAAATCTTGCAGAAATAATTGAGGTTCCTATATTAGTTTTACAACTTTCAAGTAATAGAAAAACTTATAATTTCATTACAGGCACGCTAACATGGCTCTTGCGCAGAGTAGAAAACTAATATCTACGAACATATCAGAACCGTAATATCAGATTATGTCGCTAATTAGAGACCCAAAAGATACAATACCCAGCTGATTCAATTCTGTTAAATGGGTACTGAGATAAAATAGAAGAAAAAAAATGTATGAAAAATGTTATGGACCAAAGGCAAAGAGCTTGAATGTTTTCTGCCAGATTTTCAAATATTATCAGCCTTTCATAATTGAAAAAGTTGCATCATTCAGCGAACATATTTGTGGCCTACTGTTAACTGGGTTTGTCATCACCATACCACTCACATTCAAGAAAGCAGGTTCTTTAGGATAAGGTAGAACTGCAATTTCATTGCTAAGCATTGCAACAACATCAGACATAGTAAATCTATCTGCTGCAATTGCTTAAAGACAAAGCAGAGCTATGTTAATAAATCTCAATACCATCTTCATAGAGGACATATCATCAAGTAGTGGATCCACCAAGTCCGATCCCCTATCATTTGTCCATAATTCTCATGCCTTCAAATCCAAACAAAAAGGAAAATTAGAGGATGTTAGAATGATGGTAAATGATTAAATACATAATTTTCTATTAGCTTAAGTTTTTGAAACTAATAGGACACTCTATACTTAGCGTTCTAAAATTTCAACAACATATGACTAATTTTGTTTTAATAATTAATGATGAATGCACATTTGTTCAACAACTCCCCACTATGAATCAAAGTAAATAAATGATTTCAATTTCTACAACAAAAGATGCAAATAAGATAGTCACATATCCAATAAGATGGAGACAATCACTTTGATAAAAAACTAGTATTCTTCTTGCCACTCACAATCTCTAATAATAAGACGCCAAAACTAAAGACATCGGATTTGATTGAAAATAGGCCTTCCAAAGCATATTCAGGAGACATGTAACCATTGTACAACTTCATCAAATTAAAAATATTAATAATTGCATGTTTTATGTCTATATCAACACATGTAAACTAGTATGTTGACTTTTATAATTTAGAAGTTCCCTTTATATTACTTACTAGGGGCCAACAATCTTATTTGTATTTGCCTGTGACTCATTTCCTCCAAATATTCTTGGCATTTCGAAATCTGATATCTTGGGATTCATGTCAATGTCCAATAAGATATTACAAAGCTTCAAGTCCCTATGAATAATCCTTAACCTGGAATATTGATGAAGATAAAAAAGTCCTTGAGCAAATTCTTCAATGACACGAGTCATCCAATCTAATATCCTACACTTCTCTCGATCTGCTTTACATATGAGTAAATTGACAATTAATGAGTCACATGGACAGGGCCATAAAAATTTTATATATATATATATATATGTGTGTGTGTGTGTGTGAGAGAGAGAGAGAGAGAGAGATATTACAAACCAAAAAGGAAGAAATCCAAGCTTTTAGTGTGTGTGTGTGTGTGAGAGAGAGAGAGAGAGATATCACAAACCAAAAAGGAAGAAATCCAAGCTTTTAGTGTGCGTGTGTGTGTGAGAGAGATATTACAAACCAAAAAGGAAGAAATCCAAGCTTTTATTGGGCATATATTCATAAACTAGTATCTTTTCAGCTCGTTCAATGCAGCAACCTAAAAGACTAATAAGATTCTTGTGTTGGAGCTTGGCTATGAGCATTGCTTCAGTTTTTAACTCCTCCCAACCTTGACCAGATCTTTTTGAAAGCCTTTTTACAGCTATCTCATCCACTTTTAGTTATATTCCCTTAAATTAGCTTTTGTTGTTAGAAATATTTAAAACAATAAAATGGTAAGTTACATTTCATAAGAAATCAATTACCAATAATAAAGCGACAAACTCAAGTTTTGTAAGATTTGACAATATCTATACAAGAATATATCAAGAATTAAATAAATAAACATTATTTAAAATTAAGTGATATTATACGCAAACCAAAAATTTTCAAATATAAACTATAAGACATTATATTCATAGCATTAGTATGATAAAATTCTAGTTCATATAAATCTCACGTGGATATGCAAATGTTAGAGTGTTAATTAAAATAGATAATAAGATTACTAAACGTTAAAGAAACTTACAATGAATTGAGAATAGCTCACGGATAGCTTTTGATGTTGAATATCAAAAGAACACAATAATTGGCTAGAGATTCGTGCTGATAACGTGTTGTAAAATCAAAGGAAATAACAAAACAAAATAAAGAGATTGCAATATGTGAAACTAGTTCTTCAAGAACTATGTATGATTCTTCTATATTATTTTTTGATCTACATACAACTCAATACTTCCTTTTATAGGCTCGGAATCATAATGGAAGGTTAAGGAATATGAAATGGGGAATATGAAACAAAAGGGTTAATCAATTTATTACATGGATGTTATAGGAATTCTAAAAGATGATATGAATGTGTAGAATTCCAAGAGATGGAATTAAATGGCTATCCATCAAATGCATGAATGCATTCATAACAAAATGCGATTTTTTTATTTTTTTTTTTAAGTTGCCTTATCAAAAGGATAAGCCTTCTATAAGGAAAATGCTACATTTTTTTTTTTCCGGTTTTTCTTCCATTTTCTTATTTTTGCAAAATTACCATTGAATATGGAAGATTATATAAGTCCCACGAACTTCACGAATCCAATAAAAATAAGAAAATGAGAGAAAAATCAGGGTTCAACAAACTGGGTATTGAGAAATCGTTGACATTCGGTGGTTTACCTAGTCCAAAAGATGAAGATTCCTACAATCTTTCATGATTACCTTTTAATCATTTTCGAGATTTTACACTAAACCACCCAAATCCTTGTCACCTTGCCAGACCAATAACAGCTGAGAAGAGATCTGCTTTTTTCCCAGTCTTACTTTCACAAAACTTGCTTTTGAGAATGTCAAACAAGGCGGAGAGAATGTGTGGGCTTATTTTATTATGTTCTTTCCTACTTCTTTGCTATCCGAAATATTGTCACAACCAAATTGATATTACATCTTTAGTTTTTCTTTTCTTTTCTTTTCTTTTTTTTTTTTTTTTTTTTGCAAGATGATTACTGCAAAATTTAAAGTTGAAAAGTTTAAAGTTCATTCTTAGGTGCATTAAAATGTGTGTTTTGTTCCGAAAACAAGGTTTGGGGAAGATTTCAGATGGCGAGGCGACATCAACATTATTATAGAAAGAAATTGCGAAACCTGAAAAAAAAAAAAAAAAAAAAAAAAAAAAAAAAAAAAGCTTGCAATGCAATTTTGTTGTGTCAATGTGATGAAGTCTTGAGAGAAGTCACCGATGAAGAAACTGTCATTGGTCTTTGGAGGAAGTTAGAAAATTTGTACATTAAGAAGTCTCTCACTAACCAATTTTATTTGAAGCAACCATTATATGCCCTCAAGGTGAAGGAATGTACGCCTTTTTATGGTCATCTTGATTAATTTAATAAAATTATTACATATCTGAAAAATATTAATATTAAAATTGAAGATGAGAATCAAGCCCTAATTTTATATCGTTCACTGTTAGATTTCTCTGATAATTTCATTAATTCAATTTTGTACGGTAAAGATACCATCTCTTTACCAAATGTTCAAGTCTGCTTTAAACTCTATTGAGTTAATAATAAAAATGAGAAAGGTAGTGATGATCAGGCTAAGAGTTTATTTATTAAGTGTTCTTAGGAAAATGCATGACATAGTTGTTAGGACTTTGATGGATGTTCGGTGTAACACAGAGTGTGTGGACTAGCTGACATTTCTTGCATTTGTCCAAAAATAGGGAGGAAGTGGAAGACCACCCTCAACCATTTGTTACTCACATTCGCTCAAAAGAGATAGAGAAATGCTAGGCTTACAAAATATTTTACAAAAAAAACTCTTGCAAACTAATGTAGCACAATATAATTGCAACACTTGTAGTCTATCAATAATCAAGGCACTTGAACCCATGGCATAGATCTTTTCTTTGCTGAATTTGTTTTTGTAGAAACAGCCGCCTACCATTTTACTCATATTGGCTCAAATGAAATATCAATCGTGAATTGCCGTGGACTCATACATCGACCTGTAAGATTCTCATGATATATAATTTGTACTTGTTAAGCCGTCGATTCATATATCCACATGCAACATTCCCATGGTAGCTAGCTCAGGCCAAGAACCGGCTTAGAGCAATCGCCGGTTGCAATGCAAGGTGCGGTTTGGTCATGAGTGGGGTGAGAATGTCTCAAGAAGGTGTTTGCTATGCAGTCAAGTTCAACGAGAATAGCCTCGTTCAAAGGGGCCAAAGCAATGGGAGTGAAATTGTGCATTTTGTTTTTGAAAAGTCCTTCACAATGTTGATTAAAATTGTGCATTTGGTATACATTCTGAATAAATAATAATGACTAATCTCCAGTAGATGTTGCGCAATCTTTAAGCAGCTTACCTGAACGTTTTGCAAGAAAATTCCAACGGCCCTCACCTTGATGAGTAATATAGTGAATGAGCAATTTCACTAAGCAGCTCCCCTGCTTTTGGGATTAATCCCATGCACGCCTTGGCATTGATATACATTTCATTGGTTGCAGTGGGTTGAAGAACTTCTGGTTGCATCCGCCACAAGTATTCTCTAAACTCATATATGTATTTCCTTCCAGCATCTGTTGAAGCTTTTGCTTCTGATATAAATTTTACTGCATGCTAAGAAAGTTTGAGATGAAATTACCTAATGGCCTCTTTTGTTGCTAAATTTATAATTGCATAATGGTTTTTTTTTTTTTTTCCCCTGTTACAAAACAATTCCAGAATCTAAAACAATCATTTGCCATCGATACATGCACTCTAGAGAAGCAATGTAACATCTTTCTAAGAAAACATTGTATTAGTATGTGTTGAGTCCCATGGTAAATGTGTATTAGGTCGAATTGGACTATATAAGTTATTACAATGAACCCCAATTGTGATTAGTCCTTTTGGATATGAAGTGGTCAGTGCATCCTATATCATGACACTTTTTCTACAAATCTATTCACAGAAAAGTGCAATAGAAGAATCATAATACATTTATTAGATAGAGTTGTTACTCTTAACACAAACTTGACTTGTCACTAGTGACAACCAAGATTTTCCATTGGGAGGCTGGATAAAACCTAATTTTGATAAGGACCCCCTCGTTCCATCCTTGTCTATTAGTGTAACACCCCATAAGAAATCTATAACTTTAAAATGGGTGTTTTGTCAAGGTATTACAATTAGTCTGTCAAGGCATAAAAAAAGTACAAACAACTTTTCATGATACATAGTAGAAACTATAATACCAATTATATGGCTAAAGACCCAAAGATCCAATACACAACGGAATAATGTGATAGACCATAGGCAAAGAGATTGAATGTTTTCTGACAATTTACTTGGAGAATATGAACGCTTATGGCTGAACTTTCAAATGTTACCGGCCTTCCATAGTTGAAATCGTTGCACCATTCAGAGAATAGATTTGTGGACTGCTATTAACTGGGTTTTCCTTCGACATAATCCTCACGTTCAAGAAAGCAGGTTCTTTGGGATACGGTAGAACTACACCTTCATTGCTAAGCATGGCGACAACGTCAGACATGGCCGGTCTATCCTCTGCACCTTCTTGAACACAGAGCAGAGCTATGTTAACATATCTCAATACCATGTGCATAGAGGATATATCATCAAGTAGTGGATCTACAAAGTCCAATCCCCTATCACTTGTCCATAATTCCCATGCCTTCAAAACAAAGAAGAAGTGGAAAATTACGTGATGTTAGAAGGATGGTAAGTGATTAAATGCATAATGTTTTATTATCTTAAGCTTTTAAGACCAGTAGTACGTTGTATACTCTACTTTGCGTTCTAAAATTTCAAGAACAGATGACTAATTTTGTTTTAATAACGATAAATGCACATTTGTTCAGCAACTCCGAGCTATGAATCAAAGTAAATAAGGGTTTTCAATTTCTAGAACAAAAGTTGCAAATAAGATACTTACATATCCAATCAAATGGAGATAGTTAGTTTGATAAAATCCAGTATTCTTCCTGCCACTCACAATTTCCAACAATAGTACGCCAAAACTAAATACATCAGATTTGATTGAAAAGAGACCTTGCAAAGCATATTCAGGGGACATATAACCACTGTACAGCATCACCAAGTTAAAGATATTAGTAATTGCAAGTTTTATGTTGATTTTTATAATTTAGAAGTTTCCTTTATATTACTTACTAAGTGCCAACAATCCTATTTGTATTTGCTTGTGACTCAGTTCCACCAAATATTCTCGCCATTCCAAAATCTGATATCTTGGGATTCATGTCTATGTCCAACAAAATATTGCTCGGCTTCAAGTCCCTATGAATAATCCTCAACCTGGAATATTGATGAAGATAAAGAAGTCCTTGAGCAATCCCTTCAATGACTCCAACACGAGTCCTCCAATCTAATATCCTGCACTTCTCTTGATCTGCTTTACATATGTATGTAAATTGATAATTAACGAGTCACATGCGAAGGTCCATAAAAATCAAAGATAAACATATGCATCAAAATGGGAGATATTACAAACCAAAGAGGAAGAAATCCAAGCTTTTATTGGGCATATACTCATAAACTAATATCTTTTCATCTCGTTCAATGCAACAACCCAAAAGTCTAACAAGATTCTTGTGTTGAAGCTTAGCTATGAGCATTGCTTCATTTTTAAGCTCCTCCCAACCTTGTCCAGATCTTTTTGAAAGTCTTTTTACAGCTACCTCATCACCTTTTAGTAATATTCCCTGCAATTATTTTTTATTATGCAAAATACTAAAAAAAAAAAAATAGTAAGCTACATTCATAAGAAATCCATTACCAATGATAAAGACTTAAAACCTTTTTAACTCCAAAACAAAAAACCCATTTTGGGAAACAAGAATCGGATGCAAAACATTTTGTGGTTGTGGAATCTCTAGTCCATGAGCCAAGCTAGAGGCCAAAATTCCCGATTCAGGCGTAGAAAAATCAATGCATTGACACCTTAAGAGTCTTTAAGTGAAATCATAATATAGCATGTTAGAATATCGCTTAACACAAAAGCTTAAACTTTTGAGTTTAGACAAAATTATATTGTATTAACCACCCAAACTTATTTTTTCAGAAATTTTCTCTCTCTTGTTTTGAGAGAGAAGCTCTGGGAAACCCTTAGGGTTTTTTCCCCAGCCACCTCCCAATGAGGTCCTCTCCGCCTTGTGCGGCCCTCCCGGGGTGGAGGAAAAGACTTTTGCCTTTTCCTCTCCCCCTCCTCTCCTTTTTTTCTCTCTTTGCTGTGTTTTTCATTTGGGTTTCTTTGTGTTTTGTTCTTTTTTTCTTGTGTAGATTCGACGCCCCTCGCCGCTCTTCTCTCCCGTCATCGTTCAGCCATCGTCCAGCCCCTTGTGCCGTCCAACCCCTCGTTCCCGATGCTTGCTACTCAGCCCACCGTCCTTAGCACCTCGGTTTCCGTCATCATCCAGCCCATCGCCCAGCCTGTCGCCATTCAGCCCATCCCTGTCGTCGTCCACTACCTTGCTGAAGATCCTGGTTGTGGATCTGGTTTTTGGGGGTTTAGATCAGGTTTTTTCAAAACCCAATCTACTCTCCCACGCCGACCCAGCCACCAATCGCCCTTCCACCATCCTCCCTGGCCTCCTAGCTTTCCAGTTCCGCCAGCCGATCCTCAATCCGTCCACTGCTCGCTGGTGCCCGATCTGTTCTTCGGCCGCCTACCACCACCCCTACCCTTGTTTTTTGGTGTTCTTAGTGCTTGTTTTTGTTGTAATTGTGTTTTTGTTTTTCTGTAATTTCAGTTTTATTTTGCTGTTTGTCTTGTTTTTTGTGGGTTTTTATCTCCCTGCCATGACATGGCTTGATCTTGAAAAGGAGATTGATGTTGGTGGTCGTCCTTCAACGGCTCCTTTTTGGTTCTCTGCAGTACCTACTATGCAACAACCATTTATCAGTGGTTGTTGTTTTACCCGCAACGAACTCTTCACGGAATTTCTTTGCAATTTGCACCTCCTTGTGCAATCCTGGAATAGGCCCGGCTTGCTTATGGTTCTTTTGGGATCATTGGGAATTACCATTGCCTACTGTTTGGTCCTTTTGGACTGGATCCAGAATTGGTTCTTGCATTTGCACTTTTTTTACCATTTGAGGTTTGTTGTTTGGGTGTCCTTCCTTTTTGTGTTTATTTCTTTGCTATTTTAGTTTGTTTTGGGTTTATTGTTGAGGAGCCCATCCCTTTTTCATTTTCAAGATCTCTCACTTCTTCCATTCAGATCAGAAGTGGGAAAGATCCTTCCCTATAGCCCTTTCCTTAACCCTTTCCTTATTCAATTAAAAAATAAATAAAAAGAAGCCACCCAAACTCATGATATCTTTCTAATGTGAAACGTAATCCTTTTACATGTGTATACTCAACATTAACTACAAACATATATTAAAAGTTTTTGGCTCCTTGGCAGAAAAGTTTTGATTGCCAAAATTACCAACTAATTTGTGGCTGCCATGCACTATAGTTTATTTGTCATGTACCAAAAAGTAAAACAGCACTTTATTTGTCAAAAGGGGTAAAAAAAAAATGCACCAAACAATGCTTATATATATATTTCTTCAATTCCTCTTCATTTTTGTTCATATATGTATCCGATTTCATGTAAACTAACACACACAGTAAAAGTTTATCTGAATTGGTATATTGAGTGGTTTCACAGCATACACAGCAACAAAAGTGGCATGTGCCTGTTTGTGCTCGTTAACATGCCAAGGTTTAGCTGTCGAAACATTCAATATCCAAAAGATTTCGTTTAGGGACGTTGAAACATACCTTGTAAACAGGTCCAAAGCCACCCTCTCCGAGCTTATTTGCAGCTGAGAAATTATGAGTTGCAGCAGAAACACTTGCAAAACTGAATAATGGCATTTGGACTTCTCTACTATTTCCATCCTCTGAATTATTAGCCTTTTGGGTCATGCCCAAATCTAAAAGTAACAAATCCTCCCCTGCATTTTAGAACAACACATATTTAAGGATATATATGTAGGATTGCTAAAACAACGTTGTGGACGATTCTTTACTAACCCTTGCTTCTGAGCTTTCTCCTCCTCACATAATAAACAATAAGGCCCAATGCAAAAATCACTGCAATCGGAATGACAATTTTCTTTAATCGGTTATCCTTCAATTTCGTTGAGTTTGTGTCTGCAAAAGGAAACCAGAGAAATAAATAATATAGACATTGTTCTTTGCATCACGAATTGATATACAAATTGGCAATGCCTGTAGATATCTCTAGAACAAAATTTCAGTCAGAAAAAAAAGAAATACCTTCGACAGCCAAGTCCAAACGAGCAAGTTTCAAATAGAAGTCTTGTTTATATGTATTATCTTCTGAGAATTGTTTCAGATTTAACAGAGGACCTTCCCATACTAGGCAGCCACGCTCTTGATCATAAGCATAACCAGTACAGTCGCAGTTTTTCAAGCAAGCTGATTTGCACTCAGAAGCATTGCCAACGTACTGCAACTGCTGGGGATTACTGGGCAAATAAACCATAGACATTTGACGAAACCCATGTTTCTGAACATCATCTCTGCACGGCAAATCTGTTTTTCTCTTACATCCTTGAATAGAATTGGCTGCATAGGCTTTGAATCCTGGCAAACAGTCACATGGCTCATCGGCTGTCTCATTGCATATGGTGAATTCACCGCAGAAAGCATAAGCCCCACACTTTAATGATCCGGACAAATTTGCAGAAGATTGTAAATTGTCTGACGACCATGTCTGCAGTCGAAGCTCCCCCTTTACACTCAACGACACTCTTCTAAATTGAGAAGGATAATTATTACTAATAGTGTAAGAAATGTTCTCCCCATCAATCACGAATTTATCAGCTAGTTCACCAATGATTGGACTACTCCAGCATGGTTTAGACCCCTCCATTATGATGAGTTCTTTCCGAGAACCCAGATGCAGAGTGAAAACACCGGGAGCAGGGTCTTCATTACTTTTCCATGATGTTAATGACCATCCTGTCTTATCATCTTCAACCTTCATTCCCGGCAAAAGAGTATCGGTAGGATGGTCAAAGCTTTGCCACAAAACTTCTGATGCCCTGTTTTTCAGTACAAGATTACCTGTATCTAATAGCGTGGCAGAGGTATCGTTACCACCTAAATTGTTGGTCACAACGTACGATAAACTGCCATCGGATATTACAAGTTTCCCATCCGGGTTGAAGGTAAGAACGACAGAGGAATCTGGGAATGGCCGCTCCCTGTTTGCAACCCAAAGCACGTTGCGGTCAGAAACATGACTGAACCATTTTCCCACGTGATACTTTGCCAAGGTTTCTTGACCAAAGAAACCAAGTTTGTACATTCCGTTGGCAGATTCAATGGTCTCCGAGGTGTTTAGTGATTGGCCTGGTCGGATAGTATCACTGATAGTAGTAGCATTGGTGAAGTGCAAAGCAAGGCATAATAAAAGCAGCAGGGAAGCAATAAGAGGGGAAATTATTGTATGGGTCATATTTGTATGAGGCGGCTATGCAGTGCTCTTTGTAGTTTGCACACACAATTAGTATAAATGCTCTTTGTAGTTTGTGTTTGGGGTTAAGAGTTCGACCAGCCTGCACTTTCTCATGAGCTATAAAATATATTCTGAAGTTAAAGGTATATAAGAGCGGATAGTATCACCGATACTATCAGTGAAGAAGGTTGCATTGGTGAAGTGCAAAAAAGACTGAATAAAAGCTGCAGGGAAGCGATAACAGGGGAAATTCTATGGCTCATATTTGTATCATAGTTAGTGAGGCAGCTAATTGTATATATGGTGTTGGACCAGATAAGGATTCTCTCCTGTCCAAATCAAGTTTTTATTTATTTATTATTTTTTTTTTTTTTATTTGGCCATTGCCCCCAACCGGCCCTAAGGCCATGGGTGGGTTAAGTAACCTCCAAAGGCTAGTCTAGGGTCGCTAAAGCCACTCACATAGCTCTTAGGGGTGGATCGGCCACCCAATTGGAATGGTCAATCACAATCACCCCTTAATTTTTCTCATTTTATTTTAATTTTTTAATTATTTTTAAAATATAACTATTATTTTATTATTATTTATATTAATGGGACATATGTCTCATTTATGACTCTAAAAAAAAAATTTGGCGATTAACTAAATATTCCCTGATCTATTTTAAACCGAAGATGACCCGATTGGTACCAAGCTAGGCTGCAATTTCACATTAGCTTTTTCCACTTTAATGTTAGATTTTCCGGTGTAAAAGCCGTGTTGTTTTGTTTGGACTCTCAGTCAAGCGGACATTTCAACGACTCTACACCCTTGAACCATTCATTACTCACCATCGCTTAGCTTATATGTCAATTATTTGAGATGCCACTCGTATCCTCTTCTCATGAGCTTTCTAGTCAAAAGTTTGGGGAAAAAAAAATACAAATTATTACTTTGAAATAGTTTGAATTTAAAATTATCCTTTTTTTTTTTTTTTCAATAGTGTTAGAATATTTAATTGTCCTAAATTTAATAATATAATAAATATTTGATTAGAAATGAGAGTCCAAAAGAGTTTCTGAGAGGAGAGGACATGAGAGGAGAGAGTTTCAGATAAGAGAAATGCTAAGGGTATTAAATTTTTTTATCAATAAAGCTTTAGTAAACTAATGTGTAGCTTATTTATTGGTGCTCATTAGACTTTTCTTAATTAATTAATTTTTTTTTTTATCAATAAATAAGCTATACATTAATTTAGTAAGCCTCTGTTAGTAAAAAATATAATACGAAAAAAAGAGTTACATGTTCACACAAGGGAAAAGAGAGAGAGAATTCGAACTAGTTACCTCCGCTTTATGAGATGTGATTCATAGCCAATTGAGTTACTCCTTGAAGACAGGAGATAAGAAAATTTGATGTATATTCAAATGCAATATATATATATATATATATTGTTTTTTAAGCTGGCTTATTAAAAGGATACGCCCATTATATGGAAAATGTTACATTTTTTTTCTTTGGTTCTTCTCCAATTTTATTTTATTTTTATTTTATTTTTTAAAATTACCATTGATTCTGTATAATCTTATAGGCCACACGCATAAACCCACAATTACAAATCCAATAATAATTAAAAAAAAATCATGGTTCAACAAACTGGCTATTGAAAAATGGATAACAATCCACGGTCCTGTGCCTAGGTGCTGTAATAAGTCAAGAAGATGAAGATTCCTACAATCTTTCATGACTATCGAGCTCTTACGCTAAGCCACCCAAATTCTTGTCGCCTAGCCTGACCAATAACAGCTGAGAAGTGATCTGCTTTTTCCCCAGTCTTGCTTTAGACAAAAGCTGTTTTTGGGAACGTGAAACACGACCGAGAGAAATTCTTTTTTTAAAATATATATATATATATTGGTGTCATGACTCATGTGTGGGCTTATTTTATTATTTTCTTTCCTACTTTGAGGTCCGAAAAATTATCACAACAAAAATTGGTATTACATCTTGATTCTTTTCTTTTTGCAACATGATTACTGCAAAATTCAAAGTATAAAAGTTCATAATAGTTTCAGTTTTAGGCGCATCGACATGTGTATTTTGTTGCAACAAAGTTTTGTTAGGAAATTAAGCACGGTTAATTCCATGGTTGAAGCTTGATGCTCCTTTTTCTCTCTCTATACTCTTCTTGTCTTTGCTTTTTGAAACACTGAAGCTTGATGCTCTTTATATAGGTGTAGAAAGGTTGGTGAGAAACATGAAAGTTCATAGTTGGTGCAACAACCTTTCATTATTCATTTGACGTCTTCTATAAGATACTACCATTGTTTACTCATTTGGCTTCATTTTTCAACAAGTTTGGTAGAGATTTCAGAGGGCGATATGAAATCAACATCATCAAAGGAAAAAATTGTAAAACTTGAAGACAGCTCACAATACAATTTTGTTGTGTCCTTTGGATGAATTCTTAAGAGAAGTTACCGACAAAGAAATTACCGTCATTGGTCTTTGGAGGAAGTTAGAAAATTTTACAAGAAAAAGTCTCTCACTAACCGGTTTTATTTGAAGCAATTGTTATATACCCTTAAGATGAAGGAATGTATGTTTTTTTGTGATCATCTTGATTGATTTAATAAAATTATTACAGATATAAAAAATATTGATATTAAAATTGAATATGAGATTCAAGTCTTGATTTTATTGTGTTCATTGTCGAATTTTTTTGATAATTTCATTAATTTAATCTTGTACAGTAGAGATACAATCTCTTTAACAAATGTTTAAGTCTACTTTAAACTCTATGGAGTTAAGAATAAAAATGAGAAAGGTAGTGATGATCATGCTAAAGGTAGTGATGACAATGTACCCCCAAACTACCAAAATAATAACAATGTACCCCCAATTGTTAAAAAATGACAAAATTACCCTTACTAAAATAAAAACAAAAATACTAAAATTTAATTTTTTTTTCAAATTTTTAAGGGTATTTTTGTCTTATTGAAAATTCTATAGGGATAATTTCATCATTTTGCTAGCATTGGGTGGTAGATTGTTATTGTTTTGGTAGCTTGAGAGGTAGATTGTCATAATTGATAATTTGGAGGTAAGATTGTCATTGGAGTGGTAGTTTGAAGGGGTTAAGTGGACTTTACCCAAAGGTTTATTTATTTAAGGGTCATTGGAAAAATTCCTCTATTCCTAGTGGTTGATCCGGTGAGAGGGACTCAAGAAAGGTAAAGTAAAATCAAAAGGCTAATCATAGTCCAAGTCGAAGAAGAAAGTTAAATGTTACTATTGTAAAAAGTATGTGCTTTACAAAGCGGGTGTCCGAAGCTGAAGAATAAAGGGAAAGATGATAAGCCAAGTTTATCTTTTGTGACTAATTAATGTTGGCAAAGAAAAGTCAGATGATTTAGAACTTATCCTTGTAATCAGCATTTCTGATGGTTGATTTAATGGCAGGTGAGTCCTTAATTCTACATGTATATTCCATAAGTGCCATAAAAGAGATTAATTTACTACTTATGAGTCAAACAATAGTGATTCAATGAAAACGATGTAGTCTGGACGATTGTTGGTATGGTTCAATTAATCAGAATAAGAATGAATGACAAAGTTGTTAAGACTTTGACGGATGTTCAGTATAACACCATAGTTCCATATTCGGAAGATGAAGAGTAACCCACATAAAGTAGATAGCTTATAAAGATAGACATAATTGCTAAACTTCACATTACCTAGTTAGTTGGTGAAATTAGACTTTATAAATGATGAATTGAACATGCCACGTTCGCCGAGTATATGAGAAGAATGCAAAATAATATTTGTCTTATGAATAATTATTTTGGATATGAAGTGGCTAATGCATCCTTGATCATGAGACTTTTTCTGCAAAGCTCTTATTCTTTAAATTTGTTGATCAGTGTTGTAACAAGGACCAAAGGTGTGTTATGTCGCAACTATTGAAACCTTGCAGAAATAATTGAGGTTCCTATATTAGTTTTACAACTTTCAAGTAATAGAAAAACTTATAATTTCATTACAGGCACGCTAACATGGCTCTTGTGCAGAGTAGAAAACTAATATCTACGAACATATCAGAACCGTAATATCAGATTATGTCGCTAATTAGAGACCCAAAAGATACAATACCCAGCTGATTCAATTCTGTTAAATGGGTACTGAGATAAAATAGAAGAAAAAAAATGTATGAAAAATGTTATGGACCAAAGGCAAAGAGCTTGAATGTTTTCTGCCGGATTTTCAAATATTATCAGCCTTTCATAATTGAAAAAGTTGCATCATTCAGCGAACATATTTGTGGCCTACTGTTAACTGGGTTTGTCGTCACCATACCACTCACATTCAAGAAAGCAGGTTCTTTAGGATAAGGTAGAACTGCAATTTCATTGCTAAGCATTGCAACAACATCAGACATAGTAAATCTATCTGCTGCAATTGCTTGAAGACAAAGCAGAGCTATGTTAATAAATCTCAATACCATTTTCATAGAGGACATATCATCAAGTAGTGGATCCACCAAGTCCGATCCCCTATCATTTGTCCATAATTCTCATGCCTTCAAATCCAAAGAAAAAGGAAAATTAGAGGATGTTAGAATGATGGTAAATGATTAAATACATAATTTTCTATTAGCTTAAGTTTTTGAAACCAATAGGACACTCTATACTTAGCGTTCTAAAATTTCAACAACATATGACTAATTTTGTTTTAATAATTAATGATGAATGCACATTTGTTCAACAACTCCCCACTATGAATCAAAGTAAATAAATGATTTCAATTTCTACAACAAAAGATGCAAATAAGATAGTCACATATCCAATAAGATGGAGACAATCACTTTGATAAAAAACTAGTATTCTTCTTGCCACTCACAATCTCTAATAATAAGACGCCAAAACTAAAGACATCAGATTTGATTGAAAATAGGCCTTCCAAAGCATATTCAGGAGACATGTAACCATTGTACAACTTCATCAAATTAAAAATATTAATAATTGCATGTTTTATGTCTATATCAACACATGTAAACTATTATGTTGACTTTTATAATTTAGAAGTTCCCTTTATATTACTTACTAGGGGCCAACAATCTTATTTGTATTTGCCTGTGACTCATTTCCTCCAAATATTCTTGCCATTTCAAAATCTGATATCTTGGGATTCATGTCAATGTCCAATAAGATATTACAAAGCTTCAAGTCCCTAGGAATAATCCTTAACCTGGAATATTGATGAAGATAAAAAAGTCCTTGAGCAATTTCTTCAATGACTCCAACACGAGTCCTCCAATCTAATATCCTACACTTCTCTCGATCTGCTTTACATATGAGTAAATTGACAATTAATGAGTCACATGGAAAGGGCCATAAAAATTTTATATATATATATGTGTGTGTGTGTGTGTGTGAGAGAGAGAGAGAGAGAGGGAGAGATTACAAACCAAAAAGGAAGAAATCCAAGCTTTTATTGGGCATGTGTGTGTGTGTGTGAGAGAGAGACAGAGAGAGATATTACAAACCAAAAAGGAAGAAATCCAAGCTTTTATTGGGCATGTGTGTGTGTGTGTGTGTGTGTGTGTGTGTGTGAGAGAGAGAGAGATATTACAAACCAAAAAGGAAGAAATCCAAGCTTTTATTGGGCATATATTCATAAACTAGCATCTTTTCAGCTCGTTCAATGCAGCAACAAAGAAGGCTAATAAGATTCTTGTGTTGGAGCTTGGCTATGAGCATTGCTTCATTTTTTAACTCCTCCCAACCTTGACCAGATCTTTTTGAAAGCCTTTTTACAGCTATCTCATCCCCTTTTAGTTATATTCCCTTAAATTAGCTTTTGTTGTTAGAAATATTTAAAACAATAAAATGGTAAGTTACATTTCATAAGAAATCAATTACCAATAATAAAGACTAAAACATTTTTAACTCTAAAACAAACAGCCCATTTTGAGAAACAAGAATCCGATGCAAAACATTTTGTTGTAGAATCATTGGTCCTTGAGCCAAGATTAGAGACTGATATTCCCGATTTGGGTGTAGAAAAATCAATGTATTGACACTTTAGGAGTCTTTAAGTGAGACTACAATAGAAAATGTTGGGATACCCCTCAATGCATAAAATTAAGCGTATGAGTTTGAACACAACTATGCTAGATTAACTACTCAAATTTGAGATTTATTTTCAAAGCAGGCCTTAATCTTTTTACACTCACACGCCTATATTCAACATCAAGTATTACAAACATATATTAAGTATCCAATTACATATAAAACTAACACACACCAAGCAAAATTTTATTTTCCAAATCTCTCACACAATAAAAGTTTATTAGAATTGGTATACTGAGTAGCTTCACAACATACACATCAACAAAAATGGCATGTACCTGTTTGTGCTTGTTAACATGGCAGGGTTTAGTTGTCGAAGTGTTAACCTTTTATTTACATTCCATATCCAAAGCATTGTGTTTAGTGACATTGAACCATACCTTGTAAACATGTCCAAAACCACCCTCTCCAAGCTTATATATGACAAATTATCAGTTGCGGCAAATACACTTGCAAAACTGAATAATGGCATTTGGACTTCTCTTTTCCTGCTATCTCCATGCTCTGAATTATTAGCCTTCTGCGTCGTGCCCAAATCTAACAATAAAAAATCCTCCCCTGAATGGCAAACAACACATGTTTAAGGATATAAATTTAGATTGCTAAAATAAAGTTGTGCTAAATCACAACTTAACCAAAAAGCTTAAGTAGATAAGAGATGGTGAATTTAATAATTTAATTAGTACTTTAACATATTATTTTTTTTTATTTTTTTGATGAATAAGCAACTTCATTAACAAACAAACCAAATCAAGAACACATCAACAACTAATACAAGCCTAATTAACAGACTGAAAATAGCCTACACAGAGGCCAAAAAATAACAAACAGCAAAAAAACTCTAGCCAACAGCCTAAAACAATTAAACCAAACCCTTACAGAGGGCTGAACAATAGCCTCAAAATCATAAACAAAAACCAACAAAACAAAGGAAAAAGACCCTATCCTCAAACAAGCCACATTTAAAATCTGCAGCAACACCCTTACAGAGGAACATATTATCCTCAAAACCATAAACAAACCACAAAAAACCTGCAACATATCATCAACAAAACAGACTTACAGACAAGTTCCATAAGGAGCAGAGTAAAATATTCTCGTCCTTGGGAACTTTCCTTTCCCAACAATTCTAGCACGAACTTCCCACAATACTTTCTTCAAAATCTGCTCCTCAGTGTGTGTGGATGGCCTGCATGCTTAATTTCATTTCTAGTGCACCAAATGTTATAAACTGCAAAACCCAAAGCCAGCCTACAAAGCATGCCTTTAAGAGTGTTACAACTCCAAGAACTACATCCCAACTGAAGAATATCCTCCCATATAATAGGGGGATTAGCCATTTGCATCTAGTCAAACAAAACTTCCAAATTCTATAACAAAAGTTGCATTCAAAAAATAAATGGTTTCGGCTCTCCATTGGATTCCTGCAAAAACAGCATTGAATATCTCCTTTATAACCCCAACTCAGCAACCTTACTCCTGTAACCAACCTATCCTTCATGGCAAGCCATAAAATGAAAGCTTGCTTAGGAATGGCTAAAGAAAACCAGACTAGTCTCCACCACTCAATCTGATCCATTTTTTCCCTTAAAGCCTCCCAAGTATCTGAACTTACATAGATACCTTTCATAGAAGCAATCCAAATAGGTTTATAACAAGAACCCAAACTGATTTCAGCAAGCCGAGTTTGAATATCCACCAAGGCTTCAGACCTAGCAGGCCTCCAAAACCATTCTCCATTATGGATAACATAAGATAATTTTGCCTCCACACTACTTTGAGCATCATAAACAACTCTAAAACCATACTTCTCAAGAAAAATGCCATCAGGATGCCAAAAATCCATCGAGAGATGTATATTTCTTCCATCCCCAACCTCAAATCTCAAGAACTTCTTAGCAGTATCCCTCAACCTGAGAAGTTTCCTCCAACACCAAGAGCAATTCTGTGGTATATTGACACTCCAAAAACTCCTATGTTTCAGAAAATTTGCCTTAATCCAAGCTACCCATAAATAACCTGATCTAGCAAACAAACTCCATATGTGCCTAAGCATAGAGGTTTTATTCCAGACGTCAATTCTCTTCATCCCCAAACCACCCTCTTTCTTAGGAAAACAAATCTCATTCCAAGCTACTTTTGCTTTTGCAGCCTCCACATCCTTCCCATTCCATAAAAACCTATTACATTTCTACTCAATAGCCTTTATAACCTTTTTAGGTAGAATGAAAATGCTTGTCCAGTAAACTTGCAAACTATATAACACAGAAGAAAGAAGTTGAAGCCTGCCTGCAAAAGAGAGATTTTTGAATAACCAAGAATCAATACGCCCAGTAATTCTCTCCAAAAGCACCCCACAATCAGCAGAAGAAAGCCTAGAAGAGATTAATGTGACCCCAAGATATCTCATAGGCAGCTTCCCCTCCTTCATTTGCAAAGCATTCAATAAAACTTGCTAGACCCTATCTGAAATTCCAAAACAATAAAAAGAACTCTTCGAAGGATTAGCCTTTAGGCCAGACAAATCCTCAAACTCCACCAGAGCAGCCTTAATGACATTGATGGAACTCAAACTAGCTTCAGAAAAAATAAGAAGATCATCTGCAAAACATAGGTGAGTAAGCTTCACCTTCAAGCATTTGGGATGGAATTTGAAACCTGAATCAGTACCAGTAGATTTAGTCATGATTCTAGAAAAAACTTCCATAGCAAGGACAAACAAATAAGGAGACAAAGGGTCTCCCTGTCCTAAACCTTTTTTTCCTTCAAAATATCCAACCAAAGTGCCATTCAAACAAACAGAGAATCTAGGAGAAGTGATACACTCTTTCATCCAACTTAGAAACTTCTCAGGAAAACAAAAACAATGAAGACAATATATCATAAACTCCCAATTAACCGAATCATAGGCTTTTCATAAGATTAATCTTCAAAGTACATCTAGGATTCCCATTACCCTTGTGGTTGTTTCTAACAATTTCTTAAGCTAGAAGAACATTTTCAGAAATGCTTCTAGAAAGAATAAAAGCTGATTGATTCATGCTAACCAAATCACCCAAGAAAGGCAGCATCCTATTTGATAGAATCTTAGTAATACACTTATAAATGACATTACAGCAAGCAATAGGTTTGAAATCCACCATAGAGGAAGGATTTAACTTCTTAGGAACCAAAGTGAGGATTGTGGCATTCACTTCTTTCAATAACATACCAAAAAGAAAAAACTCCTTGATAGCTTTCACTACCTCCTTACCAACAACAGTCCAAGCAGCCTTAAGGAAATCAGCAGAAAACCCACAAGCGCCTTATTAGCTTTCATGTGAAAAATAGTATCTCTAATTTCTTCTTATGTAACCTACTTTACTAATAAAATTGCCTTATCAGCAGGAATAACCCTAGGAATCATCTATCTTATACGAGTAGCCTTTGCCTCATTTAAAACCATCTGGTTAGTACCAAGAAGCTTCTTATAAAAAATCTCAGCCTTCTTCTTTCTAAGCTTTCTCCTCACATAATGAACAAAAAAGCCCAAGGTAACAACCACCGAAATAGATGTGGTAGGCACGAGAATTTTCCATAATTGTTTATTTCCTGTGAGTCTGCGACCTTTAAATTTTTCTGAAGTCCTGGATCTGTTACAATTGCATTTGTTGAGTTCGTATTTGCAAAAGGAAACCAAAGAAATAAATAATATAGGCGTTGTTCTTTGCATTGCAAATTGAAGACACAATGTTAGGAAATTAATCCTATTTCCTAAGACCCGTGAGATGTGAAAAATAAGAAGAATGTGGAATAACAAAGATAAACCATCACACACGACGCAAAAATTTAAGTGGTTCGGCTTAACAAGCCGACATCCACTGAAGGAGACGACCCGAAGAAAATTCACTATCAAAAGATGAGTACAAGAGAGTAACAGGGCGAGAAAACCACTCGAACCCAAAGCCCCAAATACACCCAATTCTCACTTTGCCCAAAGAAGAATAATAACAAGAGGGAAAAACTCTCTTTGATGTTCTCACTTTTCTCTCTATTGTTGACTCACCAAAACACAAAGCAAATATTGCTTTGGTTTTTCTCTCTGCGTTTATGTGCTGTGGACACACCCTTTTATAGGACATAAAAGTCGGCTAAGCAAGGCTCCTCCAATTCCAAATCGTAGAAGGAATTCAAGTCCAATTCATGCTCTGTAAAGGAAAACCAATTCCAAGAGCAACTAGGAATACAAAACGTGAGCCAAAAGGATCCTCTTTTAATGATGCTGGGTCCCACCAACTTTATGGTGAAAGTCACAAAACGCCAACAATCTCCCACTTGACTTGAATCCCATCAAGTTGCAACAAAGTGAATCTCCTCCGGATTTCTCCTCCCTCTATCCTCAAGCTCAAAGACCAACTGAAGCTGCACACAGCTTCAGTTTCTCAATAGTCACTCCTTTTGTTAGCATGTCTACCGGATTCTCAGTTCCACGAATCTTCTCAAGTAGCAATTGTTTACTTTCAAGAAGAAATCGAATGAAGTGATACCTCAACTGTATATGCTTTGTTCTTGAATGATACACCGGGTTCTTCGCAAGAGAAATGGCACTCTGACTATCACTGTGTAGAACGCCCTTCTCATTCTTCTTTCCCAACTCATCCAAAAAACCTTGTAGCCAAACCATCTCCTTTCCAGCTTCTGTCACTGCCACATACTCCGCCTCTGTAGTGGAAAGGGCTACAATTTTCTGTAACCTTGAGGTCCAACACACAGCAGTACCTTCTAGAGTATATACAAACCTTGTAGTACTTTTCCTGCTATCAACATCACCCTCTAGATCAGCATCCACGTAGCCCTGGAGCTTCAATTCTGCACCTATAAAGCAAAGGCACATATCTGAAGTTCCTTTCAGATATCGCAAAATCCACTTGACTGCCTCCCAATGCTGCTTCCCTGAATTACTCATGTACCTGCTTACAACTCCCACTGCATGTGCAATATCCAGTCTCGTACAGACCATTACTGTAGCACCTCAGATTTTAAAAGTCTTATTTTAGAGTTATTAATTTGATGCTATGATTATATTAATATTCATATTAGGCAATGATGTTAATTCTTGAGGAATTTATGATATTGTATGAATGATAATTGGAGATTGGTAGGTAGAATAGTAAATGGTAGGTAAAATAATAAATGGTAGGTATAATAGTATTTGGTAGGTGAAATAGTAAATGAAGGGTAGATTTGTAAATGAAATGCGAAATAGTATTTGGTTTTTTCCTATAAATAGAGCTCTTTCCCTTCACAATTTTCACCACTCATATCCTCTCTTCCACATATTCTTTCTTCTTCCGTTTTCTACTCGGTCTTTCTTCTTTCTAAAAGTGTTTACACGAAACAGAGAGAGAAAGGGCGAGACAAAGCGTTGCAAGAAAGAAAGAACACGAGAGAGAACGGACTTGAGAAATTAGTTTGAAAGATATACTAGTGGTGTTAGTCAGATTGGAGCAACTAGATCATTCAGGCCACTTTTTAGCTTCAGTCTAGAAGTAAGTAAATTCACTCCCCTCCTAAAATTACTTCATGTCATGCTATTTATTTATTCTTGTATCAAACTGTAAATGATTATTTTATTTACCTGTCATGGAGATATGTTGCATGCATGAAGGATTTCTAAAAGAATTATTTAGAAAGTTTCTATTTCTTTAAATGCTTTCCAAGTACAACAAGTTTATATTTGGAAACGTTTCCATTTTGAGAAAAGAAAGTTGAGAAATGATGTTGATTATAAGAAAGAAGAATGATGATAAACCCTCCTACATGTTGCCCTAAGATGCATCAAAAGAAGTACAAAGAAAAGTACAAGAAATGAGTTAAATGTTTATGAAATGAGGGCACATGTATGGAGGAGAGTATTTTTGGCCCTAAGATAAGTAAAGATGAGAGGAGTTCGGTACCGATACTCGGATGGAGGCGAAACCACTGAAGGAGGCTATGCCAGAAGGTGGTATTCCATCAACATGACCGTTGAGTGCACCAAGAAAAGAGTTAATTGACGGTCGGGCATGGCTGAGGCCACAGTTCAGTGCCATGATCACAAGGACCCGCAACCCTCGTACACAGGGGTACTAGTGTACGTGGGCCCTAATATGAGAAAATGATAATATAACTTCAACGATGATATACTATGATGATTTTCAATGATGATATACTATGATGATTTACAACGATGATATACTATGATGATTTTCAACGATGATATACTATGATGATTTACCATGATGATTTATAGCGATGTATTATGATGATGATTTATAAAGATGATTCATGACGATGATCTAATAATAGATGTAATAGTACGTATATGCTACGGAAGATGCAACCGTACATACATGTATTATTATGGCTGGATGTATATTTATTTGTGAAAACAATTTTCAGAACTGAGAACAAGGAGCAAAACTATTTATGGTTGTGGATTTTACTTGCTGGGCCCCCTTTGGGCTCATTCAGTTTTATTTCTTGTTTTCAGGTAGAAATGACGCTGGAATAGAAGGCCGGAATGGGGGCGGGAATAATTATTAACTTTCAAAGTCTTTTCATATCAATTATTGTAATAATATGATATTCCGCAACTAAAGTTTAATGTTTATTAATTTTGCTTGTAATAAAATCTCTTGAAGAATGTTTTATACATTGATCGTATCCTCAAAAAAAATCAAGTACTCTGATAATCCAAAGATTCTTGTCTAAATTGTTTAATGGTTGTTATATTATCGATTGTGAAGAAATGGCGTCCCCGCCTCATAATAACCAAGATGGCAACACCGAGTTCAACAACTCCGGAAATGGAGAAAACGTTATCATCAACCATGACTTAAGCCCTATGACAACGTTGGCGACTACTCTCATGAACCTGCTAGACGTGGCCCGACGCGGGAAAGGATCCACTAGTGAAGAACAACAAGGTTGCACGTTCGAAAGGTTTCGTCGGCAACAACCTCCTACCTTTGAAGGAAATGCGGGTGCAGAAGTTGCAGAAAACTGGTTTCTGCAAACCGAAAGGCTGCTAAAGGTGATGGACTGCGCCGAAAATAAGATGGTTAGGTATGTTACTTACCTCCTAACTGATCAAGCAAATCGGTGGTGGGAAACCAAGGAGGTACAAGTACGAAGCCGATTAGGAATAAAGGAAGAGGATCCCATTCCCTGGGAAGAATTCAAGAAAGAATTTTATGAACGATTCTTTCCTCAGACAGTTCGACAAGCCAGGGCCCAGGAATTTACGGACCTAGTTCAAGGGTCAATGACGGTAGAGAAATATGCTGCCAAATTCATCGAACTATCACGATTTACCCCTTATCTCGTGTCAATTGGAGAGCTAGAAGCGAGGAAGTTTGAAAGAGGACTGCAACCACGCATTATGAACCTTGTAGTAGGATTCCAGATTGGAAACTTATCAGACCTCATCAACAAAGCTGCGATAATCGAGCAGACCCAGAATGCAAATTTGGGGTATTCCAACCAGAATGCAGATTCGGGGTATTCCCACCAGAGGAAGAGAAATGTCCCACAATGGAACCACTCAAGAGAGCAACCCAGTAAGAAGAGATTTCACCAAACCCCACAACGAAATATTGCACCACAACAACCCCGTCAACAAGGAAATGGTAGTCACCGTGTACCATGTCAGAAATGTGGAAAGCTTCATGCCGGGAATTGTCTGTTTGGGCAACCGGTATGTTACAGATGCGGGAAACCTGGACATATCCTACGAGATTGCAAGGCCTCTCCCAACAACCTAAGCGGTCAGAAACGCCTTGAGGAACAGAAGAACCATGCAACCATTCGGGTTTATGCTGTCACGCCTGGTGATGCATCAGCGTCCAATGAAGTGGTGGCAGGTACCCTCCCTATTTCTAATGGTATAGCTTCCGTTCTTTTTGATCCTGGAGCACCGCACTCATTTGTGTCATACTCCTTTGCTAAAGCAAGTAACCTAAAGCTAGAATCATTAGATGTAAGCTTATCAGTGACTACCCTCGTAGGAAAGACAGTCGTATGTACCTCGGTAGTTAGACGTTGTCCTGTATCAATTAAATGTCATGTCATGCCAACAAATCTTGTAATATTCAAGATGTGCGGGTTGATGTGATTTTAGGAATGGATTGGCTATCCATGTACCATGCGTGCGTGGATTGTTTCCACAAGGAGGTAATGTTTAGACCGCTGGGAAATGAAGAATTCAAATTTTATGGAGATCGAACTATCAACACGCCTAAGTTGATATCCGCACTGTATGCAACTCGATTAATCAGGAAGGGCTGTTTTGGATTTTTGGCATGCGTGTCAGAGGAGAAAGCAGAAGCAAAAATCGAAGAGAAACCCGTTGTACGAGAATTTACAGACGTTTTTCTGGATGAATTGCCGGGAATACCTCCCAATAGGGAAATCGAATTCACTATAGACCTACTACCAAGCACTGCACCCATATCCAAGGCTCCTTATCGGATGGCACCACGAGAACTCGCAGAGCTCAAGGATCAACTACAGGAACTACTCGACAAAGGTTTTATTCGTCCGAGTGTATCACCGTGGGGAGCACCTGTTCTATTTGTGAAAAAGAAGGATGGATCTATGCGATTATGTATTGCCTATGGGGAATTGAATAAGGTTACAATCAAGAATAAATACCCGCTCCCAAGGATTGATGATCTTTTCGATCAACTCCAAGGGTCGCAAGTATTCTCTAAGATTGACCTTCGTTTCGGTTATCATCAACTCAAAATTCGGGAGGAGGACATACAAAAGTCAGCATTTCAGACAAGGTACGGACATTACGAATTCTTAGTAATGTCTTTCGGGTTAACTAACGCTCTAGCTGCATTTATGGACATGATGAATCGAGTATTTCGAGAACTTGTTGACGAATGCGTGGTAGTATTTATCGACAACATCTTAATTTATTCAAAGACTCGGGAGGAACACGAAGAGCACTTGCGATTGGTGTTGGACATTTTTAGGAAGCAACAACTTTATGCGAAGTTCAAAAAGTGTGAATTTTGGTTAGACAATGTGACTTTCTTGGGACACGTTGTCACCAAGGATGGGATAGCAGTGGATCCAAGTAAAGTAAAGGCGATAGTCAATTGGGTACAGCCGTCAAATGCCCATGAAGTACGAAGTTTCTTAGGACTTGCTAGCTACTACAGGAAGTTTGTAGAAGGATTTTCTCAGCTGGCAACACCATTAACCAGATTAACAAGGAAGAATGAAAAATTTCAGTGGACGGAGGAGTGCGAGCGAAGTTTCCAAGGGCTGAAGCAACGGCTAGTCACCACACCAGTTCTCACTCTTCCATCAGGGACTGGTGGATTTGTAATTTATAGCGACACCTCTCTTAAAGGCTTGGGTTGCGTGCTGATGCAACAAGGGAAGGTTATCGCTTACGCCTCAAGACAATTGAAGACCTACAAACGCAATTACCCAACTCATGATCTCGAGCTAGCCGCAGTAATCTTTGCTTTAAAGATATGGCGACATTACCTGTACGGAGAGCATTGCGAAATCTTCACAGATCACAAGAGCCTGAAGTATTTCTTCACCCAAAAGGAGCTCAACATGCGACAAAGGCGCTGGTTGGAACTACTAAGCGACTACGACTGTAAGATCAACTACCACCCTGGAAAGGCGAATGTAGTCGCTGACGCTCTCAGCAGAAGAACCACGGAGAGAACATTATCGGCCATGTTCACGATGCATCAGAAGTTACTCCTTGACCTGGACAAGGAAGGGATTGAGATAATTCAATCTTGCATGAGTAGCCTAACCCTGGAGTCAACCTTGTTGGAACAAATCAAGACAGCACAGCTTTCAAACAGCGAGTCAACTATAATTCGTGAAGGAATGGAGAAGGGGCTACAACCAGATTTCCAAATCTCCAAGGATGGAGTGTTAAGATTTCGTGACCGAGTGTGCGTTCCCAATAATGCAGAACTGAAGAAGGTCATCTTGTCAGAAGCCCATCAATCCTTATGTACAGTCCATCCGGGAAGCACGAAGATATATCGAGACTTACGCAAAAGCTATTGGTGGAATGGAATGAAGAAGGATATCGCACAATACGTGGAGCGATGCCTGACGTGTCAACAAGTTAAGGCAGAACATCAAAGACCTGCAGGGCCTTTACAACCTCTCCATATTCCTGAATGGAAATGGGAACGTATTTCGATGGACTTTGAGGATACATTGATCGTATCCTCAAAAAAAATCAAGTACTCTGATAGACCTTATAGATCTTTGTAAAAGCTTTTGTTGTAAAAGAAGAAAAGTGGCAAACTCAGCCTTAACGAGCTGGGGATGTTACAATTACATACATTAGACTTCCGATAGTTAAGGCGTAAGGTACCTTGCTCATGTATGCTTTCTCCTGATCTGTCTTTGGTGACTGATCCTTGGTTAGTTTGAAATGACTCCCCAAGAGTGTGCTCACTGACTTAGCTTCATCCATGCTAAATCTGTTGAGAATCTTCTTCATATACTTTGTCTGTGAAATTTTCAATGTACTATTGGCCCTGTCCCTGATGATTCTCATCCTAAGGATTTGTTTAGCAACACTCAAATCCTTCATTGCAAACTGCTTTGACAGCTGGTTCTTCAACTTGTTGATGTCTTCCATATTGGCCCTTGCAATGAGCATATCATCTGCGTACATAAGTAGAATAATGTAAGAGTTCTTAAGACTCTTGACATAGTAGCAATGATCTGCATTGCATCTCGTGAACCCAGTACTACACATGAAACTGTCAAACTTCTTGTACCATTGTCTTGAAGCTTGATTCAGGCCATACAAGCTTTTTCTCAGTTTGCACACTAAACTCTCCTGCCCCTGCACTGCGAATCCCTATGGTTGCTGCATATAAATTTCTTCCTCCAACTCATCATGAAGGAATGCAGTCTTCACATCTAACTACTCTAGATGAAAGTCCTCCGCCGCCACAATGCTCAGCACAAATCTGCTGGTTGTCATCTTCACCACCGGAGAGAATATGTCTGTGTAGTCAATTCCTTTTTTCTGCTGGAATCCCTTGACTACCAATCTTGCCTTGTAGCGTTTGCTACCCATCATGTTCACCCTTTATTCTGAACACCCATTTGTTGTGCAAAGCCTTTTTACCTGCTGGCAACTCAATCAGCTCCCAGGCCTAGTTAGTCAATAATGAGTCTATCTCATCTTTCATGGCTAACTCCCACTTGATTGAATCTTCAACCTCCAAGGCTTCAACAAACGTCTCTGGCTCACCGCCATCCGTCAACAAAATATGAAACAGGGAGGGTGAAAAACGTTGTGGAGATCTAATGGTTCTAGTAGATCTACGGACAGCCACTGTCGGTGTACCTTGTTCAGTCTCTTGATCTACTATTCTTCAACTTCTAGACCATCTTCAGTTTTTGAATCCTTATCAACTTTTGAATTCCTTCTCTGGAGCTACACGTTTAGAAATTCCATCTAAGTTGATAAATTCAGGCTTCTCAGCCTTTGACTCTGTACTTACTGGTTCTACACTTGAATTATTCTTATACAGAGCCATCTCATTAAAAGTAACAATTCTACTTCTAATGATCTTCCGGTTTGATCATCCCAAAACCTATACCCGAATGTCTCATCCCCATAGCCAATGAAATAACATTTTCTAGACTTGGCATCTAGTCTGCTATGAGCATCAGATTCAATATAGACATACGAAACACAACCAAAAACTTTCAAGTGAGAAAGATTTACCTCCTTTCCATTCCAGACTTCTTCAGGTAGTCTATGGCCCAAAGGAACTGATGGTCTCTGTTTATCAAGTAAGCAGCAGTGCTTACTACATTCGCCCAGAAAGTTTTCGATAGTCCAGCCTGCAACCTCATACTTCTTGCACGCTCATTGAGGGTCTTGTTCATGTGCTTAGCCACGCCATTCTACTGTAGTGTCCCCGGGATAGTCTTTTCCATTCTAATCCCATTCACTGCACAAAACTGTTTGCAACCCCCGTCTTTGTATTCTGCCCCACTGTCTGATCTTAAACACTTCACTTTCAGACCAGTTTTTGTCTCTACCATGACCTTCCACTTCTTAAAAACTTCAAATTCATCATATTTAAGCTTTAAGAAGTAAACCCATACCTTTCTGCTTGAGTCATCAATAAATGTGATGTAATACCGCGAGCCTCCAAGAGATGCCGCTGGTGTGGGACCCCACAAATCCGTGTGTACCAACTCCAGCTTTCCCAGCTTCGGTGTTCTACCAACTTTCGTGAAACTCATCTTCTTCTACTTTCCTAGGATGCAGCCTTCACACAAATCAGACTCAACTGACTTCAACTCCGGTAGTTTCCCCTTTAACAGAAGTACCTTCATCCTTTTTTCACTCATGTGCCCAAGCCTTAAGTGCTATAATTTTGAGTCAGCACCTGTATCTGCAATAGCAATTGTATCCCTGTTGTTCGTCGTCATATAGAGAGTACCCATCTTATGAGCACGAGCCAAAATCCTGACTCCCTTGCTGACCTTCCACTTTCCACCGTGGAAATGAATTGAATGCCCTTCATCATCAAATTGTCCTACTGAAATCAGGTTCTTTTTTAGCTCTAGGATATGCCTGACATTTTACAGCTTCCATACCGACTCACTGTGGACTCTAATGCGAACATTGCCGATACCCACAACATCTAGGGCCATTCTGTCAGCCAAGTACACCTTCCCGAAATCTCCAGCCACATAATTTTTGAGAACTTCACGGATTGGTGTGGTGTGAAAAGAAGCCCCTGAGTCAAGACCCAAGAATCAAGAGGACTGTCAACAGATAGAAGTAGGGCATTGTGCACTTCTTCTGTTACCAAGACATTTGCGGCATCAGTTTCAGTCTTCTTCTTCAGCTCTCTACAGTTCTTCTTGAAGTGGCCTGTCTTGCCATAGTTCCAACACTCAGGTTGTCGTCCATACCTAGATTTGCTCCTACCCTTCCTAGACTTAGATCTGCCCCTCACAAAGTTTCTGTCTTGTCCTCTGCCTCGAGTCTCGAGGTTTAAAGCAGCACCAGAACAAGAGGCTTCACCCACATCTCTTCTGCGAACCTCTTCACTAAGAATCAAATCCATGACGTCTTCATAGCTCAGTTTACTCTTTCCTACAGAGTTACTCACAGCCATCCTCACTACTTCCAAGCTATTTGGCAAAGATGTCAAGACGATCAACGCGCAAACCTCATCATTAAAATTAATTTCCACTGACGACAATTGATTTGTGATGGTGTTGAACTCAGTGAGATGATATGCCACCGAAGCCCCTTCTACCATCTTTAGGTTGAACAATTTCTTCATCAGATGCACCTTGTTGTTAGCCGACGGCTTCTCATACATACTTGACAAAACCTCCATTCGACCTACTGTGGTCTTCTCCTTTACAAAGTTGTGTGCAACTGATTTTGACAGTGATAACCTGATAACTACTAAGGCTTTATGATCAAGTAGGTCCCACTCGCTATCATACATGTCGTCGGGTTGTTCAATTTGTACCTTCCAATACCCAAAATCTTTGCCGTCAAATTTCTCGATTCCCATCTTTCCTTCTTCACCTGCCATCGCTCCCACTCGAACCAAAAGCTCTAATACCAGTTGTTAGGAAATTAATCATATTTCCTAAGACTCATGAGATGCGAAAAATAAGAAGAATACGGAATAACAAAGATAAACAATCACACACGACACAAAGATTTAAGTGGTTCGGCTTAACAAGCCTACAGCCATTGGCTGAGATGACCCGAAAAAAATTCACCATCAAAAGATAAGTACAAGAGAGTAACAGGGCGAGAAAACCACTCAAACCCAAAGCCCCAAATACACCCAATTCTCACTTTGCCCAAAGGAGAATAATAACATAGCTCCCGATCGGCAATAATACTACGCCAAGCATAAGAAGGCTTATTTCCAACCGTGGCAGACATAAAAGATCCCCGGTGAAAATATTTTGCCGCAATAATCTTTGTCGCCAAGCTCTCTGGATTTTGCATGATTCTCCAGCTTTGTTTTGCCAGCATAGCTTTATTTAAACATATAATGTCTCTAAAACCCAATCTACCTTTAGATTTAGCTAAACTCATTTTATCCCAACTCATCCAATGAATTTTTTTGTCCTTCTCTGAATGCCCCCACCAGAATTGTTTCATCAATTTGTTCAACTCCTTACACAGCTCTTTTGGGAGCAAAAATATGCTCATACAATACGTAGGGATTGCCTGCACCACCACCTTTAATAAGATCTCCTTCCCTGCTTGAGAGAGGAAATTTGTCTTCCAATCGATAACTCTCCTTTTCACCTTCTCCGTCAAAAAATGGAATTCCCTTACTCGAGATTTTCCCACAAGCACGGATAGTCCTAATTAAGTGTCATAACGCTGTGACGCCGGGATCCCCAAAAGAGACAACATTCCATCGCGTACAGGTTGAGCTGTATTTCTGCAAAAAAACACAGCAGTTATGTCTTTATTCAACCGTTGTCCCGACGCACGCTCGTAGGAGTCCAGCAAACTCGCTAGAAGCCCCTAATCCTACGGTGTAGCTTTACAGAAAAGTAGGCTATCATCCGCAAAAAATAGGTGATTTATCCGCATACCTCTCGGCGACGTTGGGACCCCACCAAGTAATCTAGTACATTCTGCATGCTTTAACTAGGCGCTGAGAACTTCCGCACAAAGAATAAATAGGTATGGCGAGAGAGGATCCTCCTGATGAATTCCTCTTAATAAAGTAAATTTTCCCACTGGCTCGCCGTTGATAAGGATGGAGTAATTCACTGTTGTAACACATTGCATTACCATGCCCACCCATTTGTCAGAGAAACCCATCTTTTTCATCACCTTTTCCAAAAACGACCACTTCACCCGATCGTACGCTTTGCTCATATCGAGTTTTAGTGCCATGTTGCGCCATATTATCATGTAATGCTTTGTCAAGTTTTCTGTAGGAAAGAAATTAAGTCTGAACCTTCCGGTGACAGATTCCATATACTCCGAGGTGTTTAGTGATTGGATTGGTGAAGTGCAAACCAAGGCAGAATAAAAGCGGCAGGAAGCAATAACAGGGGAAATTGTACGGCTCATATTTATATGATAATTAATGAGGCAGCTAATTAATTATAGCTATGCAATGCAGCACAGGCAAGTATATATGGTGTTAACTGTTGGATATCCTATTTTGGGTTTAGAGTTCGACCAGCCTGCAATTTCACATTAGCTTTCCTATGAAAAACGGGGGGACCGTATTGTAGCTTTTCTACTTTAACGTTAGAGTTTCCGTGTTGTTTGGAGTCTCCAGTCAAGCTGACATTTCAAACCATTCATTACTCACCTTCGCTTAAATTATATGTCAATCATTTGAGATGCCACTCATTACTCCTCCCCCGCATTTTTTTTTTTTTTTTGGTAAGCTAAACGGCAAAACAAAGTGAATGAACACTTTTCTGATCATGAGCTTTCAGCCAATGAATTTAATTCCTATGTGGCTTGTTTTTTGGAGTTGATTCTGCTTAGGAATTTAATTCCTAAAGGCTTAGTGAATTAAAATAGTATTGGACTCAAGCATTTAATTCATATAGGCTTAAGTAGTTAAAAGAGCTTTGGACTCACAAAATTTTCCTAAGAGCTTAAGTAGAGTTAAAAGTGCATTGAGCCAAAGAAATAAAACCCAAGCCCAAGCCTTGGGCTTCTAAAAAAGGAGGCACATTTGTGACAATAACTCCTAGTTCTACTAGGATTCTAGAAGCTCTTTTCCCACATCTCCAAATAAACTCAAATCTATAAGTAGAGGAACTTAGAGAAGCATAATGCATACTTGTGAGTGCATAAAAGTTGTGAGGGATATTAATATTCAAGAGAGAAAATTTATTTTTCTCAAGTTTATTCTTCTAGCTATTCTCTAGAATTGAGAATAGTTTTGTCAGTCTAGGCTCATAATCATATTCAGTAATCAAAAAGAAGATTTGAAGGTTGAATCAATTCCTCTAGAACATCAAGAACGTGCTCATCATCATTCAACATGCAAGAAAAATTTCAAGCAAAGTTATATAGCCCTACATGCCTAGGAGAGGCCGAATTTGATTGTAAGTATTACGAATTTGTGTATTTATTTTTTAAATCTAGTCTTTTTAGTCTAGAAGCAAAAATCTCTGAGATTATTTTGTTGATTGTGCATGTTTTTTGTGCAAGATCCAAACACTATATATTTGTGCTAACAGCTAAGGTACAACATTTAGAAAGAAAATTATTTCACTAGGATGTTTCTCCTATTGGTGCTATATGGGTAGCAGTAAACCAATTAACCAAGACCACAAATTTTCTACCAATTCGACCAACCTTAGTGTCAACAAACTGAGTCGGATTTACGTGAATTACATAGTTCATTTGCATGGTTTGCCAATTTCCATAGTAACAAATTGCGACCCCCAATTCAAGTCGAAATTCTGGAAGAGCTCGCAAGAGGTTATGGGAACTTAGTTGAACTTTAGTACAACGCTTCCTCCCCCCCAAAGACGGATGAACAGTCTGAGAGGACTATTCATACTTTAGAGGATATGTTAAGGGAAAGCATGTATGATGTAGCACGGCGTGGTGGGGTCGCAAAGACAAACAAAATAAGAATCAGTAACTCTTTTCAAAACCAAGAGTCAATAAAGGATTCAAGGTAGGATAGAAAAGAAAAGCATTCTCACAATGTTTCTTATTGTTTTAGAAATTGGCTTCATTCAGAATTCAAAATTCTACATGTTATGTCTTTCATCACCTTAGGTTTCGGTGTGAATGTATCATTGTTTGGGTGGCTTTAGGTTGTTTCTAATATGTTCTGTTTAAAGCCCCTCTTGAGTGGTACGTAACAGATAGTCTCAGAGAAGTCTCAACCATATGTGACGGATAGTCTCAGAGAAGTCTCGACTTTCTCCCGTTCAAAACACATTATTACGGAGACATGACTCAGAGCAACAAAGAAGTCTCAGCCTTTTTCAATTCGTTCAAAGCACCTCACCACAGAAACATACCACAAAGCCTAAGAGAAGTCTCAACCTTCTTCTATTCAAGGCCCGTCATGATAACGGAGACGTAACTCACAATCACAACAAGTTTATGTCCAACCATGTGCAAAGACTGTTCAAACCCAATCGCGATGTGACCTATGAAAAAACTGTCAAATGTCACAAAGTTAGCGATGAAATCTTAACTGAGCTAGCAAATCATTGGCCCTATACCTTTTTGGCATAAATGACCTCTTGGCTATTTTACCCTCCAAGATTGATTCATAGATTGGAAAATCGTCAAAGTCCAATGGGCCCAAAAGTCATCCATAACCAGTCTTTGGATCTTGCTAGAATTAATATTTTGGGAAAGCTTCACTTTAGCCCCCTAAACTTCCACCCGATTTTACAAACCCCCCTAAACTTCCAAATCGCTCGCTTTGGACCCCTGAACTTTGAATTTCTCTCAATGTGGACTCCTCTGTCAAATTTTAAACATTACATGACATTTATACCCCTGACTTTTATATAAAATTACAACCTCCAAAACGTTTTTTTTTATTATTAAAAAAATTTTAAAAAAAATGAAAATCAGGGATATTTTGGTATTTTTTTGTAATTTTTAGGGCTAAAATTGACGGAAGGGTCCTAATTGAAAGCAATTCAAAGTTTACAGGACCAACGTGAGATATTTGAAAGTTCAGAGAGGGGTTTGTAAAATCGGATGAAAGTTTAGGAGGCCAAAGTGAAGTTTTTCCTAATATTTTTGTAACCCCGCCTTTAAAAACAAGGTGGAAGTTGTATTAATATCTAATCTACCACTTGACATTACAATGCAACGGAAAATATAGTAATCAATTTTCTCCTTTTAGACATCATAAATCCCTAATAGAATATACTAGAGCTTCTATTTCATACTATATAGTCATTATCTACTATAATACATCAATATGAAGTCTTTATTTCACATAATCAAGATAGATCATCATGATTGATACATTATAGTCTTATCAAATAGAATGCACAATTCCATTACCAACTACGAACAATAATTTATAAGTTCGTCGTTTATAGTTTATGTGATAATCTCATTACTTACACCTTAAACCATATTCAACTCAACTTATAGACCTTACATGTATATAATAAATAATAATTATTAAAAACATACATGGAAATAATTATATGCTCAATGCTCATTAAATAAATTAGTGAATAATTAAACAACTTTATTCAATTAAGACTAAAATGTCATACAAAGTTATTGGAGTTTAGGGCACCATCCCTAACATCTAGTTCGCCCTCGTGCAGTCGAACCGAATCTCGCCTTGATTTCCAGTCTTGACCCCGACTCGGCCTAGTTTGGTAATAGCACTCACAAAGGCTTGTCCAAAAGCTCCATTGTTTGATGCAAATAAGTTGACCGTTGGCCTGGATCTTGTATCTGTAAACAGCACCTGATCAGAGGTGAAGAGGCCCTTTCCTTGCTGAAGGTTTCTGTAGTAGGCATTATCAAACGTCCGGGGTGTGGTCGGGTCCATATTGATGGCTATTCTCGGATCAACGTTTATTGGACACATCTGTCTAAGCTGGAGAGCATAACCCAAATTTAGTGTCGGGTCGATCCGGTTTTGAGGGCTGAATCCGTAAATCCGTTTGGAGAACTTGCCACAATGAGAGAACCCAAGTGTGTGTGCACCTAAGAGAAACACATATAAAACTTCAGGAGCTGGATATATAATATCTTGAGTATCCTAATCTTCAATGACATATTATTTTCAATGAGGCTGAGCATATTATTATTTGTTAAAATATAAATTAAAGAGGAAATTTTAGAAAAAAAACCCTCTGAACTTCCACGTGTTTTAAAAGTACTCTCCAAAATTCAAAAACTCTAAATTAAGAATATCAAATTTTCAATTTATTTCAATTACTCTATTCTGTTAGGATTTTCCATTTATTTTTTTCAAAATGTCCAAAATACCCCTTTCTAAAAAAATAAAAATAAAAATTGCAAAGATTTTTTTTTTTATAAAAATAAATATATAAGCATTTGACTCTTTTTTATAATAAAAAATTGGGTATTTTCGAAAACAAGATTTAACAGAAAATTATAACGAAAGAGCGTAATTGAAAGAAATTGAAAGTTCAATACCCTTAACTGAGAGTTTTTGAACTTTCAGCGAATACTTTCAAAACGAGTAGAAATTCATGAGGGTTTTTTTAAGTTTCTCCTAAATTAAATGATTGAATTAATCATCACTTGTCCCCTTAAGCTTTTAGGGTGATGAGTGATTTAATATGGTTTTAGAGCAAAGGTTTTGAGTTCGAACATTGTCGATCTCCACCTCCCATTTCAATTAAATATTTTACGTCAATTCAATTATTAAAGTGGAGTTTGAGCCACACGTGAGTTAAAGTATTAGAATATCAATTAAATAATTGAATTAATTATTTCTTATCAACTTAAGCTTTAGAATGAGTGATGATTTAACATTGTGGGCCGGTAGAGATGTCTCCTAAAATAAAATAATTAAAAACTGTAAAAGTGTTTAACTAAATTATTAAATGTATCATTTTATATGAACTTAAATTTTTGGAATAAATTAATGATGATTTAGCATAAACTTTTATTTAAATTCACAATTTTATATTAGCTAATTAAGTTTTTTTTAAAATAAGTCAGAATTTGACATGGTATTAGAACAAAGCTTCTCCTGAGATCGAGCCTCGTCTCAATCAATCATTTATTCCCTATTTCAATTCAACTGTTGGTTCGTAAAGAGATCAAAGACAAGAGGTATACCTGATAATGCAATCATATCTGTCTGGGAAAGACCATGTAAGCTAAACATGGAATTGAGCTGGTCTAAATTGAAAGTAGGATGAGGAAGTTGGTTTTGAACACTAGCAATGGTAGATATCCTCCCATCACGCCTCCCCAATTCAACTGTGTATGATGGACCCCCTGCCTGCATTATATATATATATATATATATATATATATATGATTATTTTTATATATCATTTTCCAAAAACATTTCTCCAGAAAATACAAATTGGAAAGAAAAACTAACCAATACAACAACATCTCTAGTGGCAAGAGCAAGAATATCAGCACAGGAAACTTTGTTTCTGCACTGAGGATTACTATCAACAGCTGCTTTAGCTTTGATTACAGTGTCAAATCCATCACCGGCAAGAGAAATGTCATCAGGATGATCCTTCTCTGCTTTATTACTTGGTGAAGAAATCAGCACTGAAGCATCACAACCCTATACCAACCAAAAAAAATTGATCATTGAAAAAAAGAAAAACAAAAAACAGAATATTGTACTAGGTTAATTAATTAGGCTACAAACCCGGACAAAGCAATCATGGAAAAAGAGCCGAAGAGTGGCTGGAACAGTCACAAATGTCTGCTGGAACTTCGTTGCGACAGCTGATCGCACCAAAGATTCAACATTAGGGCATGTGTTTTTGTAGAAGTCGCTGCGGAGTTGAGCTGAAGTAGTAGGTAGAAGGAGAGGGAGAAGCAAAAAAGATACAAGAAAAAGGCTGCGAGTTTCCATTATCATTTTGCATGCTACGTATAGTACGTGGGGTTGAGGAGATATTTATATACGAAAGATGAAGGCATAAAGGATTGAAAAAAGAAATGGGAAGGATAATGGTGGTGGTGGTTGAAGAGATAGAGGTGACAAATAATATATTTATTTATTTATTTATTTTGATTATATATTTTATCATGCACGCACAAAATAAGTTACGTATAACGTAACATGGGGGGAAGACTTTTAATTAGGAATGATTGGAGCGCTGGAAAAATGGCACGATCCATGGAAACAAAGGGTAGGACAGGGGGAGAGAAAGGACAATTTTGATTTCCTTTTTTTTAAGCGTTGGATAATAAGATTCTCAATAATTTGGCAATCTCATTAGTCATTACAACTGTACATGTGCACCTTTGCCAACTCATTTTTATCTCACCGAATGATTTCTACCGCCAATTCTTTTTAAGAGCACTAACATCAGACACTCTATAACTTATTTTCTTCCTTATAATATAGAGAAAATATATCTAAAAAGAAAAACCACAAAAAAAGTCAAGTGCGGCAGCTTTTCTATTGCTTTCCTAAACATTGAAAATGTTACAGTGTTACCCAATGTGTAGGGAACCAAAAGAGCTTTCATATACATTATGTTAATATAAATATTTATCTTTCCTCTCTCATTTTTCATCATTTTGCCTTTCATTGGGGATTGTATTGGGATATTGTAAAAAATGAGAGGGTAAGTGTAGAACTTGTATTTTGTAAAGAAATAATATTTTAATAATATACGAAAATGTAAGGGAAGCTATTGTAAAGTGTATTTGAATAAGGAAGAAAAAAGTAATTTTGTTTCTTAAATTTAATAAAAATTAAAGGGAAGCTGTTGTTATTGCTACACTTTTCCAGCTTCCTTTTCAACCCCTCTAGGAAGGTTTCATTTTACAAGTAAAGGTTGCCCATGGTTTCTTCATAACACCTTTGCTACTTGAGGAATGGGTCACGGGACTATTAAGTTAGTTTTATATTTTTCTTTGGGTCGCTCACCAAGTTAATGTAAATTAATCAGGTACATGATTTTATTCGGAATAGCGAGAATTAATGCATAGAGATGCATAAGAAAGAGTTTAGGGTATAACTAGTTAATCCCCTAGCAACACACCCCCAAGTCCTACTGGTGTTAGGACTTTGCTTCTAGTTTCACATGGACTGGAACATCTACTCCAAATCCCGGTTGGAATGGCTTTTCTCTTAATGTACTAGGCTTATAAATAGACAACTTTGTTGCTTCACAAATCACCAATTCACCCTAGTTCTTCATACTTTACTAAGAACTAAACATTCTTTAATACGTTCAAGAATAAGTACAAGTTTTATGAGGAGCAAGTTGACAGCTTACTCTCCGAGTTATATTTACTTATTGGCCGGTGAGAGGATTTGAAGGCCTCATGAGGGGTTTTTGACGTGGCAAAAAATGTGATCAGCCTTAAGGATGTTGATCAACATCCTTAAGGCTGATCACATTTTTCTAAGAATTGAATGAGCAAAATGAAATACATTTATTATGATTTTTAGCTACTAGCTAGCTCAGCGAATCAAGAGATTTTCAGTTTACACCTTTGTTTCCTTGACTTTCTTTCTTATTTCTTATTATTATTTTTCCCAAGACTTTTTCTCGAGAAGATTTTTTAAATTAATACAATTAAAATAAATAAATACCACGCATGACAGGAATTATAGACTAGTTATTATAATTGCAAGGCCAACTTTTTTTTCTTTCTTTTTTTTTTTTAGAGAAAATTACACTTGACCCCCCCCCCCCCCCCAACCAAAGTTATGGGCAATTTTCAATTCAACCTCCAATGTTTCAATTTTTGCAATCCCAAACTTTCAAATTTTTGCAATTCGACCAATTTTATCCCAAAATTCTCATATTGCTCCTAATTTTTTATTTGAAAAAATTACAGTTTACCCCCCAAAGTTGACAGTGTTTTTCAATTCGAACACTAAAGTTTTAATTTTTTTTAATTCGGCCAATACTATCCCAAAATTCCCATATTGACCCTAATTTTTATTTTTTATGAAAAAATAAAAAATAAAAAATAAAAAAAATAACAAATTTGCAGGTGCAAAAATAGCCAGATGGCCAAAGGGGTGGCTACGGCCACCATGAATTTTTTTTTTTTTTAATCTTTTATAAAAAAAATTAAAAAAAAAAAAAATTAGGGCCAATATGGGAATTTTGGAATAAAATTGGTCAAATTGCAAGAATTTAGAACTTTAGGGGAGTGCATTGTAAAAATTGAAACAATAGAAGTCGAATTGAAAATTGTCCCAAACTTTGGGGGAGTAAAGTGTACTTTTTCCTTTTTTTTTAATTTCTATTCAATATATAAGAGGGAAAAAAGGAGAGGCAAGCAGGCCAACTTCTGTTTTCAGGTGAAGGGTGATAATTGAGAAAATGACGAAGCAATTATAGATTTCAAAGATATTTGCAGTTATCGATAGCATCTCAGATAGAGGGCCAACTTTGCCCTAATTTCCATCCAAGTAGTGATTTTCTTAAGATCAATTTGGTTATATATATATATATATATATATATATATATATATATATATATGAGCAGAGAGACACAAAAACATGTAGGCATGTGCAACTAATAATAATAAAACAGCATGCCTATCACCATAACGTGCAAGTAAACATTTTATTTTCATGCTACAATTAGTGTTGATGTGATGTCAATGAGTTTATCATGGTTTATGTCATGCATGTTTCAAACAGCTCATAGATTCCCATAAGTTCAAATTGGACCAGATTATATGCTTTGACATTCTTCCTTTTCTAATTTTAAAGCTTCTTTTAAGTGCATTCTGGCACTTTCTATAGTAAGAAAATCAAATAAATATTTTTAGAGTTTTTTTACCAAATAGACCGGCTTTTTGTTTGGTATAACTTTTTAGGTAATAAAACTACTTCTTAAGCTCCCTAATGTAATTTCCTTGACACAATCTCAAACGGACTCTTAATAAACTTTTATACGATTGTTATACAAATAGAATGACGTGATAATAAAAATCAGATCTTAAAATTTTTTTTTTTACAAGTGCTAATCTAAGAGCATTCTTAGCAGCCTCACCACCAGCCTCACTATTTTAACAATTCACTTTCACTATTCCATTTAAATATTCTTTTTCAAATATTTGTTTATTATTTTTTTTAACTATTAAAGGAAGAGAGAGAAACGAAAAGCAAAAAGAAAGAGAGAGAAATAAGTTGTTTAATCAATAAGTGAGTGAATAGTAATTTTTAAATTTGGTGAGTACTGCTCATCTCACTACTTTTTTTTTTTGTTAAAGTAGTGAGACTGAAAAGTGGACATTTGGTTCATTTTGGTTAGATTGCCTCACCAAAATAACCAAAAAATGGTTTTGGCAAGGCTGCAAGGAGTGCTCTAATAACTGATTCATTATCATATCATCAAGTTGTAAGGGAGTTGTCTAACATACCACACTATTATATAGCATTATTCTTTTAAATTATTAAAAAAATGAGTTGGAGCGATCACTACCCAATTGCATATGATATATACCATAGTGAGGTCATGCATTTTTTACATGACCTTAAGCTCAACTAAAGAACATACCTAGCTAGGGTATGACTTTAAGCTCAACTAAAGAACATACCTTAAGCTCAACTAATGTCTTGATAAAGAGTGATTTCACATGCTCTCCCATGGCAATGGCTGTCATGATGAATTAAAATAATATATGGCCTTAACTACAAAACAATACCCCAAAAACAGAAAAAAAAAAAAAAAAAAAAAAAAAAAAAAAGACCCACCATGAGTCTGTCTCAAGCTTACTATCTGATGTTGCCACAACACCAAAACGCACCCAATTCATTAAAGTTGAAGAGATTTTCTCTATTTTAGTTGAAATGAAATGTATTATTTTACTATTAAAATCTTATTTTGTTGGATATATATATATCATAATGTTCAGATCTAATTCTTCTGTTAGCTCTAATTCCAGTTTGCCACAGGACGTGGTTAACTATGAAAACATTTTGGTTGATGATAATGCTGATTTTAGTAAGTGGAACATCCCAAAGCTGGACGCTAGGGATATCTACAATACTACTTGGTTTCAATCTTCTTTTAAGATTCAATATTCTGTCAAAACTGTTGAACAGACCTTTCCGGTCTCGGGTAATAATCAGACTATTACCTTGTTCAGCAAGCGTTTTGTTAACAATGCTCTTGCAAAGAAATACAGATTTTTGCATGTTGGTTCTGTCCAAGTTGCAGTCAAGGCTTTGACTCGACTCGGTATTAATGCATCTGTTTTGCTTTGTTTGCGTGATGCTCGTTTTCTTGATTTTAAAACAAGCATTATTAGTTTGATTCAGTCATCTTTGTTTGGTGGCCCTGTCCACTTTGATGTTTTTCCAAACATGACTTTGAGTTTAACCGATGTTCATATTCTGAAAGCACTGACGCTGAATATTCTCACATCTGGTTATAACATGGAAGTTGGTAGTCATCCTATTGCTATCATCTATCGTGTTTATTACAAATTGATGAAAACAAATCTTGATCCACGTGCTGTGATTAAGAATACTGGCGAATCGACTCTGTTGATTCAGAGCTCTACTCAGAATGCTCATATTAAAACCCCAAAAATGATTCGGTGGTCGGAGATTGAACTCCCCAACGAGTGGCTTTTGGAGAATGTTGCAAAACCTTCTCGAGTAGTTAACGATGCCTCTAATCTTGATTACATCCAACAATACATGGATGGATCTGTTAAAATCAATTTTGCTGATTTGGGATATTCAAACAGAATTGAACGTCCCCTGTTGATTAACGAACGAAGGAATTCTTTTGCTGGTTCAACGACCTCAGAAGGACTCCGTCGTAGAGATAAAGATGTCGACGAATCCCTTAACGATTCTCCTCATCTTCATCCCACTGTTAGTCCTGGTTTGAAACTCAAAGGAATTTCCACTGATTCCCAAGTTTCATCTGCTTTTTATTCCACGAAAAATCATCCACTGACGGATGACGATCGCGGATCTCTTTCTCCCTCTGCTTCTGATTTTGTTGCTCCAGTTACATCTGATTTTCCCCATCAGTGTAATGTTATCACTGCCCACATCAAAGACTTTTTCTCTGTTATTGATTGGAAAGCTTTGAACAAAGATTTTTCTTCAAAAGAAAATCGTGAGTTGCGGCATGCTTACCGTGCTAAGTATTCTCAAAAGGAACGAGATCGTATCAAGGTCCAATGGGCCGAAGCTATGATCGAGTCCCAGACTCACATTTTGTTTTTTGATTTTCTCCAAAAACATTTTCCGGACGAAAATGATTTGAACGTTGTCAAATAGAAGTTTGTTAAAGAGGATAAATCTGTCGTCAGATCTTCCCATCCTCCCACTACAAATACTCTTCTGGATGTCAACAACATGGTTGTTAAGTGTTCCCCTTTCAAAACTCATGATAAGGACCCTATCACGAACGATAGGAGAATCATTGAGCAAAACAATTTTATTTCCCAATCCATTCATATCATAGGTCAACAGTTAGATCGGATTGAAGATAAATTCCCTTCTTCTTCCTCTGATTTAAAGTTTTCCTCTGTTCCCCCAAAGATTGAAAAACCACTGATTTCTCTCCCTGATTTAAAGAAATCTCCTGGTTTAAAAACCACTTCTCAGAAGAACACTGAGAAAGTGAACAAATTGCTTGCAGAACTGACCGAGTTAAAAACGACTCGTGCCAGTACCTCTGGTCAGAATTTTGCCATGGAAAAAGCTTTTTCATCTGATTCTGAATCCTCTGCTGATTCCACTGATTCTGACATCAAAGTTCTCGAACAAAACTTTGGAAAGATTGAAATGGAGCCAAAACTCCAAAGGATCTTGGACGGATCTAGAACTTTCAATCAGACAAAGAATTTTTATCCAAAACCTACCCCTCCTGATTTACAATTTGAGGAAAGGTTTTTGCATACCCAGTTTTCTGTTTCTGCTGATAAGCTGTATGAATGGAACATTGATGGTTTATCTGAGCAAGAACTGCTCAACAAGATGAATCACATGGCCATGGTTGCTAATGCCTACATCTCAAACCACAATAAAAGTCAAACTGATATTGTGGATTTACTTGCTACTGGTTTTTCTGGTACCCTTCGAAATTGGTGGGATAATTATCTCACTGAGGACAGAAGAAACCAAATCAGGAAAGCAGTAAAATGTGATGAAGAAGGTATACCCATTTTCAATGAGGACGTTGGCATGGGTGAACCTGATGGTGTTAACACCTTGATTTATACAATTATCAAGAATTTTGTTGGAACTCCCTCCAACATTACTTCTCGTATTTCTGATTATTTGAACAATCTTCGATGCCCTACTATGTCTGATTATAGATGGTATCAAGATGTTTTTCTTTCCCGTGTTATGATGAGGTCCGATAGCCAAAAACCTTATTGGAAAGAAAAGTTTATTGATGGTTTGCCCTCATTATTTGCTCACAAGGTTAAAGATGAGTTGATCAGTACGGACACTGGTCTCATCGATTTTGAAAGATTAACCTATGGAGATTTATTCTCCACAGTGAAAAAACTTGGCATTAAGATGTGCATCGATCAAAAAATGATCCGACAGCAGCTTAAGAATGCCAAGAAAGCTAAGTATGAAATGGGAAATTTCTGCGAACAATTCGGTTTGCCTCCTATTGCTCCTTCAAAGAAGCATAAGAAGAAAACCAGAAAAGATTTAGCGAAATCTTCCCCTCCATATTACAACAGAGCTAAGACAAGAAAATTTAATAAACCTAAATTTTCTAAACCTCCCAAACGGAGTAAAGGCTCTAAGTTTGAAAAATATTTTTCAAAGGATAAATGTTTTAATTGTGGAGAAACTGGACACTATGCTGACAAGTGCCCTAAACCTCCCAAAAAGATTAAACAAGAGATCAATGCTTTAAACATCAAGGACGATGAAAAGCAAAAGATTTTCAGAATTTTCCAAAACAATGGGTTTTCTGATTATTCTTCTAATGATGATCTTCCTTCCTCTTCGGATTCTGATTATCATTCTGATTCTTCTGTTTATGAAAATTGTTACAAATTTGAGAACTGTGCTGGTTCTTGCTGCAACACAAAAACTTGTTCAATGATGTCAAAATCGGAAGAACAAGAAGATTTGCTTTTAACTTTGATTTCAAAAATTGATAATCCTGAGTTAAAAGAAGAGTATCTTAAAAAACTTAAGAAACTCATGTTAAAAGATTTTGAAAAACCAGCTACTTCCAAGATCTCTCTTGAAGACACTTTGAAACGTTTTTCAAACCCGAAAAACAAAGTGCTTACTGTCTCAGAATTGCAGCATGAGATTAGTACCATCAAGAAAGATATTGTGAAATTGCAGGCTGACCTGCAAGCTGTGAGAACTGAAAACAAAGATTTACAACAACAGCTTCTGCTGTTAAATCTTAACAAATGTTTTCCAGAAAGTGCTTCCAGTAACGAAGACACTAAAATTTCTGAGCATGATGATGAGGCTGAATCCACCCATAAACCTCTTTCTGATGAGGTTAAGGTTGTCAGTATGATCTCCAAAGTTGTTCCCCCCAAATGGTATTCAAAAATTCATATCCGTATTTCTGATGAATATGCTTTTGATGCTATTGCTTTAATTGATTCTGGTTCTGACTTGAATTGCATTCAAGAAGATTTTGTTCCCAAAAAATATTTTGAACCTTCCACTCAAAGATTAAATTCTGCCAGTGGAAACAAGTTGCATATTGAGTATGAACTCGGTAACATTCATATTTGTCAAAAGAATGTTCGCTTTCATACTTCTGCTGTTCTTGTCAAAAATATGAAAGAAAAAGTTATTCTTGGCATGCCTTTTCTTTCTTTGCTTTATCCATTTTCTGTTGAAGAGATTGGTGTTTCTGCTGTCAAATTTGGTACTAAAATTCAGTTTGAGTTCGTTTCCAAATTTGAGATTGACATTAATAGGTTGATTAATAGGTTTGCAGGACTAGAGTCTGATGAGTACCCTACTCCCATTAGGACTTTGTCTTGTTTAAACACTCCCCCTGACGGTCGTGTTTTACCTACTGTTCATACCTGCACCCATCACATGGCGCATATTATTATAACTGTTTTACTTTGCATCAAAATAATTTTAAAATTATTTTGTGATATTTTAAATATTTTTACATCTTTATTTCTGATTTCTTTCCTTTTGAAATTTTGCAGTGCCACCATGGCAGGCAAAAAAGAAAAAGAGAAAGTTACTTCCAAGGCTCTGACCATCAAGTCAGAGTCTTCCATTGTTCCAACTGCTTCCCCATTACCGTTTTCATCTGTTGCCCTAACCAACAGATTCACCCCCTTTTGTCCTGGTTCCCAGGTTTCATATTCCAGCACTCTTGCTGCCCCCTTTGATCCCTTTGCGGATCCTTCCCAAAAACCCTCCGTCAAGTACGACCGGACGTCGTCAAAATACATGACCCTCCCCTACTCCCAAAATTTATTTTTTTGTTGAGTTAAATCGGGTCTCCCCTTCCCTTACCCCCGGAGATATTGCCGTCTCCTATTTTCCTCCAAACTTTCATTGGATTCCTGAACATCCTTCGAAAAATTTGGCCTATTATTCTGCTATCCTGAAACAAACAGGTTCTGTTTTCTTCAAGGTCATCCCTGATAAGATTAACCTCCAGAAAACAATTTACCACAGTGTTTATTTCAAGAGAATTATTTCGGAAAAAGAATGGGGTAATCACCCTTCTGATTCCAGGTCCCTGAACGGGTTTAACATCCCCTGTAATTATTATGATTACGTGGATGCCTTTTTTAAATTCCTGCTTCATCAAACCTCGAAATTTGAACATTCTTGGTTTGTCTGTTTTGATAAAGAATTTTCTGGTATTCTCCCTCTCTGGTTCTCCCGTTGGTGGAACCAATTTGGTTGTCTCCCTGATATTCTCCCCCTCCAACTTGTTGATGCCTTTCAAATCTTCAAAGGCCATTACAAGGTTGATTCCTATGGAGCAAAGTTTTCAACTGTGCTTCATTTTGTTAAAAAATTCAAGATTCCTTGGATTCTGAGATGGCAATACCAACTCTCGGAAGACAAAATCCAAAGACATTGGTATATCAAATGGTGGGATAAATACTCACTGGTTGATTCCATTGTCCTTGAGGTTAAAAGCATGGCTCGCGCTCCCAAGGCCCTTCCTGCCCCAAAGGCGTCTGCCCTGTCCAATTTGTTGATTCCTCCCAGTGCTTTCTCATCTCCAAAACGAGAAAAAGAAAGTTCCCCTGCTTCCCCCCATTCGGCTTCTTCAAGCTCTTCAAAAAAGAATTCTTCCAAGAAGAAAGAAATGATTGAAGCCTTGCTTGCTGCCCTGGATACTTTAGAAGATGATGAAGACGAGACGTCCAAACCATCTGCTGAGAAGCCCATCCAGGTTCCGCCATATTTTGAAGATTCACAAGACTACTACCCTTACCCAGGGGCAGAAGACATGTGAAGAATTGGACCCCTAACGGTCCTCAATGTTCAGCTTGGTCTAGCCCTTCAAAAGGCTAGTTTTCTCAGGTTTTCCCCAGAGACTGGCTCCATAACGGCCAGTACAGTTCAGTTCGACAGAACTAGCCCGGACGGCTGGTTTCGGATTTTTTGGTTCTCCCTGATCCTGGACGGATCACTGTTCATTCATACTTGGAGTTACTGTGCAAAATCACTGTTCACTTTTACTGTTCATGTCCGGACGACACGCGCAGGATTACTGTTCAGATGCACTGTTCACTCACTGTTCAAGATTTGTCCGCCGACACTACAGTGCCGACAATCTACTGTTCCAGATTGATGCTTTCACTGTTCAGACTGGCGCCAGACGTGCCATGACTGTTTACTTTTTACTGTATTGCTTTTTGACCGCTGGACGCGGCTCATGATTGTAATTTACTGTTTTTTCTCTTCTGAAGCCTATATAACGGGCTCCCCTTCTCCTTTGTAAGGCAGAGGTTTTTTTGAGAGGTTCCTTGAGACACTCTATCCTCCAGCTATTCTTCTTCTTCTTCTCCTTACACTTGTCCTTACTTCAGTAAGTCTGACGCTTACTCAAGCTTAGGTTTTTATCTGTATAATCTGAACGATTATCTGTTATCTATTTTCTTATCAACTGTTTTAATTTCAGTTGTTTATTTTTGATTATCAATTGTCATACCGCCATCTTGGTCGGTTCTACTGCTTTGATTTTCAAACTGCTTATGTTCTGCATCTATTATCACCTACCCCTCATCCCCTGCATCTATATGCATATTGCGCTTCCACCCCCCCCCCCCCCCCCCCGTCTTGGTATCAGACTAATAATGCTTGTTTTAAAATCAAGAAAACGAGCATCACGCAAACAAAGCAAAACAGATGCATTAATACCGAGTCGAGTCAAAGCCTTGACTGCAACTTGGACAGAACCAACATGCAAAAATCTGTATTTCTTTGCAAGAGCATTGTTAACAAAACGCTTGCTGAACAAGGTAATAGTCTGATTATTACCCGAGACCGGAAAGGTCTGTTCAACAGTTTTGACAGAATATTGAATCTTAAAAGAAGATTGAAACCAAGTAGTATTGTAGATATCCCTAGCGTCCAGCTTTGGGATGTTCCACTTACTAAAATCAGCATTATCATCAACCAAAATGTTTTCATAGTTAACCACGTCCTGTGGCAAACTGGAATTAGAGCTAACAGAAGAATTAGATCTGAACATTATGACATACAAACTAAACTCATAATCACTCGTTCAGATTATACAGATAAAAACCTAAGCTTGAGTAAGCGTCAGACTTACTGAAGTAAGGACAAGTGTAAGGAGAAGAAGAAGAAGAATAGCTGGAGGATAGAGTGTCTCAAGGAACCTCTCAAAAAACCTCTGCCTTACAAAGGAGAAGGGGAGCCCGTTATATAGGCTTCAGAAGAGAAAAAACAGTAAATTACAATCATGAGCCGCGTCCAGCGGTCAAAAAGCAATACAGTAAAAAGTAAACAGTCATGGCACGTCTGGCGCCAGTCTGAACAGTGAAAGCATCAATCTGGAACAGTAGATTGTCGGCACTGTAGTGTCGGCGGACAAATCTTGAACAGTGAGTGAACAGTGCATCTGAACAGTAATCCTGCGCGTGTCGTCCGGACATGAACAGTAAAAGTGAACAGTGATTTTGCACAGTAACTCCAAGTATGAATGAACAGTGATCCGTCCAGGATCAGGGAGAACCAAAAAATCCGAAACCAGCCGTCCGGGCTAGTTCTGTCGAACTGAACTGTACTGGCCGTTATGGAGCCAGTCTCTGGGGAAAACCTGAGAAAACTAGCCTTTTGAAGGGCTAGACCAAGCTGAACATTGAGGACCGTTAGGGGCCCATATCTTCAACCCCGAATTATTCTTCATTGTCAAGAGGGCCAATAGAATCAAGGTAGCTTTGAATCCATTGCTTCTTTTTAGAACAATATTTGGGGACAGGAGGAGTAGGAGCAGAATATGGCACAATTGCATCATATCTGCTTGTCATGAGCTCAACTTTTTTAACAATGGGACCAATTTTTGGAGACATTGTCCACGTTTTGCACATAAACCAACGCCTTTCAATTTTCTCTTGATTTCTGGTATATTTCCATTTGAGAAACCAAGGGATTCTGAATTCTCTGGCAAAATAAAGCATGGGAGAAAAAATAGGGTTGTAATGGGCAATAAAGCCTTTACAGCCAACATGTGAGGAGAAAAGATGAAAAGCATAAACAAGAGGACCAGGAAGAACATCAATTGTTAAGCCAAAATAATCCCACCAATGTTTGAACCAAGAGGGAAGCAGGCAATTGAAGTCTTCAACGAAGGTTATAAACCAAAAGTGTTTGGACTCAGAATTCTGGTAAAGCATAAAGCGAAACCAGGCATTGACATAGTCATAATATGAGAAACAAACTGGGGAATTAGAAGACTGAAGAAGTTGAGAAGGGTGAGAACCCCATTCTTCTACAGAGATGAATTTAACAATGTAGGCAACAGTCCCGATAGCCGTTCCAGGGTTATCTTTTTTGGGAATATTCCTGAATTTGATGGATTTGGTTTTGATAAGAATATCAGTGAAAAATGATAGATCCTTCAAAGGATGCTCAGGGATCCAATGGAAATGAGCAGGGAAATAATTGAAGGCTAATTGTCCAGGAGTCCTGGTGAGATCTTGCGAAGAGAACAAATATTGAGAAAATGGTAGGGTAACCCAAGGGAATGATAAGACAATTGGGTTAGAATTTGGTTCTGTCTGAGAACCAGGTTGGGAGCTGGATTCCGTCCGGGAATCTGAAGCAAGGGGAATATAACCATGAAAAGCAGAAGAATCTGATTGGACAATAAGTGGGGATTTCCCAAAAACTGTCGAAGTATGGGTTACAGGTTCTCCAAGAAAATCAAGGGGAATCATGTCAAGTGGGATGGAGGGGCAAGGCTTCAAAACAGGGTTAACCTTTTCCTTTTCCTTGTTGCTGGCCATTGTGGCACTGCAAGAATTCACGGGTAAGAAAATCAGGTATTGAATTGTTGGAGCCTTTGATGTATTCAATATCAAAATCAAAAACACTCAAAATAGCTTGCCATCTGGCAAAAATCTGTTTTGATGCAATATTTTCAACATCCTTTTTCAAAATATACTTAGCAGATTTACAATCGATTCGCAAAAGAAATTTTTGATTGAGCAAATCAGACTGAAATTTGGTAATGCACAAAACAACAGAAAGTATTTCTTTCTTAATAGTACTATAATTAATCTGCGCAGAATTCCAAGAACCAGAATGGAATCGAACAATTTGTTCAGAAGGTTCTGGGTTAGATTCTGATGGAACAACTTGTTTTAGGATACCTCCAAAGCCAATATCGGAGGCGTCAGTGTCAACAATCTTGAAAGAATTATCAGAAGGGATGCCTAGACATGGAAGAGTCTTGACATGGAGTTTGATTTCTTTGACAAGAGAGGTATGGATATCAGTCCAAGGGGGAGGATTGCCTTGCAACCTTTCAAATAAAGGTTTACAATGTTTTCGCAAATCCTTGTAGAAATCCGCAATATAATTCAGGGAACCAAGAAATCTTTGAAGCTGGGATTTCTCAGTGATGATATCAGGAAATTTATCAGCAAACTGAATTGCCCTGTCAATAGGACGAATCTGGCCTTTAGAAATATCAAACCCAAGAAATCTGATTTTATCTTGGAAGAGTTTGATCTTTTTGGCAGAAACAACAAGCCCGTTGTATCGAATGGTTTCTAGAAACGATTTCAAATGTTTCCAGTGTTCATCGATGGACTTTGAGAAAATAAGGACATCATCAATATAAACAATGGTGAAATGGCTGAATGGGTTGAAAATATCGTTCATGATATTCTGGAACTCACTCGGGGCATTTTTCAAACCAAAAGGCATGACATTCCACTCATAATGACCAAAAGGGGTAGTAAAGGCCGTCTTGTACCTATCACTATCCTCAATCTGAACTTGCCAAAATCCTGACTTTAAATCAAACTTAGAGAAGACAACAGCGTCGTTCAGACGGCTGACCAGATCCTTCCTATTGGGGATAGGATACCTAATCCACTCTAAAACATCATTGAGGGGCTTGTAGTTAATGACTAACCTAGGAGCACCTCGTTCTAACTCAGCATTTTTCATGACATAAAAAGCAGCACAAGACCAAGGAGACTTACTCTTTCGAATAATACCCTTAGTAAGCAAATCAGCAATTTCTTTTTGACAAAATTCTAAAGTTTCGGCATTCATTTGAATAGGCCTAGCTTTAGTTGGAATTTTGTTTTCAGAGAAATCTTTAACATAAGGCAAAGAGACAATATGCTTTTTCCTGTGCCAAAAAGCATTAGGAAAATCAGAACAAACAGAATCAACAATCAAGGTATTGAAAACAGAAATTTTTGATTGCAAAAGCTCGTCCGAGAGCTGTTCAGCAATCTTTTTATACCTTAATTCTTGTTTGAGGAAATTGAGTTGTTTATGCTTAGCAGAAACTAAATTTAAACAACCGTTATCAATTTCAGATTCAGTAGCAAAAGGAAATTTAACTTCAAAACCCATTTTAACAGTTGAGACACCTGTGTCATCAATTGTTATGGGGTAAAGCATGGCAATGAAAGGCAAACCAAGAATGACTTTGTCAGTCATATTTTTAACCAAAACAGCAGGGATATGAAAGCAAACATTGTTTTGACAAACATGAACATTGTTTAATTCATACTTGATATTCAACTTTTCTCCACTGGCTGAATGCAACCGTTCTGTGGATTTTTCAAAATATTTGCTTGGGATTAAACCTTCTTGGATGCAATTTAAATCAGCACCAGAATCAATCAAAGCAACAACATCAAGAGTAAAATCAGGAGAAACAATGATATGCACGTTAGAATGCCATTTGGGAGGGACCACTTTGTTGATCAAATTGACAAAATGGGTTTTTTCAGAAACAGAGATGGGGAGTTGCTTATTCTTTTTTAAATCAACCATTTCATTCCTGATATTACGAATCTCGTATTTCAAGTCTGAGATTGTAACTGCTTTGGATTTTTGTTTTGAAGATTCTTCCAAAGTTTTTTCAGGAGATGTTTTAGTATTGCTTTGTTCCTCTTGATTGGTCAGAACAGAACAGGTACTAATACAATTGTAGTTGATTCTATTAAGAAGAGCAAACTCAAAATCTTTCGTAGGATTGATAGATCCGTTCCAGATCTTTTGGAGTTTTAATTCCGTTTCAATCTTACAAAAGTTTTGTTCAAGAATTCTGATGTTGGAACTAGCCATATTTTCTGAAAACTCAAATTTCTATATATATATATATATATATATGACGCATGTAGTGAAATCGAATATCATTTAAAAAAAAATTTAATTCGTTAAATAAAATAAAGAGAAATGCTAATACTTGACATAGCTTTTAAAATTGCCACCGGTTCAAGATTAAGAGGGTGCTTGTTAACATCTCTTTTTTCAAATAAATCAACATCAAAACATTTTTATTTTTTTATATCATATCATTCACTTTTTATATCACATCATTTACTTAATTTTCACTACTTTTCAAATAAATAAAAAATCACTATAAAACAAAATATTTGAACTTTTTAATACCACTTTTTCACTTTTCTATACTAATTATTACACTCTTTTTTTTTTTTCTCTCACCAAACATAAACATAGTTTGGGGATGGCATGTTGTTTAATAAACAACCCTTAAATAGCGATTCATCTCAAATCTAATGATGATTTTAAAAGTTAAACCAAGAAGTATGGATGTGTGTAACACACGCAACCGACACTTCTTTCACCAAATCATGCCACCTCATCTAAGATTTGGATCCAATTCCTAAGAGGATTAGCCTTTTGGGTTAAATACTAAATTAGTCATTGGGTTTCATTACTTTATTTTTTTCTCCCTAGGATTTCATTACTTTATTTTTTCCCCCAAGGGTTTCATTTTTATCACAGGAGATCCCTATGGTTTTGATAATAGACCAAGTTAGTCCTCTGTCAGTTGACCGTTAGTTAACTTAACAGAATTCCACATGGACCAATCAAATGTTGACACGTGGCACCTACTTAATTTTTTTTAAAAAATTAAAAAAAAAATGTATTTTCGAAAAAAAAAACAAAAAAAACAAAAAAAAACAAAAAAAAAAAAACAAACAAACAAACAAAACAAAACAAAAGAAAAAAAATTGGGGGTGGCCATCTGGCCGAATGGGGGTCGCCGAGCCACCCCCTTAGCTCCAAGGGGGTGGCTCGACCACCCCCATGGAGCCTAGGGGGTGGCCGAAACCACCCCCAATGGTGGTTGGGGGTGGTTTCGGCCACCCCCTTGAAACCACCCCCAGTGGGTACTGGGGGTGGCTCGGCCCAAAACCACCCCCAATTTTTTTTTTTTTCTTTTTTGTTTTTTTTTTTCGAAAATACATTTTTTTTAATTTTTAAAAAAAAAAAATTAAGTAGGTGCCACGTGTCAACATTTTATTGGTCCACGTGAAATTCCGTTAAGTCAACTAACGGTCAACTGACGGAGGACTAACTTGGTCTATTATCAAAACCACAGGGATCTCCTGTGATAAAAATGAAACTCTAAGAGAGAAAAAATAAAGTAATGAAACCTCATGAACTAATTTAGTATTTAGCCCTTAGCCTTTTTCTTACGCATGGTAACTCATCTCCACTTACTTCTCACCAACTCCTCTTACTTTGGTGACTCCCAAAAAAAAATTGTCATATGTCCTTTTTAGTATATGAAAAACACTTTTTTTTTCTTTTTTTTTAATAGAATTTTATCAACTTTGTTAATGTTAACGTTACCAGAAGAACATGTACTTCTCACGTGCTCAATGAACACGTTACAATTTTGTAGTGTTTAAAGTTCCTCCGACCTATCCTTAATAAAACCTGCTTAATTCTTTTTTTTTTTTTTCTTTCGTATTATTAACTGTTGATAAAGTACTTTCTTACACAAAAAAAAAAAAAAGTACTTAGATTCGAGAGATTTAAAACGACTAATTAAAGAATCGTGTTCATTTATCCAAAAAAAAGAATCGTGTTCATGCCAACCCAAATTTTCATCCATATTCATATAGAAGGAATCCGGATTTGAATCTTTTCTTTTCATTTGTTATAAAACCGTATTACGTATGCACTAACCAAATCCCCAACCCCAACCATGGTAGAACACACGTTTTATACCAAATAATACACATGTACGCATTTTCGTGAAAACAAAACCCCGTTTACTGAACAAAATTCCAATGTTTTCAAAAGAATCTTGCTTTTTACATTTAAAAGTATAATGCACATATTTTTATTTTTTTTAATAAAAGTGCACCAGTTCGACATTTTGCTGACTTTATAGCTCTCTGTCATGCCCAATCGTATAATTATAAATAATACGATTAAAAAAATTTAAATTATTCGATTCAACAAGGCATAATCTAACAAATCTAACGCTTGTGTTAATCTAGACTTTTGATGAAAATCTGAAATATATCTATACATAAATTTTTTATTTTTTATTTTTTAATTTCTAATTTTTATCCCAAATCTGAAACCAAAAGAAGCATTGAAAAGGCTCTAACAGCATAAATATCAAATTGCCAAAACTAGGCAGGCCTCATGTTGGCATCTTATATTACGCACAAAATATAAATTCAAAGGCTCTGAGCAATATTTCTGTCACCAGAACATCACAGGCTGTAACAGAACCCAAAGGCTCCAATTAAAAGGGAACCTATTTCCAACCCAAGAAGAAACGTAGTTTTTGTTTCCCATCCATCCATATGTACTTCCCCCATCCACCCGAAAAAAGTCTCCCACTAAAGGAACAACTTATTTGGCAAGCAATATCTACTGATAAAATCCATCTTTTTTCACCAAAATACTAAGTAAAATTTAGAAGAAGAAAAACAGAATGCTCTACAGAAGTTGCTGTCACAATCCATCTACATGTTGAAACAAAATACCTGCAGAACAAGGTCTGTGTCATCAAAACCTTCATGAATCAAAACTAAGGACACAGAAAAGAAGAACCAATTTGTACACGTGTAAGAGTATGATTCTCCAGATAACTTGAACAAATCTAACTTCGTACAAGAAACTGAAGTTCCTAGAAGCAAATCAAACATAAAACTAACCAGATATAGGGTCCATTTGGATTTGCGATTTAAAAATAGTAACGCAATTTGGCCTTTAAAATCCTAGTTTACCATTTAAAATCATACATTTTTAAAAACATACCTCCTTACTTGCGATTTGAAACACAAATTTTTCTACATTTTCATATTGCAATTTTTTAAAAATTCAAACGAAGCAATTTCTGCGATTTGGTTTAAAATCACACTTTTGGCCTATAAAATTGCAGTGACAAACGCACTCATAGTTGGAATCTAAAATGATCATAAAAGTATACAAGTTTCAAATTGAGGTTACATCAACATAAAAGATATTGATGGGACTGTGCCCCTTAGCACAATTATCAAACATAAGATAATATGATCATGCCTAACATAATTGTCTTAATCTTGTGAAGGCCGGCTATAGATTCCAACAACCTATAAGCGTCCAACATAACAGTGTGTTTGGTTGTATAATATCATTATTTTTTTGAGTTTAATGTTTACAGTAGTAGATCATGACCACCATTCGTAAGAGGCAAAGGAACAGTGATGAATAAATTATATGGAACTGACAAAGTGAAGATATTAGCAAAGTTCACGTAACAATATAAATAAGCTTAAAATCTTTGAGCAGCAATATTTGGAGCAGAAGACAAGGAGGGGCATTTGCCGGACAAGACTAGATTTCTGTTTATTAGAAAGAGCAAGCAAGGCTGGGAGAGAGATCTAAACATTTTAGAGTCTATAAGGATAAATGGCCCTGATTCATTCTCTGACAGTGGCAAATCATATTGTGGATTCAGGAGCTGGGGCTTAGATTCTTTTAATATGCCTATCTGAACGGGATTCATAACAGGGCTAGATTTACAGGCATCTTCACATAAAATCATTTCTAACTTTGACTATAAAGCATAGAAAATCTACCTAAACGTACCATTAGCATGCAAGATGAAGCCAATAAGAAAGTTTTAGGAAGGACCACAATTTTATTTCAGGAGTAATTTATTTGCAAGCAGAATGAATGAAGGGACCTCCCCACCACAGGCAGTGTTTATAGAAAATTTTGGAGGAGCTCATCATTAATGTGGGTTACGGTTTACGAAAAGTGCCAGGCAAATAACTGTACAAGCAAGCATGATAGCAAGATTGCCAGCAATTATTTGGAAAAGTGCTTCCTATTTATTTATTTGATAGGTAATTCAATCTTATTGGAAGTGCAAAGGAGCGCAACTCAAATACATAAGGAGTTTACAAGAGAGACACCCAACTAGGTAACAAAAGAACACAACTCAAGAAATTCTAGGAAATTAGAAAAGAGAACTATTGTAGGAAGCCATCAAAACATTAAGAGACTTGAATATCATATCTCTCAACTCTATCATTGTTCTCTCACAATTATCAAATTTTTTATTGTGTTCTCTCCAAATACACCACATTAAGCATAGGGGAACTGTCCACCAGACTTCTACATCAAGGTGGCTACCAAACTGGCCTCTCCAACTAGCCAACAGTTCCACCACCCGTTGAAGCATAACCCCCTAATATACAGCCCACCCCCCATCCCTTTCCCCACGCCCTTTCCGGTGTAAGCAAAAAATTAATTAGGTCTTTAAAAAAAAATAAATAAATAAAAAAATTAGAGCACCATCCAGAAAATCCATTAGAAATACTCGTCGGATTTTGTCAGCAGCCTGAATATGGAAACCCACTTTTGAATCCCACGCGGGGTAATTTTTTCTGCTATCCATATAGGAACCCGCTTAGTGTTGACTCTAGTTTGATGTTAGTGTTGTTATTTTCCTATTTAATATTTTAGCTTGCCTTTTCTTGTTATCATTTCCTTCTTTGCTGATTTATTGCCTTTTAGGGTGTCTCCTTTTGTAATACAATTGAAATTGAGTTTTTATCGTTTTCTCTCAAGCTTTGGCTCATTCTTTCTAGTAGAAGACTTCGCTCCTTCTATTCTATATCTCACACACTATTCGCTACGTCACACTCTATTTGTATCTCTCACGCTATTCGCTACCACACACTATCCCAACAAGACGGAAAACCAAAACCCAGAAACCTCTAACAACTTCACAGGCGAGCAAAAGATGATCAATGGATCCCCAATTAATCTTGCACATGCAACACCAATCCATCACCATAATGCTGCTTTATTTCATGTAATCCACGGTCAAAATCTTCCCTACAATAATTATTAGGCACCCCTAAGTACACTGGAAGTATACACAAGGAAGCACCTAACTAGAAGGAGCAATCTTCCCTAACGCAAGTATGAGATTTACACCGACCACAAGAGTCTTAGATGCTTCTTCACCCAGAAAAAGCTAAACATGAGATAGTGTAGGTGGCTAGAGCTCATCAAAGACTATGACTGCACCATTCAATACCTGCAGTAGCAGATACACTGAGTTAGAAATCGAGAAGGAAAGGATCAGCAGTAGTACCTACCCAATCGCAACCAGTCCTAGAATGGAAAAGCTCAACCTAGATGTAATGCCAAGAAAGGAGCCAGGGTTTGTCGCAACCCTAGTGATTCAGTCTATGACAGTATAGAGGATCAAGGAAGCGCAGGAGCGATCCGAAATGCGCCGAGCTCAAGGTCATGGCCTTTAGAGGCAAGACACCCCTCTACTAGGAAACGAGGGACAAGATCTTGAGATATGAAAACCGGGTATGCGTACCAGATGACGAATTGTTAATAAGGGACATCTAGAGCACAACTTCTCCACCCCTTCCCCTCTCATCCTTACAGAACGACAATAAAGCCTCTCTGGCCACCCCCTCCATATTTCGCCACAGCCAAAGCAGCCATAATTGTTGGAGCATGTGCAACAAAAGCATTGCTAACTACCCTTGAGGTTCTCACAAACTCCTTCAACCCCACTCTGAATCACCACCTCCATGGTGGCCAACAACTATACCATGCCAACCTTACCCATGTAAACTGCTTGCGAAACACCCCTACTTTTATTCACAATCTGAAGCATTGATCGCCCCTCCTCTCCGAAAGCTCAAAAACTTCGCTTCAACAAAAAAACAACTCAAAAACCTCATCGCAGAATAGTGCAGACGAAAGACTAGAATGACGCCGATGCCAGTGATAACAGCAGGCAACAGAGAAACATTGAGACGCACCAACACGAGAGAGAGAGAGAGAGAGAGAGAGAGAGAGAGAGAGAGAGAGAGAGAGAGAGAGGCCTACTTGATTATAGTGATATTGAAGGTCAGTATTATATTGTATAAATTAGTTTTCAGTCTAGACACAAGTACCTGTACAGGATATGGTCCAGTATGACGGATCTTTCAGCTGCCCTGTAGAACTTTCTGAGGATCAAGTTGCCCACTACAGTAACTGGAAGGAACGGCAGAAAGCTCCTGCCTTCCTCTCCACTCCTCGCCAGGTTTCAGTGTGATAGGTTTTTCAACAGCAGCAGCCTCCACACATAGCATATGCTTGTACTCATCGTCTCCAAAATCAGTCATAGCCTTTGCCTTCTTATCCCAGGGATTCCATACCACTGCACAAGAAAAAGAAAATGACAAAATATAAAATATACGAGGTATTTGACCACATTGAGAAGGTTGCATCAAATAACAAATCAGGATGCTCAAAAATGGGGAAGTCCCCAAAACTAGGATATCTAGACAAAAATTGATACCTTTGTTACTTTGTATTAGTATTGATCAAATGATTAAATTTATCTTTCTATCAGCTTAAGTTTTTGGGACAAGTAATGATTTAGCAATGGTATCATAGTCAAAGGTCTTGAGTTTGAATCTTAACTCTTTCATCTACCCCTATTTAAATTAAATATTCCACGTGTTGAGCCTCACCTACTAAAAAGGAGTTTGAGCCGACACGTAAGAGAGAATATTAAAGTATTGATTAAATGACTAAATTTACATCTTCCCATCAGCTTAAACTTTTGGAACAAGTGGTAATTTAATACTTAGTTTATAAACAAAACTCATTTGGTAAATTATTTTCTCCAAAGGTTTCTAGTTGATCTTTACCAAGAGATTGCTTTTTTGTATATAGTTCATCTTAAAATAAACTATATTCATAATATCTTCTTTAGATGGAAAATTAGTCATGCCCAAGGTGGCTCAAGATTTAAGTAAAAGCATACATACCAAAGGGAGAAAGATAAAGATGTTTTTTCCAGTAGTTGATCCTAGACAACTCTTTACTTATTTACTGTATAAACGAAAAGACCTTTGAATAAGGTTGGAAAGACACCCAGGGCTAAGCAGAATAGAAGTATGGAGCGCAAGAGCACTTTATGAGAGAAAAAAAAATTGGGAATTCGATACAGAATAAAACTTCAAGAAAACATTATTGGGATAGCAACAGAACATGGTAAAATTTACCAGCATCTGGAAGTCCATCCTTGCGTATTACAAAGGTCCTCTTTTTTTCATGATCAAGAATTGCAATCTTTGTAGGAGTGCTCAGATATATCTTGTCCACCTATTTAACCAAGAAGACTTTAGGAAGCATTAAAATCAAACTGTCTTAAGCAAAACAAAAAGTGCATATTTAACTCACTTCTGACTCAAAAGTTATTGCATCCCCTTGTTCAGTAAAACGCTCCCTATTCTGCAAGTTGTCAAGATAATCCAGTGTCTCCAGTCCTTCTACCCGAACTTCACTGGACACATACAACTAAGCTATTATATACAACCTAAAACAGCATATTATAGATTCAACTGTATGTTATCCAGAAATAGTTGTAAGTTGGCCAGGAAAAAAGAACCACGAAACTGATATACATGTTGATATAAAGATAATAAAAATAAAATAAAATAAAATGACAATGGGTGAGATTGTTAGTTGGGCAGAAGAGAAATTGATTACTTTGAAATTGACCCACCCAAAATGTCCTCATGACGGTTCTTTTTTCTCTCTTCTTCCCTCACCTATTAATTTGTCTTCATTTTTTCTTTTTTTTTTCTTTTGGATTGGGAGAGGGGGAACGTTCATCATAATGATATTTGATTAGTACACACCGAGTCTTGAAACCCTCTCTTCATTGTAATTACAGATCCTCAATTTAAAACTTATTCCTCTCTTTGTTGACCTCCATATAGCATGACATATTGTCCATAGTTTACACTCCAATCAAATAAAAACTACCAGAAACATACCATAGTACTAGACACAAAAGTTTCTAACCCAAATTTAATTCTAAAACATAAAAATACAAATTAAAAATCTCACATTCTTTGCCCAAGTTCAGACAGAAACTAGTATCAAATTTCACCTATTTGAGCAAAACTTGGTATATTCAGATATTCTGGTCAACTCTAGTTTATAAGAAGTTCCATCCCAAGTTTTGCAACATTTTCACACGTCCGGGTTTTAGTTAAGCAAAAAAAGCTAACAAAAACAGGATTAAGAAAAAACGTGAACTGAAAAACCAAGCTATGGTATAAATGAGGACAAAGCTAGCTGTCTACACCCAGTGAATTAGCTTTAAGCCTCGTTTGGTTCGCGAAATAGACCTCCGGAAAGGAATAACTAATTCTACGGTATAGGTATTCCTTTGTTTCGTTACACACTATTCCTAGGAATAGTTTATTCCCATGGGATTACTAATCTCATACACACAGGATTAACTAAGCCACTCATTTAGCTAATCCTTAAGAAATGAAATACATTTTTTAAAAATACACATAATTTTTTCTTTTTTTTAACTTGAAACAAAATAAAAAATATGAAAAATAAAATGGGTGGCTTGACCACCAATTGGGGTAGGCGGCCACCCACAGATGAGGTTGGGGGTGGTCGCACCACCGTCGCATTTTAGGGTGTTCGTAGCCGCCCTAAATTTGCTTCAGGGGTGGCGGAGCTCCTCTGGGTGGTCACAACCACCCCGTAGGTCGTCGGGGCCACCCCCGTTGCTTATCAGGGTGGCCCCATTTTATTTCAGGTTTTTTTTTTTTTTTTTTTTAATGAGTTTGAAAAAAAATATATTGGGTTTTTAGAAAGTCTGATTCAATTCCAATTTTTGCATGTATTGTTACCAAACTAAGAAATAGGAACAGCTATTCTATTCCACACTCTTCTATTCCTAATAGTAGCTATTCCTTTTCCAATGGACTAAACATTCCGCGAGCCAAACGAGGCCCTAGTGATCTACACCCAGTTAATAAGTTATACTCGAGTATCTTGCAAGTGAAGTTTCCTTTAGTTAAGACTCTCTTCATAAATAGTACCATAGGCAGTGGACCTTCAATGGCCCGTAAAGCACCTCAAGACCAAGCTTACAATCATAGTGATTTTTAGATACTGGGATTAACCAGAAAGCACAGGAACCTAACTTCAATACACACTGACCTTTTGCAACGCTTGTCAATTCGTGAGGGAATCATACTTATAACCTCGACTGACCATATCTCTATATTCTAATTTATAATAGATAACACAAATTGTGGCAATGGGACTAAGAAAATACAGCTTCCATAAGTGAGAAAAGTGGCTAAATTTATGCATGATAAACAATCTGATAGAACAATTATCACCTAGCAGCCGCATCTAAAGTAGACAAGCATAAACCAAGTTTGTCAATCACCTGATATCTGAAACAGAGAAATAGGTGTGATATGCAAATGTGAATGTGAATGGCTTTCCATCAGTGTTGGTATTCCTGATGCGAGATGTCAACATCAGGTCTCCTCCAGGTCCCAATGCTACCCTCAAACGGAACTCAAAACTAAAATTGACATAAAGAAAAATAAATAAAATATTTCAAAAAAACCTATCCTACAAAACAAAAAAGGTTATGAAGATTCTAATCAGAATCTCACTTTAATATTCAGAAACACAGGTCAAAAAACAATATAAAAAAAGGGGGAATAAGAAAGTGAAAAATGTTTTCAGGTACTTACCCATGAGGCCAGATCTTCATATCTTCTTCAGAAGGCTTAAGGATTAAATCAACAAAAGTCTTGCTGGAAGTAGTTGTTGGAAAAGGAGGTGGGTCGGTTTCAATTGTCCAAAACCTGTTTCTTGCAAACCCATGCTGCTCAAGAGAACCAAGATTGCTAAACTGCATATACAGAGCATATTTCACTGACCATGAAGAATGGTTGCAAATCAGGCAAGAAAGGAAACCGTAGAAGAACATACTTGAGGAAAGCATATTGGAATTCCTCCACGAATTGCTTTTGGAGGCTTAAATACAGCCTGCACAAGACATAACATACATTCATTTTGGGTAATAGGGTGAAAAAAATTAAGCACATAGATCTGAGTTGGAAGGAAACTATATCAAGAGGTTCCTTCAGCTCTCTTCCCATTATTCCATGAACAAATAGCAAAAGAGTATTTTAATAACTAAGGGTTATGTGCAATCATATTACTAAAGATGCGAGACATGTACTATAAAAATATTAAGTTAGCACAGCCGGCTAGTTGTACAAAGATTAAACTGAAATGATTAGTTATTCTTTTTTCCTTCTTCGTTATTAACTCCAATTTTTGTTTTTCTCTTTAGCTTCAACTTCTCACAACAAAAATAGCATAACAAAAGGCAGATGAGGAAATCTTTATAAACGAAAACCAAGCATGGAAGTCTCAAAGATGGTACAAAGCATATAACGATGAAAAAACAAGTATGCCAGCTAATTCGAAATTGGCTGTAAGCTTCATTGGTCTTGCACGGTCTATATAGAAGTCAACTAGGAGTAGCTAGATGGATAATCTTAATCAGCTCTATAGTCAACCAAAACAGAAGGGATATTAGAGAGGAAATCTTGTTAGTAACCAAAGTTTACTTCTACATTCAAATTCCTTTATCATACAAGTCTTTGCTACCTAGGTGACAGGACACTCCTTCATTTGAGGACAATAAATGTATAACTACCAGCGAGACCAGAGAGAGTTCTTAAGAATCAAGACAGATATAAACTTTTTTTGATAAGTAAATACAAGTCGAGACTTATCCATAACAATAGGAGAGAAATTTCCAGTTCATAGGAAATTCTAAAACTGACATGAGTCCTAAAAACTAGCATGTAGAAGCACGTATTTTTTTAATAGCATGTGCTTCTCATATGCTTTTCTAATAGCTTAAAGGACACATGTCGCTTTTAGAGACTGGTTTATAGAAATTTCTTACAAATCAGTTTGTACAAAATTTGTGTCCATAACAATAAGTCCACCACTAGTACAAAAATTTGGGAGTGTGACTGGCTTTAAGAACTTTGCACTTTCATATTTATATACATAAATCAGCATACACAGATCAAGATAAGTTTTTTTTTTTTGGATAAGTAATAAGAAGTTTTATTAAAAGCGTAAGGCACCCCTACGTACATTGGAAGTATACAAGCGGAAACGCCTAACTAGAAAAAGAAAAGAGAAAGCCGAAGCTCACCCACAAAAGAACCCCAACAAACCCACCCAAAAACCCTCAAAAACAAATACGCAAAGAAGCCCAAAGCCCTCAAAACCCACACGAATCGTTACATCACAATAGTCTTGCCCTTCCTTCTCCGAGGAGACGCGCTAGCAATGCCGTAATTAATAGAGCTTTCCAAATTTAACAGTTCTCTCTTGACCTTAGCCTTAGGCTGCGCGACCTTTATTTCCTGAAGGAAATTCTCTTTCACCTCATTCAGCAACACCAACTTCCGATCATCCTCTTCATCACCATCTAGCCCCTGATTAGGAGGATCGGGGGATAGCTTCCCATTGCATGCTACCTTATTTGCCCGACGAAAATCCTCCTCCATGACCTTCAAGCTCGCCATATGCGGATCATTGTCCTTAACACCTGCCCTCATCCACTCAATCAGCCACTTTTGGGGTTTGGTCAAACCATTTTCAACAATTATGGTGTCAGAAGTGCCTTTGGTCCCTTTCTCCATCGGACTTATGCCCCCTCATCGGATTAGTGTTCTTAGGAACAGGCTTCACTTGAGCAATGTAAGTAGCAAACCCAGCGACTGGGTCGGAATGATATTGTACCAGCGGAGTACTAAGGGATTCCACCGTCTCAAGAAGAAGAGAATCATTCACCCGGCTTCCTCGTTCTTTCTTAGCTCTCCGATAGTAGCTTAACATCTGCTTGTTAAGAACTATGGGAGTCCCATTTTCCGATAACCCAGAAATTGAGCGTATTCTATCTCCCAAAGCTAGCTCCTCTAACGAATGGCCAAATCAAGATAACTACAAATAAATGTTTGCTTTTTGTGTAGAAAGGTGATTAATTCACGCATATGGTGCGTATGCATGCTGCAGGATTCTAGAATGTAGACACTGAGAAACAAGGTATAGACTGTGATTTGTATCTTTAGTCTGAAATGCGGCCAAATTGGAGAAGAAAACACTTGATTCAAGTAAATGATATGTTTGCTAGGACCTGTTCAATGCTTAAAAAAATAGATAAAATAAAAAATTATTTTCCCATTTTAGTTAAAGTGCAGATTGGCTTATAGCATGGTGATCAAAGGCGTCATCTTTGATGAGGTCGGGTCTTGGGATCATTTCCAACTATTTGGACAAAATATTAAAAAAGAAAGAAAAGGAAGAAATGAGCAACATAAAGTATTTAGGATAAAAAGGTATTTGTCTAAATTATCTTGTATATTTGCAATTTATGTAAGAACAATGAAGATCTAGTTGATTCCAAGCTCTAGCACACAGGTTTCTAATAGACTTAAGTAATATGAGGAGCCACTTTTGTTTTTTTTTTTAATAACTAGAGGAAGTTCATTAATGGCACAAGAGACGCAACCCAAGTACACAGGGAGTATACTAGAGAAACCACCAATAAACCAAGAACGAGAAAAAAGATTACAAAAATCTACAAAACTAGAGGTATGGGGAAAATAAAGATCCATTGAAAGAAGGATTTAAGAAAACAAGTTAGTTGATTCACTCGTTCTCTGGCGATATCGAAGCTTCAAGCGTTCTTTTCTCTTCGAATGTACCACATTAAAAAGTAAGGAATTACATTCCAAACAATATTGATATCTTTCAAATAGACCCTTCTTTTCCAACACGCCAAAAGACCCACCAACCATTTAGGCATAACCTACTCTACCCCAAACATTTGAAATACCATAATCCACAAATCTCTTGCGACATCACAATGAAGAAGATGATCAGGGGTTTTCCCACACTTTTTATACATGCAACACCACTCTATCACTATGATGTGATGCTTGCAAAGATTATCCAAAGCAGAAATTTTCCCTAGGGAAGCTGTCCAAGTGAAAAAAGCCAACCTTAGAGGAGCCTTACCCCTCTAAATACTCTTTGATGCAGGAGAAAATCGACAGAATTTTAATTTTAATTATGCATGTGTATTTTAAATTTCCTTTTTAAGAAGGATTGGGTTTTCCCTTTTCCATTAGGATTTTGTTTTTCTACTAGGATTAGGTCTTCCTTTTCGAATTAGGTTTGGTTATCTTTTTTCTTGTTAAATTAGGATGTGTCTAGCCTATATAAAGGCATCTAGTCTTTGTCATTTTTAAATTTAATTGAACTATCAATTAAATTTAAGTCTTTTAGAGTTATTTCTCTGTTTGCTTATTTGGGGCAATTAGGGTCTTTCTCTTCCCTATTTGTTACTTTCTTTCTTCCTGAATTCTCTTTTCAATCTTCAATTCTTAGTTTCTACTACTATCATACGCTGTCAGAACAATCTTAGTTCTGTCCGGCGTCACTCTTCCAAGGGAAAGAATAGTCAACGTTAGAAAAAAGAACCTTGTAGAAGAAGAGACCCTAACCGTAACACCTAGTTGATAATTGTCTAAGGGTGACCGAGTAACATTGATTGAGTAACAGAAATAATGCCATTGGTAACCAACTTCCTTATTGTGTTGCATCTTCTATTAGAATTAGTAATCCGGTGGAAGAACTTGGTATTTTAATCCCCCTCTCTTAACGGTAACGCCTACAACTTTTGTCTCCAACACACCACCTCCAAAACAGTAGTCTTTTCCAACTTCGCTAGAGCGACATCCTTCATCAATTTTTCTTCCCCAGACAGAGGCCTCTACTCATCAACCACATCTAGACTTTTTAGTTCTTCAAGAAGAGTCCTTTCCTTCCATTCTTTTTAACGTTAGCAAACTCCAATTCATTTAACTTTTTTAAGTCAGCTTTCAAAGATTTTAACTTCTAAGCTAAAACTAAACTAGGGCACCCTTGAAAGTAGTAAAAGTATCACTAGGGCCTCACCTTCTTAACAAAACCTTCTATTTTTCACATCTTTTCAAATTTAAAGTAGTTTCTACCCCTCTGAGATTCAATACAATCAAGAAAGATAGGAAACAATCTGAAAGAAATCTAGGTAACCTACTCTAAGCAACATCTGGAAAGTGAGCCTCCCACTCGGGAGAAATGAAAAACCTGTGAATTCTAGACCATGACGGGGAATCCAGGATGTTAGACCAAGTGAAGCTTCCACTTTGGAGAGGTATACCCATAAGAGTATTTTGTGTCTGAGTTGTTAATGATTTTAGGTAAAGAACCCTCCAAAGCAAGGCTACTTTGTGTACCCACTCCTGTTAAGTAAACTTCGGACCCGTGTAAAGCGCTCCCTCTACAAGGATCAGGTAAAATTCCAGCTTCAAATAGCTTGGTATTTTGATCTTGCAATAATCTATGTTCATGCTTAGAAGCTTTTACTAAGATTGGTTTATTACTTATCAAAAAAAAAAAAAAAAAAAGGCATAAAATATCATGATGGAATATTTACAAGGATTGGCAATAGAAAGGCAACCAGTAGAAAGGTTGGCACACCCAGGATATTTAAAATAGTTACTATTAAATACTAATAACAACTTCCTACTGATAAAAGCAGCTCCTGTCCATGGCATCCACTAGTAAACGAAAGAAAATAAACAGAAACAAAAATAAAAAGTAGCACCTTACTACTGACAAAAAGCAACTCCTCCCCATGGTCATTCTTCCAAGATGTCACATGACCTCCATATAAATACACCTAGAAAACCATAAATAAATCAATATATAACAAATGAAAATGAAAATCGTAATTTGTAATCAGCATCATGACAAAACCAAATATACTTTATGTGCAAAGTTGGTTGCAATCAAAACATATAATTCGATAACAGCCAAAATCTCATGTTACTTGTAACTACTACAAGATATATTGCGTTTTCAGCAAATTATTATTATTATTATTATTATTATTTGATAATTAACTGAGATATCATTAAAAGCGTTAAGGCACCCCCATGTCATAAGAAGTATACAAGAGAGCCTACCTAGGTAGTAGGGGCAAAAAAAAAAAATTCAGCAAATTAATAATACAATGCTAAATTGAATAACAATAGCCACGTGCATAGCAACTCAATATGATAAAATTAAGATCAAATGGCATGAGACTAGACAAAATTGGTTAACAGGAACTCATACCTAACAGAGTTTAGAGCCGTTTCTTTCATCTAAACAACTGAACGGCATGCACATAAACATAATTGACAACATCATGACAGAGTGCATTGTGTTCTCCATAAGAAAAACACAGCAGAATAATACTATAATCTTGATACTTAAATAGAGGACAAGGGAATGCTTTTTGTAATTAATAGAGTATGAAAGTACTCAATAACTTTGACAAGCAAGTCAGAGATGGCACCATCACCACTACCACAGGCAGGCATCATAAGTTGAATAACACCTAATTTGTTCTGTCAACTCTTTTTTGATTATGAATAATAAATTTTATTGAAAGAAAAGGGCAAAGCCCCCTCAAACACAAAAAGTATACAAGAGAGAGAATCACCCTATAGGCTTCTACAATCTAAAAAAAAATTAAATAGATTAACAAGATCCGATAAAGAGAAGTTAGGAACATATACTACAACCCAATCCAAAAGAGATCTCAAAAAAGAGGATTTTAACAAATGCACATTGGCCTCAAAAAGTCTTCAAAAAAGACACCAATTCCTTTATCCTCATATGCTCCATGTTAAGAAAGCAAGAATAACTTTCCAGACAGTCTATGTCCCCAACAATGAAGCACTCTAGGATATTGCTAGGCATAGCTCATGAATCCCTGAATAAGTTGAAAACCAAGTGCCATAGATCACTAGTGCACTCGCAACGAATGAGAAGGTGATTTGCAATCTCCTCGTTCTTTTTGCATAGGCAACACTAGTTTACAAGAGTGAAACACCACCTTCCAAGATTATCAACTGTGAGGATTCTACCTTGGATGTCGACCATAAAAAGAAAGCAATGTGAGGTGCAGCCTTAACCTTCCAAATACTTTTCCAGGAGAGCAAACAATGATCTCTAGTCTGTAACATTTTATAATATCTCGTCATTTCGAAACCGTGAATGTGATTGCTGGTTGGGGTCCACAACATTCTATCCACCTCCCTCAAATAGGTTTTTGAGGAGTATAACAGATTAAGAAAGGATTCTACAGATTCCAGCTCTCAATCCCAGACTGCCCTAAGGAAATTCGGATTCCAATGGATAGAAGAACGAAAGGAATCCAATTTGTCTAACACCCAGGCCTCTTTGTTACAAGCTATTGAGTAAATTTCATGGCAAGGATAGGAATGTGATCAACTCAAGTATTATTTCCAAAATAAATCATTTTTGGTGTACCCATGCATGCCTGCTCTTTTAAGCCCTCAAGTTCTGAGATGAACTCAACCTAGCATGTATTTCTACTAGCCTTACTCTTGCAAACAGAATGACATGCCCTCCACATCCAACCAGAACAAAACAACTGCAGCAACATTAACATGTTTACAAGAGAGCAATTTTGAAAACCCCAATAGTCAAATTTGTTGCTACGGAACAGGGTGTATGCCTCATCAAATAAAAATTTGACCAAAAGGGCAAAGTAGGACCTGACACTGGGCACAAATTTCATACATGTTAACATAATTATCTCACATCATTAACAGGAATGAGGGTTTCTTGAATGTTTAGGTATTATAGTAATATGCTGCCGAGTATTAAAGTACATAAAATGTGTAAATCTTATTCTTTTAGATCAGCCAGATAGACTCCATATCAATTTGTACATTTCACTATCAATCTAAAAGGAGGATCAAATCCAAATCCAGTGCACAAGATTCACATGATACCATAACAAGCTAATCATAAAATGAAAAGAGATTCAGGCAAAAAGAGACAATATTTTTTGAATAAATATTTGAGCAATGTGCATAAACTTGAAGCAAGAACAGGAGAAATGGGTAACAGAACCACATGTTGGGATGCTTGCATGTGCACAAACTTTATTTCTTCACTCCATGCTGACATACCAAAGAGTATAAAACGCAGAATATCCACGGAAAGGGCATTCTGAGACTAAATGAACAAACTCTGAGTGTCATGGGATTGTTTTCTGAAAAAATCACTTTCTACAAGACAGTGAAGAGCAATTAGTGGAGACTGGTTTCATATTTTGACACGGATAGAGAGCAAGGGGTAGAGGAGATTAAGGAGGAACCCACCAATGGGAGAAGCCAGGGGACAGATATGGAAAAAGGAAATCACGGAAAAGAAACGGAGAAGAATGAAGTGATTGTATAGTTGGTGAAGAACTAAGTATTGAGAATTAGATAAAAACCAGCAAGAACCTCAAGCTAAAAAAAGAAACTAACATATAGAGATTTGAAATCGGAAAGGAAACTGCTATGTCATACAAATCTCTTCACATTTACTTGATGATGCCACCTCCCAGTTTCTCAATTCCTCTCTCACACTATTTCTTTTTTCTCTTCCTCAAATTTTAAAGTCAACATTGACTTTCATCCCCTGTATTCAATTGCTCCTCATTTCCTTCGATCATATTTTCCCCTCCTCTCTTTATTCTCGCCTAGCTGCCATTTTGCAATTTCTACCTCATCCTCATACTTCCCCCTCCGCCTCTCTATCCGTCTACTTCACTCTACACTCTACGAGGCCAGAATGTAAGCTTTCAGAAAGTGCCATTTGATCCTATGAACAGCCCTTATCAACAAAGTCAACCCCCCCCCCCCCCCCCCCGGCGCCCGCCCGTAAAACAAAAATCACATTTTGTTTCTCCTCCTTCGTTTGGAAAGATATACACGCATCCAGTGAATCTTAAACCCACACAACTGCCCTCCATTTGAGTTGCAGCTCAGCGGAGGAATCATATTTTCTTAAATTTTAAACAGAATCTTCCAAAACATCCTGACCATTTTTTTTGTCTCAAATTTTGAAAGATGACAAGGAAAAGGTAATACTCCCCCAACAAAACAGTTCCACAGCTTCTTATAATCAAATGCACGGATACATTGGTTGATTGAGAAGAAATATGAACAAATCAAGCACTTGTTCTGAGTTTAAGAGAATAGATGCATGTACAAACATGGATATAGGTATATAGAACCGCAGATCAAAGTGTATGAGGCTCAGAAGCCCTAGATTCAGGCCAAAAATGAAATCAAGCATCAGATCAGATCGCGGATGGACAAGTAAACTGAATGAATAAATGAATAAATAAAGAGAAAAAGGAGAATGGATGAGGGACCTCGGCGGAGCTGCCACGCGGCTCGCGGAGGACGAGCTTGTCGAGGCCATTGACGCCCTTGCAAAGCTCGACCGCCGAGGGAGCGGAAGGAGCGGCGGGAGCCTTTTCAGTACTCATAGATTACTACCTCGTCTTCCTCTACTCGTTCCCAAATCCCACACTACTATAACTATAACTATAACTGTAACTATAACATTATCCCTTTTCCCTTAATTTTCTTTTTGTTTTTTTCCTTTCCTCTCCTTCTCTCTGTGTCCGCCTGTGAAGTGCTTTTTCTCGGGAAATTTCGCATCCATGTTGTCGTTGGATTATTTGTTGCCACTTCCCAGTGCCTACCGCTACCGGATCCCACGACTCGGACTGACCCGGCCGTTCAACTCGGACACTCGAAACCTGACCCACCACCAGGATTTTTTCTTTTTTTTTTTTTTATTGTTATTTTTTCTGTTGCGAATGTGTGTCCATGAGAGACGTCCTTGAGGACCGTGACGGTGGTTTTACTCGCTGCCTGCGGAAAAATATTGGAGTGTTTTATTATTATTATTATTATTTTTTTTTTTTTGGCATGTTCACGTAGGAGGGTGTGTGGGATGTAATTTCTAGCCAATTGAATTATACCTTAAGAACAAATTATTTATTAAATATCAAGGAATACAAATAATAAGCACGGCAAAAACCAATTACAATTCAGATAGTGCGTGTCATGCACAAAGGAACACTCTAAGGAAGGCCGCCTGCCTTCGAGTATTTTTAGGATTAGTTTGGTATTGCAATTTCATAAATAAAAAAAAATGTGATTGTAAACTAAATTGAAGAAAATTAATTGTTTGGGATTGCATTTTAAAAAAATTGTGATTCAAAAATGCAAAAAATCTGTATTTTCAAATCCGAGAGAATGATTTGTTTTTTTAAAAAAAAAAAAAAAAAAAAAAAACATATAATTTTAAATACTAAATTGTGATTTTAAATGTCAAATTACGATTTTACCAAATGTTTTTTTTTTTTTTTTTGACATGTCCGCATAAGAGGGAGGAGAGAGATTCGAACTAGTGATCTTCACTTCATTAGGCATAGTCCCAACCGATTGAGGTACCTCTTGGGGACTCCAAACGTTTAATTGCCTTTTTAAAAATTATGTTTTCAAATTGCACATTTTAAAATCGTTATTTTTAACTGCACTTTTTGAAATCACAAACCCAAATAAACTCTTAGTAGTAGTGGGCTATTATTATTTTTATTATTTTGAAGAGTAGTGGGCTATTTTAGCTATTTAAAGGGAAAAATACATTTTACCCTCCAATTTGGGCCGATTTTCAATTCGACTTCAAATATTTCAATTTTGGCAATGCACCCCCTTCCAAACTTCCAAATTTTTGCAATTTGACCAATTATATCTCAAACTTCCTATATTGCCCATAATTTTTTTTAAAAAAAAAAAATTCGGGCCATTTTTGCACCCCAAATTTTTTTTTTTATATATATATTAAATAAAAATTATGGACAATATGGAAATTTTGGGATAAAATAATTCGAATTGCAAAAATTTGGAAGTTTGGGGGAGTACATTGCCAAAATTGAAACTTTTGAGGTCGAATTGAAAAACGCCACAAACTTTTGAAGGTAAAGTGTAATTTTCTCTTATTTAAAATACACATTTTTTATTATTTTAATTACTAGTTTTTTAAAACCAAATTACAACAGACTATCTATTGCATTCTCTATTTTCTCTAAATATTATAAATACGTTGTAAAGGTTGAGGTCGAATTGAAAAACGCCACAAACTTTTGAAGGTAAAGTGTAATTTTCTCTTATTTAAAATACACATTTTTTATTATTTTAATTACTAGTTTTTTAAAACCAAATTACAACAGACTATCTATTGCATTCTCTATTTTCTCTAAATATTATAAATACGTTGTAAAGGTTGAGGGAGAGGGAGAGGGAGAGGGAGAGAGGGAGAGAAGGGAGAGAAGGGATAAAAAAAATAAAATAAAAAATGGATGAAAATACTGTATTTTAAAGTATCAGCTAAATGAGTAAAATAGCTTATAATAACAAAATATAATTATTAGGGGAAACTTCAATTTGGCCCCGTCAACTTTCAGCCGTTTTGACAAAGGATCCTTGAACTTTCAAATCTCTCACTTTGGACCCCTCTGTTAGTTTTCAATGTTAAACTCAAACGGTTTGTATTTTTATGTCCATTATACCCTCACCCAGTCCACTTGAAATTCCGAAAACGCCCAAAACTACAGCACACACCCCCAACCCAAAACGACACCGTTTTGGGCATTCAAATTATATTATTTTCTTTAAAATAAAAAATTAATTAAAAAAATTAAAAAATAAAATAAAATAAAATAAAAGAGAGAAAGGAAAAGAAATCCGGCAATAAGCCGGCGATCCTGTAACACGGGACTAGGGCTTTGAGTCTCTCCACCAGAGAAGACAAGGAGTGGTAATACAGGGGACACTGGCATGCTTAAACAGTAAGCACAGACAAGGAATGGTGAAGTGGGACATGCCACGTCTTCCCAAATTTTTTTTTTTTAAAAAAAAAAAGAAGACAACTTTAAAAGAAACCTGCGTTCAAAACTCAAAACCCATCATCATTTTCATTTCCCTCCAGTTTCTTCCTCCCAAACCCATTTTCTCTCCCACTGGCGTCGTGATCTCCTCTCTCCACCATGCGCCTCCCCACCTTCACCGCCGCCAACAAATCTGTCAATCTTTCTTCCAAGGCCCTCATTTTCCCCCTAAAAATTCTTCCCCCAAAATTCTCCCTACCCTGGGACCGAGAACCTGCTCCACAACCGCTGGAAGTTCACTGCTCGTTGCTGCCCAAGACCCATCTCAACACAGCCGCTTGTTGCCGCCCACGCCGCCGTTCATTGAAGCCAACTCTTGGAGGCTAAAAGAACCCTCATCCGACACCGAAAGTGGAGAGGAAGCGTTTCTCTTTGTACTCTGCCCTCTTCTCTCTAGAATCCCTCTCGCTTTGCTTCCTCCTCTGAAAGGTTTCTGCTCTTTCTTTCTCTCTTGCTTAGGGTTTATGCACAGAAAAGCAAAGCTTTAACTCTTTCTTTCTCTCTCTCTCTCTCTTTCACTCAGACACACAAATCCACAAGTGGAAAGACAAAGAAATATGTTTTATTTCTTTATTTTCATGTATTTTTCTGGGTAAACAGCCGAATGGGAATGAGATTTGGAGTTGATTTTTGTTGTTCTTTGTGGATTTTGGGTGTGAGTGGCCGACTGTGTGTTTGGTTTGAGAAGTTTTGTTGTGATCTTTTGGAGGAGCCCAATGGGTTTTTGTTTGATGAAGTTTGAGTAGCTTTTGTTGTTTAATTTTGGTTATAGAGGACCAAATGGAGTGAATATGTTTTTGAAAATTCTTTTGGTTGATTTTGTTTGGGATGCTCTAGGTAAGCACCGAATGGGAGGGAGGAAGAATTTGGATTCTTTCTCTAACATTGGCCGAATGGGTGTTGGTTGTTGCAATTCTTGAGTACTACTAGTGAAATGTGGCATGTAAAGGTGAGCTCTTGGACTGACAATTAATTGCATTTCTCCATATTTTTAGTGTGGTATTAATTCCTTCTATTTTGCAGTGTAGTCCCTTTTTTTTTAGCATCGTCAATGCTGTTTTTTCCATTTCAGGGTTTATGTTCATATTTAGATAATCATGTGTTGCAACCAGCTTTTCCATTACATCACTATCACTTCTTCTTTTCCCCTTCTTTAAGGGATTTCTTTGTATATTTCCTGTATACTTGGGGTTTTCCTTGGATTAATAAAACTTTCGTATTACCTATCAGAAAACATATTGCCTAGAATTGCTAAAAGCCCGGTTTGTTGTATTTAGATTACATGATTTGTCATTTTGAAGAGAGCATGCTCCCTACAGTGACTGTAGGATTGAAGTTGCTAAGGAAAAAGTAAATAAAATAGACTATAGGATTGAAGTTATCTGGGACTTTTGTTTTAGGTGAAATAAGTTTTTCCACGTGCAGTATATTGTAAAAAGTGCATATGTTGTGTTCAAAAGAGAATGAACTAACGTAAAAAATGTTGCGTCTTCTCTAGTCTTATTAAACTTTTATCTACCTGCATCGTTATCATTCTTGCTAGACTACAAGATGAAAAATACAATGTTAGCTTGTTGCACTATAGCATTTGTTAGGTTGCAAAATATTAGCTTATGAGAAATAAAGGTGAGGGTCTACATGAAAAATTATCTGGGAAAGATACAACAACCACATGCTTCTGTATTTCATCCATCTATTTATTTTCCTTTGGATTATTTTTAATGTAAAAGTAGATACTTGATTGGTATGAGAAATATATTTCATACTTTGTGCTAATTTATGGAGTATTCATGTCTTAAAAACTTAGATGTACCCTGAGGTGACTATCTGTATGTTGGCAATTAGGTTTTAAGTGTTGTTTTGCTTATTTCTCTAATTACCTTGTTCTTAAATGGTATGGCAAGAATTTATATTTTCAAAAGAGACCATGGATGTATCTCCATTTCATCTGCTGTCACTTAATATGCTTTTCGTTTCTAGTTTGGCGAGAATCAATGTTGTGGATTCACATACAAATTTGTTTTTATTTGGCAGTAAGGGTTGGTTAAGATTTGATTAGCATTCTTAACACCATATTTTAGTCAGTTGTTTTGCCTTTTTTGTGATCTTACTATTATTAGTTTTGGATAGATTGACATGCTTACATTTCACCGCTTCTTGTTTAATTCATGTTTCCTTTTATTCACTGATTTAGTCAAATGTTCTATTTATATTGTAGTGATCCCATTCAACTATTATTTCTAAATGAGATTGAATTGATGTAGCTTTAAGAGAACTCATGTTTATGGTAGAAAATACTGAGCAGTTATTGAGTAATATGTCACTGCAATGAACATACATATAGAACAATGATTGTGAGATGGATGAGTTGCTAAAGATGAGTAGAATTATAAAACAAATGCTTTCATGTGAAAGTCTAGATAGCGCGTGTAATATTCATAATAGTTAAGTGGTATTTAGGTAATTTGGGAAAAAAAAAAAAAAAGACGAATGGTGGTGTGCTGCCACACCCCCACCCCACTGTTTTTTTTAGACACGCCCCACTTCCCTTGTTGATAGGTTAAAAAAAATTAAAATTAAAATTAAAATTAAAAAAAAAAAAACCCTGCTAGAAGTCTAAACCTTGAGCCAGTGTAGGACACCCTTGTAAGATACCCTTTTTTTTTTCCTAAAAAAAAAAAACAATAGACAGGTTTGTTTATTTTGCTAACTTACGAATTTCTTTTGTTGCAGAATACGCATTTCAGCCTCTTTGACTAAGTGATTGAGCCTCTTGGTTTGTTTGTATGGAGGCTCTCTTATTTTTAGCTAGTGCTTTTAGTAAATGTTAAAAGATTTTGAGTTTATAGTTGGCTAATTGTGGTGTATAGTTTTTGTAAGTGTTGAACAAGTTGAAATGATGTATAATTTTTGCAAGTCTAAATAGTTGGAATGTTTTTGTAAGTTGGAACAATTGGAATGGTATATGGTTTTGGTAAGTTTGAATAGTTGGTAGCAACTTTTGTAATTGTGATTAATGTCTAGAGAAGCAGAAAAATTATTGAAGTCATATTCTCTAAACAAATTATTCAAGTCATATTACTTGTGGAAGCCCTTTGCTCACGTATGTGCCCAAGATTTTAGTTCAATATTATTCTTGTTGAAGTCCATAAGCAGTGAAGATAGTTTCATTTTGAATGGCCATCATTTTCATTGTTAATCTTCAAAACATGAACTGAAGAAAAGAAGGTTGCAAATTTCTAGTTAATAAGAATTTGGATTTTTGTTTGGATTGTCGTTTGGTTGGCTAGTCGTGTGGCAATTACATTGACTACTCAGATATTAGGTAATATCAGCTAGGAAAACTTTGGGTCAAAGATTGGTAAGCCACATAACGTATTTCTCTATTTGCAAAAATTGATTACCAAAATCATTTTTCACAAAACATAGACAAACAGGTTGACCATCTAGCACTCACTTTTTGTTGCAAAATTTAAACATTTCTCACATTTTCTCGTATTTTCTTGAGCTATTTCTCACATTTTGTGGGGGAATAGAGATCACCATTCCCTACCAATTTTTCATCTCCTTCAACCATTTTCTCAAATTTTTCTAAATATGTTATTTTTATTTTTTATTTTTTTACACTTTCTTATTCTTATATATATATATATATATATATATATATATATATATATATATATATATATTTTCTTCTTTGTTGTAGAGCCTGAAATACCCTACCTCGAGCTAGAGCCACTTGAGTACCCAGCTCAACTCGAAAGTGTGTTTCTAGCAAGCTCGAGCTTGAGCTACAATATATACCCAGCGAGCCGAGTTCGAACAAGGGGTTTTCGGCTCGAGCTCGAACTTGGCTCATTTACATATCCTTTAAAACGAGCCGGTCCGAGTTTGCCAAAACTCAGCTCAGCTTGGCTCGGCTCGTTTGCAGGCCTAAATTCATAACTACATTAAATTGCATTCACCTTGGAATAAGTATATACAATAAGAGTCAACCATATGTGCCTCCCTGTACAGTACAATAAGCACCATTTTCTCAGTAGCAACTCCAACCAATTCTACATATCCAGACTTCCATATAATAACTACCTTAAGTCTCTCTATGACAAAAAAAAATATATGATTACCCTATAGTTTACCTTTGGTAGAAGCTTAAGAATTTGCTTCATTTCTTCCTCAAATTTTGCTTCGAGTATCCTGTCAGCTTCATCAATTATTAGGCACTGCAAGTTTGAGTTTAACAAGAAAAGAACATGCATAAGAAAAACATATATAGCTTATTAGTGTGCATTGAATAACTAGCTTTAGCTTCAGAAAAAATAATGTCAAAAATTGAGGCCCCTTAATGAAGACTACAATCAGCATCATATAAATGGCAGGAATATCTAAAAAAAAAAAGTTGCAAGGAAAAGTTGAACATCTAGAACCAACAATATACAACATAATTAGTTCTACCAATACTGAAAAACAAATATAGTGTTAAGAATTGTTTGTGTAAATTACCTTCAAGTTTTTATAAATGAACCCCTTGGTATTTTGCAGATGGTCAAGAAGTCGACCAGGGGTTGCTACTAATAAATTCACTCATTTCACAATACACTCTGCTTCTCCTCTTCAAGCTGAACCACCAATAACCAAACCAAGAGTCTAAGAGTGGTACTTGAAAAGGTCTTTTGCCACAGCATGGGTCTAAAATATTTGAATGGTGAATTAGTCAGCATCACCCAGCAAAAAATGACAATGAAGTGTAGAAGCCTAGTAGAAGGCAACATCAAAGATAAGCGTGAATTCCATGGCTGTTTTCTAATCTTTATTTGCATTTTTGCACATCAAATATAATGTTAAACATAGTGGTCAGTAAGAGATAAAAAAAAAAACAAAAATAACTGCAAATTTTCATTAGTATCACATGCAAATTGTTTAAGAACCGAGTTTTTTTTAGATACAAATTTCCATTTTCTTCCCCACACATATAAGTAGAATATAATTAAATGACTAAATTCACATTTTTCTATAAATACAAGTTTTTAAGACAATTGATAAGTAGTGATCAAAGTTGATCAAACCCTACGTCAATAATTTACCTTCTATCTCAATTAAATATTCCTTGTCGAGGGAGAGTTTGAACCTATATGTGTGAGGGACTAATAGAAAATAATTAAATTCATCATTTCTTATTAGCGTAACCTATTAGGACAACTGGTGATTTAACAACATCGATATGATTTTTTCACATCTTTAAAATCTTTTAATACATTGATTTTTCAAATCAAAGAGTTTTTTGTTTTTTTTTTTTTATATAAGTAATATTCAAGTTTTTCAAATCAAAGATATTACCAAAAGATTAAAAGATTTTCAAAATATAAGATATGCCTCATCAATTAAACATGTATGCAGTACTGACGTTAAAAGATTAGTATCTCATCTATTTGGAAAAAGAGATAAAAGGAATGAGTTAACACCTAGACATGCAAGCAAGGATAAGACAAGGGGTACAGTTCAAACTGGAATGGGTTTAGAAACCGGTTCATGTCATTCTACAAAATAACATCTCCAAAAGGCTTATCTTTTATTGTCAAACATATGCTTACAAAGTTCCTTACCATAGAAGAAGAATAATATGTTGAATAGAATATAATTAAATTGTTGAATTTGGAGTCCAATAGCATTAAAAACTTTTGTACTGCTTGTTCTATGAATATACCCCAGTTCATGTTGAACCTATGGTGAAGTATATCCACATCATTTTACTTCCTCCATCCACGACAATATTGTAATGGGTCGCAATCACTAGTCACCCCATAATTAAACTATTTCCTTTTGTACAAACTTGAAATTAGCTTAACTAGATTCACAGTTGCCCAAAGTAAAGGTTTCATACATTAATTGACCTGGTGCAACTATTTGTTTCCTATTTGAGATATTATGAAAGTTCAAATTTCAAGGAGCACAATAAAAATTGTTAGATAGGAAGGAAATATACACAACTTACAGTTGCTCGAGTTATGCCAGGAATGCAATAATCAGCATGAGGTGTCAGAACACGGCCCTTCTTCACTAAAAACTGCATGATTAAACAGATGAACCTTTTTTCAGTTTGGAAGTGAGCTTTCAAGATACGTGCATTATAAGACACTTAGTTCCTTCAATGATGAGATTCGAGAGGAAATGCTGCCTACAAAGGCTGCCAGCAAATAATTAAATGACAGGATAGTGACTGTATGTTGTATATAAGATAGGGAGGTGGGACCTACCTTTATGCATCGATTAAAAAAATGCAATGCATAATAGTTCATAGCAATCCACACTGTGGACGTTTTAGAAAAAAGTGTTACAAAAAGAGTCCAGGTCAAGGCGTTTGGTGGGCACCACCTGCTTGCACTTATAATAGTGCATCTATATGGTTCACAATAACATAAGACCTCCACGTGTACATTGTCTAACTCAGAAGCTGTTGAAAATGCATAGGCTTACAATGTTTGTAGCATTTATTTCTGATACATAACCATCCTTGTCAAGCATGATGGCATCCTCAGCCTTTGCATTATTACCTTCGATCTGCACCATACCATATGACTCAAATCACCATATACCAAAATTCAAGAGAGAGGCATCTATGAAGGTGACAGTTTCCTAGGAAAGTGGATGACCAAAGCATCCTGTATATATATACACCATAATCATCTTCTTTCTTTCTTGTGTCTCTGCATGTGTATTTGCACTGTTTTTTTTTTGGAATGGATAATTAAAAGCTGAGTGCAGGTTTTCTGCCAGGGAAATTCATAAAACTACAGCTAAATACAAGTCAAAGCGTTGATTAAATTAGAAGTGCAAACCAGGATAAGTCCATGTGTCATACACATTAAATTGATTTTTTTCCCTCACCTGCATGTGTGTTATGCAATGATCACCATTTATTACAACTATTGAAGAGCATAACATTTCATAACATTTTTTAATGTTGAGAAAAGGAGAATACCTTTGCAAGTATGTTGTTGAGGAGGTTATTGTGGTGAATCTTTGAATTCAAATTCTATTGAGGATATAGCAAAAATTCAATGTGGGTCATATGAATACAAAACTACATCAATCAAATAAGACCTTCCGTAGTTTTCAATTATGTTTGTTCACTTCCCACCTTCAGGAACAACCACTGGGGAATGATGAATAATAACAGAAGAATGCTAAGTTGACAAACACAAATCCACAATTCAATGTGAACATTAAGTGAACAAAAGGTTACAATTTCCTCAGGTGTACATGAGGACAAAACTTTGGATCCAAATATTGAGAGGCTTTAGGTGGAACCTGTTCTCTGACCAAATCTATACCTTTTTTACAAGCTTGTCATTTATTTTTTACTAGGATCACTGTCTTAACAATTCAAAGGCCGACCACCACATACTAGTATATCCAATCCACAGAGGTATAGTATAAAGTTCAAGAGAGCAATGCAATCAAAAATTGAATGACAATGGATGCCGCCTAGAGCATGCAACTAATCATACATGATCTTAAAAGCACAGATTTAAGCGAGCTCCAACTAAGCTCAACATTTCTGAAGTATGTTTTGTTCCCCTCATGCCAATAGTTTCTACATAATAGAACGCAGCATTAACAATCATGCTTCCTTTCCCGTCAAGCCAAAGAGTGTCCATTCAACCCAAGTCAAGTGTTGAAACTAATTCCAAAATAAATCCGGTTCAAACATTTAGCCATTTACTCATAAGTTATTAGTTATTGTCTTCTTGTATACATGTCCACAGTAAGGTTGTAAAGCTCTCACAGTAATGGTTCCAAAAAGAGGAATATCTTTAAGAAAGTCAAATATCAAAATGGTGAACTGTCAAGAATGAACTAACACAAAAGAGTTTCAAGAGGAACCATCTTGGTAAGACACAGGAAAGAGGTTTTTCACCTTCTCCACCTAATATCCATAGGGCAAGGGAGAAAACAAAGAACAAAAAGAATCTTACATTTGGTGAATTACGATGTGTGGCAGCAGTCACTAGAGTTATACCATGTGTGTTATCATAGACAGGGGGTTTCCATTCAGGTAGCACTGCATTTTTCAAAACAACCAATAAGTATAGCCTTGGAAAGCCCATGCATTATAGCAGCAACTTATATTGTTATAAAATGATTATTGTAACATAATTCACAAATAAAATGGGGGAAAAATGTAGTCTAATGAAAACTGTGATGTATGACAATGCCATGCTTGCAAATCAGAACAAGGCCAAAACCTAACACCAACTCTATTAGCAAGTTGAGTATGATATATAGATGAATTCAACAAAACATACTAACACATTCTAATAGAGAAACTCCATAATTCCAACATTATAATAAATTTCATTATAAAAAAAGGTTTTCCAAAACTTGATTAAGAAAAATCTGTATAGCCCATGCACAAAGTTGTGCTCAAAACAGTAGTTAAAGCAAAGAAGGCAATCACTCCCAAGTACAAAAAAAAAAAAAAAAGTGAAGCCAATTTTCAACTTTTTAATGGTTTCATTTGTTTAACAACTGAATAAGAACAAGAAGTTGTTGGTCGAGGTTGTAGCGGACACTATGGTGGTGGGGGTGGAGGGCCATTCCGAGGTGGTGCTCGACATGATGGAATTCGCTCCCACTTTGGGATTGACTTTTTGGGGTGACAAGAAAATCCTTTTAAATCTTTTTGCAATCATTGAAGAGGATCGGTACCGTGAAGAGGGGGTTTCTGTTTCAAATACTAAGGAGAAGAGGAAGTTCAAAATTTTGTAATGCTCCATTAAATTTGAGGCTAGAGGTTGTGGCTCTAGTAGAGTCAAGGCACTAGTAGGGTCATAGGCAGGGGGTTTAAGCTTGCCTTATGAGCTTAGGGTTGTTTTGAGTTTTGGGCATGAGGGTCTCTTTAAGCTTCTTTTGGGTTTTAAGGTCCTTATATGGGGTTTTTTTGTGGGTTAAAGCGGGTTTTCCTACGTATTCTTACTGGCGCATTGCGCTTTTTTTGTTATGTACAATATTACTTATAAAAAAACAATTTACTATGTTTCGAAGGCTATTGAGTAGAGGTGATTTAGGAATCCTGCTTAAAGTTTATACATTTGCACAAGAAAAAAAAAAAAAAAATAGATAGGTTAGGGTAGAAGGGTTAACCAAACATGTGACATCCTATAAATTTTATAGATTAAAACAAAATTATAAAGCATTTTTGTTTTTATATATATATATATATATATATATATATATATATATATATATAAGAAGACTCTTTTAGTTAAGAGAGTATTAGTGGAATTATTAGCCTATTACATACTTGGGAGTCTTATGGATTTTTCGATGATTTATTGCTTAATAATAATAATAATAATAATTAAAAAAAAAAAAAAAAAAGAGGCGTAGCCTCCAAGCCATCAACGTGTTCTACCTTTTTTTTTGGATGTGCCATGTGTTTTCATGCATAAGGAGAAGCCTCCATGTAAGGGGCATGTGTCCTCTTGCATGATTCTTTCCCATAGCCTTTTTACACATGTCAATTAGATTAGTTTCTTTATTATTAAATATCTCTCTCAGATCTCCTTGCTACACTATATATACCCATAAGGTCTACCCCTCCCCTCACGACCTCAGTAGCGATAATATGAGGTATTTCCAGTTTCTTTTCTTGCAACCCCATTCTAGCACAGTAGCGGTAAGGACTCTTTCTCTATTATCATTTTATTTTTTTTATTTATTTATTGAAAGAGATTTAGGATAAGTTAGTATTTGCTTCTTATGGGTATTTTAGGATTCTTGTATGGGTGGTTATTTAAGGAGTTTGACTCCTATTATTGAAATGCTAGTTTGCAGATTTTATAGCGATTATATATATATTTTGTTTAGACATATCTTTGTGATTAACTATTATACATCCATAATAATGATAATAGCAATAGTAACATTTTTTATATGTGTAAGACTTGTTGGATAAATGATTAGCACCTCACACGTGTATATATATAAATATATATAGTCATGTTGTTTTGTGTGTGTGTGTGTATATATATATATATAGGTAGCATTTTTTTTTTTTGTATACACGTACACAGTGTTATTGGGGGGGTGGGGGGGAAATTGGATATTATAAAGACTATTTATATACATATATACATGTGCGGCATTATTGGGTTGGTAATTGGAATCTATAGATATCTATGCTATAGTTTGGATAAGATTCTGTTTGATATTTATAGATATATATATGAATATTTGTAGACTAGATTTCATGCATCACGAGAGACTAAATATATATATAGTAATTTTTGAATAAGGCTCCTATCATGTGCAGTGATTCTAAGTAGATATGAATATGTATATTTTTTTACCTTGGAATTATAGAATCAATTTAATTTCAAAATACTCCTTTAAGCTTACCTTTACAATTTATTTAGGTGAAAGGACGACTCGACCCAACCCAGCGTCAAATCCAAGTAAGGGGACGAAACACCAAGAACCCCCAACAGATTTTATTATAAATCTTTGGAAAAATGTTGGGGATTTTATAAAGAATTCACTCACATGATTTTCAATTGCACTTCCTTTCATATTTTAATGCCAAGTTTTATTCAATCATATGCCATTATTTAAGAATTTTACGTGTTACAGTTACCTTATTTCATAATTTATGCATAACTGCAATTATGAATGAAAAGAGCTCTCAAAATTCATGGCACAGATGAGTTTACAGATCATATGAAATATATATTTTTTTTTTTGACATGTCCGCACATATATGAAATATTATATGTGCATTCATGGCACAGTATACAGTTACAGATGAGTTTACAGATCATATGAAATATTATATGTACATTCATTGTTATAAATGTTTAACCCGAGACATGATTATAGTGACGATCGGTACCGCATAAGGTAGCATGGCAAACACACCGAAGGACAATTACGAGAACGTGTGTGCTATCGGCCAGGTGGCCTTCACCTAGGGAAGTTTCCAACCTGGTAGCTCTCCCCTGTGACGACAAGATGAGCATATAGGTCCCTCGGGACAAACCAACGTGCGCTGCTCAAGGTAAATTTGTGGCATCGGGTCAAAGGGTAAAATAGTAGTTTTGAAAGAAAAGTAAAAGGAAGTGCCTGTACATTTTACTTGCTATTCTTGTATTAATTATCAACTATTTTATTATTTATGCATAACTGAGATTATAGCATAACATCTGCATAGCATGTTTTATAGCATCTTGGTGTTGTGGCTACTTACTGAGTTGTTGAACTCACCCCTTCTCCCTTTAAAATTTTTCAAATGCTGTTATACATAATAGTGTTGAGAATGGGGCTGTCCGTAGGTGTTCTCATTCTTGAGGACCCGATTATATGGCCTTATGAATGGGACACATGGACCTATTGCTTTGCGGAGCCGTAGGAGTTTTAGAGCTTGGGATTCCAATGGATTGCAAGGATCAAGCCATTGTTGTGCAGACTTTTGTTTTTTTTTTTTGTAGCCCGCACAATTTTTGTTATGTATATATATAGGAGAACACTTGACGCATGGGGAGGCTATAAACCCCCCTATAGTGGTCGCTTTTGATTATGCCTCCTAACAGGGCTTGAAATGTTTGTTTTTGGATTCCCAGCTCATATGTAAACGAGATTTTTGTAAATGTTCATAGTAAAACACTAGTTCTATATAGCTTTTGACTTCTTATCTTCCCTTGGTTTAGTATTAATGAATTGATATCTGATAATTATATTCCTTAATTATTGTGTTTTTCCTTTAAGTTCGTATTCCCCTATTTACCTTAGTAGGGGGTGTGACAAGTATGGTATCAGAGCCAAGTCAACTATGACTTTGACTTGTATTTTCTTAACTTGGGAAATAACGTGGAAACCAGGCTTAGGTCAGATTGCATCACTACGCTTATGATTTAAATTTTTGTAAGTAGTTAAATAGGAAACTCTAATTTTTGGCACGTTTCAGAATAATGGCAGAAGGAGGAGAAGGATCTTCCCATGGTTTGGAAGTTGAGGCTACCCTGGATATGGCTTAGATGTTTCAAGCTATGGCTAGGCAATTCGTCATAGCCATAACTGATCTTAGAAGAGAAGCACCCAGTGAGGAGGAGTGCGGCTGCCCATTTAAACGCTTCGAGCGACTCCCCATTCCTTCGTTTGATGGGAAACGAGATCCTGTGGAGTGCGAAAATTGGTTAACTGACGTGGAAGAAATTTTGCAACTCGCAGGTTTCATAGAAGAACAAAAAGTACAATACACCGCTTTTCGATTGTCAGGTGAAGCCAGGCATTGGTGGACTGCCAAGAAGGTATTACTGATTCAAGAACTAGGCAGGGAGGAAGCAATCTCTTGGCCATGATTTCAGAAAGAATTTCTCCAGTAATATTTTCCTAAGATTCTCAGGGACGCGAAGGCTCGAGAATTCATGGACCTCACCCAGGGAAATATGACAGTCGCCCAGTATGCTGGCCGCTTCAATGAATTGGCTCGCTTTGCTCCCTACTTGGTGGCGGATGAACAAAATCGAGTAAGGAAGTTTGAACAGGGTCTAAACCCACGAATCCATGAACGTGTTGTATGCTTTGAAATTCAAGATTTTGTGGAATTAGTCAACAAGGCCTCTCTAGCTGAGGAGAGCGTGAAGAGGAGTGCTTTGGCAATGATGGAAACACGAAAGAGGGCTGCACCCCCACCAAATCAAAACCAAGCTGGATGGAAACGAAGACCGAGCGAAAATAATCATGGAGTCAAACCCATGGGGAATAGACCGAGTTCAGCCATCGGCGCGCCTTGTCCAAAATGCCAACACCCCCCACTACGGATTGTGTCGTATGGGGACTAATATGTGCTACCGATGCAGTCAGGCCGGTCACTTTGCACGGGATTGCCCAAGGGCAAAAGGAGGTGCTGCATCACTACAAGCAAGGAATAATCGCATACCACCCACTCAAGCCAAGGTTTATGCCCTCACACTAGGTGAAGCAAAAACGGAGAATGGACTAGTCACAGGTATTCTATCTCTCTTATTTGGCAAGGCTATGGTTTTATTTGATTCTGGAGCTACTCATTCTTTTATATTAGCTAAAAACTAGGAGATTTTGTATTAATATAGAACCTATGGAAATAGGAGTGCTAGTATCTACTCCAGTAGGCAAATCAGTGTTATGCAGGAAAATAGTCTTGGGTTGCCCAATTCTTATTGAGTGAAGAATCCTCACGGCTAATTTGATAGTGTTCGATATTATCTTTGGAATGGATTGGTTATCAAACAATCATGCCATCATTGATTGCCACAACAAAGAGATAATTTTCAAATTTTCAACTGACTCCGAATTCAAATTTGTGGAAACCAAGGTGGGCGCTACTCCACAACTAATCTCAGCAACACAAGCCAAGCAATTATTACTAGAAGGATGTCAAGTCTACTTGGCATGCTTAAAGGAGTCGCCTCAAGAGGAGAGAAAAATAGAGGAGATAACCGTGGTGCACGAATTTCTTGATGTCTTCCTAGAAGACTTTCCTGGACTTCCTCCTGACAGGGAGATAGAATTTTGTATTGATTTAATTCCGGGAGCAGCTCCAATATCCAAGGCACCCTACAGGATGGCACCAGCAGAATTAAAAGAATTGAAGACCCAGCTACAAGAATTGTTAGACAAAGGATTTATTCGCCACAACGTATCGCCATAGGGAGCGCCTGTGCTCTTTGTGAAAAAGAATGATGGTACTTTTCGGATGTGTATTGACTACCAGGAACTTAACAAAATCACCATAAAAAATAGATATCCACTACCTTGTATAGACGATTTGTTCGACCAGTTGAAGGGTGCTCCGATTTTCTCAAAGATCGACCTTCGTTCGGGGTATCACCAGTTGAGGATAAGGAGGGAAGATATTTCCAAGACGGCTTTTCGCACCCGATATGGCCATTATGAGCATTTGGTAATGCCATTTGGATTAGCTAACGCGCCAGCAGCATTCATGGACATGATGAATCGAGTATTCCATGATTTCTTAGATCAATTCGTGGTGGTGTTCATTGACGATATCTTAATCTACTCCAAAAGCTTGGAAGAACATGAAGACCATTTGAGGTGTGTTTTGCAAAGGCTTAGAGAAAAACAGTTGTACGCAAAGTTCTCAAAGTGCGAGTTTTGGTTGGATAGAGTCACTTTTCTCGGGCATGTAGTATCAAAAGACGGCATCTCAGTAGACCCCAAGAAAGTTGAAGCTGTAGTAAATTGGGAGAGACCCACCAATGTATATGAAATCAGAAGTTTCTTGGGTCTGGCTGGCTATTATCGGCGTTTTGTAGAAGGTTTTTCAAAATTGTCTGGACCACTGACTGCTTTGACAAGAAAGAATGCTCATTTCTTGTGGACTGATGAATGTGAGCAAAGTTTTCAAGAACTAAAATGGTGGTTGGTAACTAATCCAATTTTAACGCTTCCATCAAGATCTTGTGGATTTGTTATTTATAAGGACGCTTCTAGAAAGGGGCTTGGCTGCATCCTCATGCAAAATGACAGAGTAGTAGCATATGCCTCTCGACAACTTAAAAGTTATGAGCTGAATTATCCCACCCATGATTTAGAACTTGCTGTAGTAGTTTTTGCATTAAAAATCTAGAGACATTATCTTTACGGGGTGAAGTGCGAAATTTATACAGATCATAAGAGCCTTAAATACTTATTCACGCAGAAGGAACTGAATTTAAGGCAGAGGCGATGGTTTGAGCTAATAAAGGACTACGACTGTGTAATTAATTACCATCCCGGGAAAGCCAATGTGACATCCTATTAATTTTATAGATTAAAATAAAATTATAAAGCATTTTGTTCTTATATATATATTTGAGGACCCTTTTAATTAGGAGAATATTAGAGGGGTTGTTAGCCTATTAATTACTTGGGAGCTTTAAGATTTATTCCTTAATAATTTTATTAAAAAAAAAAAAAAAACGTGTCCTTCACCTTGTTGCATGCAATTTCCATTTGACACCTAGTAGTCAATGTGTTTTCATCAAAGAGTCTCTCACTTTGGATTTTGCCATGTGGGTTCATACTAGTAAAAAGTCTCCACGTAAGGAAACATGTGCCCTCCTGCATGCCTCCCCCCATAGTTGTTTTACACTTGTAATAAGCCAGTTATTTCTTATTTCTCTCAGCTCCCCTATATATATGCTCAAAGCTTTTTTTCTCCCACAACCACTAGAAGAGAACAGAAGCTTATTCCAGATTTTTCTTCTCTTCCTTCTCTTGCAAACCCCCTCAGTAAGTCCCCTTCTTATTATTTTGCTATTTTATTTTCTTGAAAGAAATTAGGAAAAATTAGTATTTATTTTTTTTGAGTATTTTAGGATTCTTGTTAATATTGAAATGTTAGTTTGTAGATTTTATATAGATTATATATATATATATTTTGTTTAGACAGATTTTTGTGATTAAATATTATACATCCATGATAATGATAATAGCAATAATAAAATTTCTTTTATCTCATGAATAAATGTCTAGCACCTCACACATGTGTATATATACATATATAGTCATGATGTTTTGTATATATATATATATGTGTGTGTAGCATTTTATATACATATATATATATATATATATATATATATATGATATCCAATATTTCCTCTCAATATGCTGTATACGTGTACATACATATATATATATATATATATATATATATATATATATATAGACGTGCACAGCAGATTGGGAGAGAAATTGATATATCATGAAAATTATATGTATATATATATACATACCTGTACGTGCTATCACACATGGGGACCGTACACCCACACCCACACACAAATATATATATATATATATATATATATATATATATATATATATATAATTAAAACTTGACTAAAGCTTTAAATACTCTTCTAAATTCATTTTTACAATTTATTTAGGTGAAAAGGCGGCTTGACCCAACCCAGCATCAAATCCAAGTAAGGGGACACAACACCAAAAACCCCAACATATTTTATTATAAACCTTTTAGAAAAATGTTGGGATTTTATAAATCATTCACATGATTTTTAATTACACTTCCTTCCATATTTTAATGACAAGTTTTACTTATTCATATGTCATTGTTTAAGAATTTTCATGTTACAGTTACCATATTTCATGATCTATGCATAACTGCAATTATGAATGGAAAGAGCTCTCAATTCATGGCACAGATGAATTTACAGATTATATAAAATGTTATATGTGCATTCAAGGCATAGCATACAGTTACAGATGAGCTTACAGATCATATGAAATGTTATATGTGCATTCATGGTTTTAAATGTTTAACCCGAGACACGATTATAGTGACGATCGGTACCGCATAGGGTAGCATGGCAAGCACACCAAGGGATGGATATGAAAAGGTGTGTGCTACCGGCCAGGTGTCCTTCACCTAGGGAAGTTCCCAACCTGGTAGCTCTCCCCTGTGACGACAGGCTAAGCATATAGGTCTTTCGGGACAAAGCCAACGTGCGCTACTCACGGTAAAAATTGTGGCGTCGGGTCAAAAGGGTAAAACAGCAGTTTTGAAAGAAAGAAAAAGGAAGTGCTTGTATATCTCATAAGTCACTTAATATTCTTGTATTAATTGTCATTTAATTTATTTATTGTGCATAACATCTGCATTGCATATTTTATAGCATTTTGGTGTTGTGGCTACTTACTGAGTTGTCGAACTCACCTCTTTTCCCTTTAAAATTTTCAGATGCCGCTGTACATTATAATTCTAAGGATGGGTATTCCTGTAGGCGTCCTTGCTATTGAGAACCCTATTGTATGGCCCTATGCTTGGGATACCTGGACCTACTGCTTTGCGGAGCCGTAGGGGTGTTAGAGCTGGAGAGTCCAATGGGTTGCTAGATCAAGCCATTGTTGTGCAGACTTTTGTTTTTGTAGACTGCACAAAATTTTTTGTTATGTTTATATATAGGAGAACACTTGACACATGGGGAGGCTATAATCCCCTATAGTAGTCACTTTTGATTATACCTCCTGACATGGCTTGAAATGTTGTTTTAGGATTCCCAGCTCATGTAAACGATATTTTGTAATGTTCATAGTAAAACACTAATCCTACATAACTTTTGACTGCCTATCTTTACTTGCTACTTAGTATTAATGCAATGATTTCTGATAATTATTCCTTATTTGTTGTGATTTTTTTTTAAGTTCACGTTTCCCCTATTCACCTTAATTGGGGGCGTGACAGCCAGCGTGGTTGCAGATGCCCTAAGCAGAAAATCAATAAGTGAGATAGCATGTTTAAAATTCTTGCCCCATAATCTAAAGACGGACATTGAGAAACTCGATATGGAGATCATGATAGGAGAGGTGGAAGCATTAACGGCAAAACTCGAGATTAAATCCATACTACTGGAGGATATCCGTGTGGCTCAAGAAAAACATGAAGAGATCATTCAAATTAAGGAGAAAGCCAACAAAGGTCGAGTCTTGGGTTTTGGTACCACATCAGATGGTTTGTTCAAATACTAGAATAGAGTTTGTGTGCCTAATAATGAGGAGATAAAGAAGCTGATATTGGAAGAAGCACACGTCTCACCATATACAGTACACCCATGAGGCACTAAGATGTATCGGGATCTTAAGGAACGTTTTTTGTGGAACGAAATGAAGCGGGATGCTGAATTTGTAGGGCGATGCTCAACATGTCAACAAATCAAAGCAGAACATCAAAGACCTGCAGGACCACTGCAACCTTTAAAAATACTGGTGTGGAAATTGGAAGAAATAGGCATGGACTTTTTAGTGGGGCTACCACGAACTCAGGTAGGGTACGATGCAATATGGGTGATTGTGGATAGGTTGACTAAAGCCGCTCACTTTATTCCAATAAAGGTGAGATACTCACTAGAGAAGTTGACAGAACTGTATTTACAGGAGATTGTTCGATTACATGGGGTACCTCTATCAATACTGTCAAATAGAGATCCTCGTTTCACGTCAAGATTTTGGAAGAGTCTACAAGAAGCAATGGGGACTAAGTTGAGATTTAGCACTGCATACCATCCTCAAACGGATGGACAGTCAGAGAGGACCATCCAAACATTGGAGGACATGTTACGAGCCTGTGTACTAGATTTCAGTGGCAGCTGGGCACGCTATCTTCCTTTGGTGGAATTCGATTACAATAACAGCCATCAAGCAAGTATTAGAATGGCTCCATATGAAGCATTGTATGGACGAAAATGTCGATCCCCACTTTATTGGGACAAGCTTAGAGAACGGAGAATTTTAGGACCATATATTGTGTAGGATACCATAGATAAAGTTGCTTTAATTCGGCAAAGGCTGTTAGTAGCTCAAGACTGACAGAAAAGCTATGCAGATATACGTCGAAGAAGCTTGGAATTTGCATAAGGCGACAAAGTGTTTCTTAAAGTGGCACCAATGAAGGGAGTCACTAGATTTGGTAAGAAAGGGAAGTTGAACCCCCGCTTCATCGGACCATTTGAAATTCTAGAGAAAGTAGGTCCTGTGGCCTACCGTATAGCCTTACCTCCGAGACTTGCAAATATACATAATGTCTTCCATGTCTCTATGATGAGAAAATCCTTGACCCTTCCCACGTAATTCAATATAAACCTTTGCAGTTACAAGGAGATTTGGCATATGAGGAGGTTCCGGTAAAAGTATTGGATCACAAGGTCCAAGAGCTACATACGAAAAGCATTCCACTAGTGAAAGTTTTGTGGAGGAATCATGAAATCGAAGAAGCGTCGTGGGAATTAGAAGATGAGATACGCAAGAAATACCCTTTTTTGTTTGCCGAGATCTAGTAGAATATAAGGTATGCGCTAGCGGATAGATTTATTTATGTATTTGATTACTATTGCAATATAGTGCATTTATATAGATTAAACAAATTCCGATGATGGAATTTTTATAAGGGGGGAAAATGTGACATCCTATAAATTTTATAGATTAAAATAAAATTATAAAGCATTTTTGTTTATATATATATATATATATATATATATAAGAAGACTCTTTTAGTTAGGAGAGTATTAGTGGAATTATTAGCTTATTAAATACTTGGGAGTCTTGTGGATTTTTGGATGATTTATTGTTTAATAATAATAATTTAAAAAAAAAAAAAAAAATAGGCATAGCCTCCAAGCCATCAACGTGTCCTACCTTTTTTTTTGCATGTGCCATGTGTTTTCATGCATAAGGAGAAGCCTCCACGTAAGGGGCATGTGTCCTCTTGCATGATTCTTTCCCATAGCCTTTTTACACATGTCAATTAGCTTAATTTCTTTATTATTATATAGGGTTAAATTCACTTTACCCCCTTGAAGTTTCAGGGGTTTTTCAATTCGAACCCCAATGTTTAAAAATTGGCAATGTACCCCCCTAATGTTTCAAAAATTTTCAATTCAGACCCTTCGTTACTAATTTTTGTCTAATTGGACGGAAATCATCCCACGTGCGTCTCACGTGAGATTTTGATGCCGTCTATTCTAATTTTACTCTCATTAAAACCTATGAAATTACGTAATTACCCTCAATTTCATAGGTTTTAATGAGAGTAATTACGTAATTTCATAAGTTTTAATGAGGATAAAATTGGAATAGAGGGCATCAAAATCCCACGTGAGACGCACGTGAGATGATTTTCGTCCAATTAGACAAAAATTAGTAATGGAGGGTCTGAATTGAAATTTTTTGAAACATTAGGGGGGTACATTGCCAATTTTTAAACATTGGGGTTCGAATTGAAAAACTCCTGAAACTTCAGGGGGTAAAGTGAATTTTCCCCTATTATATATCTCTCTTAGATCTCCTTGCTACACTATATATACCCATAAGGTCTACTCCTCCCCTCACTACCTCAGTAGCGATAATACGAGGTTTTTCCAATTTCTTTTCTTGCAACCCCATTCTAGCACAGTAGCAATAAGGACTTTTTTTTTATTATCATTTTATTTTATTTATTTATTGAAAGAGATTTATGATACGTTAGTATTTGCTTCTTATGGGTATTTTAGGATTTTTATATGGGTGGTTATTTAAGGAGTTTGACTCTTATTATTAAAATGCTAGTTTGTACATTTTATAGAGATTATATATATTTTTTATTTAGACAGATCTTTGTGATTAAATATTATACATCCATGATAATGATAACAGCAATAGTAAAATTTTTATGTGTAAGACTTGTTGGATAAATGATTAGCACCTCACATGTGTATGTATATAAATATATATAGTCATGTTGTTTTGTGTGTGTATATATATATATAGCATTTTTTTTTGTATATATATTCTGTTTGATATTTATAGATATATACGAATATTTGTAGACTAGATTTCATGCATCACGAGAGACTAAATAGATATATATAGTAATTTTTGAATAAGGCTCCTATCATGTGCAGTGATTCTAAATAGATATGAATATGTACATTTTTTTTACCTTGGAATTATTGAATCAATTTAATTTCAAAATACTCCTCTAAGCTTACCTTTACAATTTATTTAGGTGAAAGGACGACTCGACCCAACCCAGCGTCAAATCCAAGTAAGGGGACACAACACCAAAAACCTCCAACAGATTTTATTATAAATCTTTGGAAAAATGTTGGGGATTTTATAAAGAATTCACTCACATGATTTTCAATTGCACTTCCTTTCATATTTTAATGCCAAATTTTATTCAATCATATGTCATTGTTTAAGAATTTTACATGTTACAGTTACTTTATTTCATAATTTATACATAACTGCAATTATGAATGAAAAGAGCTCTCAAAATTCATAGCACAGATGAGTTTACAGATCATATGAAATATTATATGTGCATTCATGGCACAGTATACAGTTACAGATCAGTTTACAGATCATATAAAATATTATATGTACATTCATGGTTATAAATGTTTAACTTGAGACACGATTATAGTTACGATCGGTACCGCATAGGGTAGCATGGCAAGCACACCAAAGGACAGTTACGAGAAGATGTGTGCTACCGGCCAGGTGGCCTTCACCTAGGGAAGTTTCCAACCTAGTAGCTCTCCCCTGTGATGACAAGATGAGCATATTGGACCTTCGGGACAAGCCAACGTGCGTTGCTCACGGTAAATTTGTGGCGTCAGGTCAAAAGGGTAAAACAGTAGTTTTGAAAGAAAAGTAAAAGGAAGTGCTTGTGCATTTTACTTGCTATTCTTGTATTAATTGTCAATTATTTTATTATTTATGCATAACTGAGATTATAGCATAACATCTGCATAGCATGTTTTATAGCATCTTGGTGTTGTGGCTACTTACTGAGTTGTCGAACTCATCCCTTCTTCCTTTAAAATTTTTCAGATGTCGTTATACATAATAGTGTTGAGAATGGGGCTGCTCGTAGGTGTTCTCATTTTTGAGGACCCGATTATATAGCCTTATGAATGGGACACATGGACCTACTGCTTTGCGGAGCCGTAGGAGTTTTAGAACTTGGGATTCCAATGGATTGCAAGGATCAAGCAATTGTTGTGCAGACTTTTATTTTTTTTGTAAACTGCACAATTTTTGTTATGTATATATATAGGAGAACACTTGACGCATGGGGAGGCTATGAACCCCCCTATAGTGGTCGCTTTTGATTATGCCTCTTAACAGGGTTTGAAATGTTTGTTTTTGGATTCCCAGCTCATATGTAAACGAGATTTTTGCAAATATTCATAGTAAAACACTAGTTCTATACAGCTTTTGACTTCTTATCTTCCCTTGGTTTAGTGTTAATGAATTGATATCTGATAATTATATTCCTTAATTATTGTGTTTTTCCTTTAAGTTCGCGTTCCCCTATTTACCTGAGTCGGGGGCGTGACAAAACACGTCAAAATTACAGTGTGGTCCCGACATTGTTGGGAAAACAGTACACTAGAAGTTCAAAATCATACCAACCATACAGAACCATATACATTCCATAAAAAACTTGTGTCAAACGGAACAAATAGTTTAATCAAAATTCAGCAAGAATCCTAGAAGATAACCTCGGTTGGACGCTCCATGTTTTCTGAAGCAGGTTCTCAAAATTCAAGGCTGTTGCCTACCCAAAAAACCATTTGGGGTGGTTGGCTTCCCTGGTCTCTTGGAGAACCTATTTAGTCATGGAAAACTGTTAAACAGGTTTTGGTTTCTCAAAAAAGCAACCTCATGCACTTCAAAATGCTCCATATATGGTTTGATAGATATGGACCAAACATGCAAATTTCTACTGGACAACAAAGATTGATATAGCAGTACCTTTGCTATAATTGCAGTGAACTAGAAATTCATTCTTACCAATTAAAGTGCATCCATAAAGATTGAATGCTGGATTCATGCCAGAAGTAACCTGAGGAAGGCAAGAATATTGCAAATAAGTAAAAAAATATATTGAAACTCATTTTTTACAAACTATGTCGTGGTTATAGAACCATGAAGTGAAGAAATTATGGCAATGTCCCCATGGAAAGTATGTGCTTATAAGCCATATTAAAAAATAAATAAAGAAGCAACTTAAAGTTCTTGACTCAAAAGTTATTATAAACCTATCACCACGTATGGTCAGATGATAACTAGCAAGAGAGAATTATTCAACAAATAGCTTATTGATTTGATAGTGACAAATCTCCAAAGCAGCATATTGAATGGGCCCTCTAAGAGTTGTCATCCATGTGAAGGTTAAAAACCAAATAAAAATTAGTTGTTTAACAAAGAAAAGAAACAACTACATAGTAAATGTTTTTTGAGGATTTACGTCATACATTCCCTCTTCTATGGCTATCTTCCAGCCTTAACTTTAAATGTTGGCCAGAGCCACGATAAAAATGAATACAGATATTTAATAACTTTCAGTACACAGAGGAGAGAGAGTATAGGACCTTCTTGCCACAAGTTAGAGACAGTCGGATGTGTGCATTATCAAACATTCCACACCTAATGAGAGTTGAGAAGATGGCTTTTTTTATCTGCATTGATGCAACAGTTAGCAAGATGAGCCAAGCAACTTTGTAGCAACTACATACAAAAGCCAGGAGAGTAAAATTTCTTTTGCCCAAGACCCAGTATAATTAACCATACAAAACAGAAGAATGCAGTTAAGGGATTAAACAGATTAGTAGACATGACAGAATAATAATCATCTTGACTCTCACCTCTTCGTGAGTTGGAACATTGTTGAAAGCCAAAGCTTTTGCTGAGTCAAACATCCTTTTTTTTTTTTTTTTTTTTTTGATAAATAAGCAAGAATATCATTGAAAAGCGCAGAGGGGTACAACCTAAGTACACAGAAAGTATACAAAGACACCCCTTCAAAGATAAAAAGAGCATAAATCTACAAATTTATGCATCGAAGAAAATTAGGTGTATTGAGTCAAACATCCTAATTAAAAGAAAAGCACATAAAATATTTCACTAGACATTGCTGGTGAAAAGAACCCAAGATGTTTTCATGATGGAAAATTTTGCCTCTATCCCCCCTATTCATAAGACAACCACAAAAAGAAGAAATTAAATGTTCCATGTGTATGCATAATTTCTTAAGAGCTCTAAGAAAAGGATGGTGATGATAAAAATAAGGAATAACTGATTACAGCTTTTGGAAAGGAATTTATAGAACCCATAACTCCATTACATCATTACATGAGTAAAAGGAAGGTGTTCTCCAATTAATGCAACCAGTAGAGTAAAAAATGCGTCGAGTATGTCCAAGAAGAATACAGGGGAAGAGAGAGAGAGGCAAAAGGGAAAAAAAAAATAGAATGTTTGCCAAAGATGCATGATTCTTATCAATTCCACAAGCTGTTCATGCTCCCAAATCTTTTTGCAACAGAAACATAAATGTCAGATAATTAGGACAAGCAATAATCAAGACACTAATAAAGTAGTATGGATTCAAACTAATATCCTACTTACAGGATTTACGAACTTCAACTTATTTGCCAAATTGGCTAAAACAAAGGCAGCATTAATATACTTTACTAGACATTGAGACACTAATTACTTTGTCCATAATTGATTCAGACTTCTCAAATTAATATCATGCGACAGGATTTTTGAGCTTCAGTTTATTTGCCAAATTGGCCGAAAGAAAAGCATTATTAACATATAAACTACAACAATCTGAACCATATTATACAGAAACCTTATACAGGTCACAGGATAAGAATAAGAAAACCTAGAAAACTGTGCACTTAAACACATAACTAAAAGTCAAATATATGGAGTAACAAATCTTAACATGTCCCCCTGTAAACAAGTACCTTTCCACTGTCACAGGGTAAAATCTTATCACCAACCCATGCAAGTAGCTTCTCATTTGCAGGAACTGGAAGATCAGGAGGAGGTAAAGGGGACTTTAGAAGGCATGATGTCTGCTTCACATGGCACCTAAGCATGTTGTATAAAGGTAGACTTTGCTCCAGCAAGTCATACAGAGGAAAAGGAAATGGCTGAAAAATATTTATAGTTAGAGAATAAGCTCATATATATTAAAAAAAAATGTCTATCAGCCTGAATACTAATATCCAAGGCTTTAGTTGCATTTATCTATCACAATCTATGATACAAATCCACATAAACTCAAATTAATTTGTATTATATATTAGCAAAAATATAGGCCATGCTACATGCCAAAGGATACTTTCTTGCTTGCAAAAACCTGTTGATTTATATACACTCTTATACCACCATGGAGCCCAAAGGCCATCTATTGGTTTTGGACCAGCTTCCCATCTGAAAATGGTTGGATTGTAAACTTGTCATGCATGAGTGGGAAAAGAAAGGAGAAATAAACTTTTTAGTAAATAAGGAATTATGTTCTTTTTGGTTGAAAATAAGGAATGAGGTCACATGCACTATAAGAATTACATCACATCTGATGGCCCCCATTTATCCACAGCAAACTACCATATGATGCACAGGAAAATGATGTGGCACGAAGAGGGGTTTTCTTTCAATTCTTTTGAGGACCAAAGAGAGTTTTATTCAAGAATCATGAACCCTATGCTGAAGTATCAATTTTTTTTTTTTTTTTTTTTTATAATTAATTCAAATTCATTAAAAGTACAGTAGAACGTAACCCAAATATATAGAGAGTATGCAAGAGAACCCCAAGTGCATAGAAAAAAATGAACAAAACTCAAAAAACGCAGAGAAAGTAGAAATGGACAAACTATTGTATGCTACTTAAAATTAAAATAATAATAATAATAATTCTTTTTACCTACAATGACCTAAGACACGGCACCCCCAATATTACTAGTATTACCATTAGCTTGTGTGTTTCAGTTAGGTCTGTGATGGTAAAGTTAGCTTGGCCTACAAGAGAGAGAAATTGATTAAATGTATTAGTATTACGAATAATAAAAGCAATATAAGCCATATGGCCCTCCCTTGAGCCAGAGTTTGAAGTGGGATTTTTGTCAAATCCATCACAATCAGCATTAGGATTCCCTTGATTAGCTCCATTGACTTTACTATCAAATCCATCACTGTTGTCATCAGCATTCCATTGATTAATACCATTGACTTTACCATCCATTGATTTATTCTGGTTCAAAAGAATGGCAAGTACTCGAACAAGATGAGGGAGACATACTGGATCATATATTATGTCTGCACCCAAATTGGAGAACAAGCAGGGAATTGTATTAATTTCAATATCTACACAGTTGATAGAAAGAACTGGAAAGTTCCATAATATCTAGATAGTTGACTTAAACCATCAAGTTAAATTCTCTTCTACTAGACATGGCAAACCTTGAAAATTGGTACCACAAGCACAAAACAGATTGTCTGCATAGTCACAAGACACTCAGATAATTGAGTTGAATACTCACACAACATCAGGCCTCAAGTCTTGGAGCTCATTTTCTGATGCGGATTCCATGGCCGATGAATGCATTTTACCTGATATTTACAATTTGTTTTAGCTTCAACAGCTAAATAATCCTTTATCATGTGATGAATATGATCAATATAATAAGCCATTCCTTTCACCATGACCAGGACTCACCATATTTGGATCTCCAGTTGTTCTTTCTGCATATCAAGACTCATCATTTTAGGTTCCTGATATACAGAAACCAAAATGACCTTAAGGATACCTTAATATTTGAAATAAGGGTTAGAATAAGATAGAAAGAAAAGAAAAAACCATTTTCTTCAAACTTCAAAAACTATCTCCCCTGTTAGCTAGTCCTAGTCAGGCCAAAATATCAATTACGAAAAATCAGTAAGAAACCAATATGAGGACTTCAGGAAACTCCAGTGCTTTGAAACTTAAGTACAAATTCAAAAGAGAAAGGAAAAAAAACATATAATTCTTTTGCCTAATTATTTTCTTTTCTTTTCCCCCACTTTCTCACCAACCAAACAAAGCTTAACACTTAAAGTATCATTCCCATACTAACAAGTACGCCAACAAATCCCACAACCCATAGACAAACTACACTTTCTTATTTAAATGCATGAAATAGAGAGTAGATAATTCTTACACCTCTGCTTAGGAAATGGTCCCAAATGAACCTCTGCACTCCCTCAGTAACCGACCCTCCACCGCATACCCTACAATTCAACAAACCAACACATTCATACAACTCTAAGCCATTAAAACTAAGAAAATGAACATGAATCCAATGCACTTTAGCTGCGTGTGCCAAAATTTGCTAAAATGCACCATGTCACGCTAAAATGTGTTGGTGCGTGCAATTTGGGCCTAAGCGGTTATTTCAATTTACTTGAGGACAAGGAAGGGGAATATTATCGCGGTTGTGTGCTAACATGCACCCTATATGAGTGTGCTAAAGTGAGTCGAGGAGTACTGGCCAAGGTGACCAAGGAGTCGGTGGGTTCCATGGCAAGAAAAGTTGAGAGCAGGCAAAGACATGGAGGAGCGGGGAGGGATCGAGCTCTTGGTCCGCCATGGGAGATTCAGTGTTAGGGTTTTTCGGGTTTTAGGGCTACAGAACGAGATTGAAGAAGGGGAGGCCTATTACGGTGAGTTTGGATGGTGGGGACAGAAGACAGAAAGAGTTTCTACAGCGACTTTAAAAAAAATGGACGGTTCAGATTAAATCTAAGAAATTTTAAAAGGTACTAACGGATTCTGTTTAAACGGTGCTGAGTCTATTCTAAAGAGCTAATGTGTGAACCGTTAAGCTTGGCAAATTCAAAATATTACGCTGATAGACCACGTCGTTTTAGGAAGCCAAATACTAAATATGTTGGAGATTGACGCGGGAATAGGAGCATTTTCATCGTCCTCTAAGGGTAGCTCAATCGGCGTTGGAATACGCTTCATGAAGCGGATGTCACTAGTTCGAATCTCCCATTCCTATTCCCTTGCGTGAAGATGTCAAAAAAATAAAAAATAAATAAAAACATTCTCATTAAGTTCTTAAAATTTATCTAAATTTAACTTTGAAAATGTTTTTTTTTTTATTTAACTTTGAAACTTTTATGCGATTTGTGTTTGCGGGCTTCTTTGTTTTGTGTAAAGGGCAGCAGCTTTAGTAGCTGCAATGAAGAAAAAAGAGCAAGAAGCTCTCTATTATCTCTGTTTAGACCCTTGTGGGTGGACCCAATACATGTGCTAATTAAACTCCTAATTAACAAATTAATTAAAAACAAATAAGTTCGATTCTTTGTTTTTATTTTTTCTTCCTTTTTAGTTGGTGATTTTGTTTTCACTTATTCAAGATTTAATGCAACTACCTAAAATATATCCTACTATAATAAGTAAGTACATATGCTGCTACTATTGAAAATTTTTTTTATGGGATTGGTACAACCACCGGGATTTTTACTCCATTTAGTAAAATTTCATAATCATTTTGTTTATTTTTTGTTAATTGTTAATATTAAATGGGTACTAATTTTAGTTTTTTATATGTTAATTTTGTTAGGGATATTTCTCGTCCTTGGGCAGACAGAAGAATAGACAAACTTGGGCCGTAGATTATCCCAAATAACTATGATAGGCTATATGGGTCATGGATCCAAGGATCGGATGTCAGGATGGTCAGTTCATCCAGGATACGAATGCCCAGGAATCAATTCGCCTGAAAATCGAGATCATTAACACTCGAGAGTATTCAACTAGATTATGGGTACCTGAGACAAAACCGACAGCTGGATATGAATCTGACAAAGGAATAAAAGTCATCATTAGGGAATTATAAATCACACCAGCCTAGGCAGCACGCGTTATTGAGCCCCCCCCCCCCCCCCCCCCCCCCCCCCGCGGCACCACCTTTATTGCATTTACCCCCTAGGCTTATTTTATTAACCCTATACTTAGTTGTGTTGCCTATTAAATAAATGAGGTTAATGAGTAAGGAGCTGGAAAGGCCACATTCAGGCACATGAAAGAAAGCTATAAAGAGGAGAAAGAAGAATTGAGGAGGGACGACCAGAAAAAGGGAAGTCAATAAATAGAGAAGATAAAGGAGAGAAATTGGGAGAGTTTATGTTGTAATCCTACCAATATTTGAATAAGAACATAACATTTCTCATAGTGGACGTAGGCTCATTTGGGGCCGAACCACTCTAATTATGATGTTTTCTTATTTATTGTTCCTATCATCATTTGCACTCCATAACGCCATTAATTGAAAGGTCAAATAAGGCCCATTACAAAAGCCCAAATCCACAAGAAAGCGTGCAATGACCCACCATACGGAAATTGATTCGGGTCCTTTTTCGCATACGACTGAAAATTGTACCAACAAATTTAATCTTAGTCTTAATATATTTATTGTTTGACAGAGTTGAAAGGGCTGAGATTTTTGGGGCTTAATAACAACAATCTCTCGGGAAAGCTGTCTCCAAGGTTGGCATGCTTGTCTTGTATTGCTTCTCTTTACGTTTATGGAAACAATTTGATAGGGGAACTTGAATTCTCATAATGGTTTTATAGGAAAATGGGAAAACGTTTTGGAGCTTTGGACAATCCGAATATGTATCGCCAGGCTGCATTAATGTCGGGGGGAAAAAGGAATTTTATGTATAGCATAAAACCATGTAAGCCAAGAAACTTGTATTTATGATGAGGTTCCAAATGCCAAGATGAGTGAGGGGAATTGGAATCAGAATTCCCCTTTGGTGATGATAGGCATAGCATCTTCAGTAGTATTTTTAAACTAGCTTTTTAGTTAAATTTAGCTATTTTGTTAACTTTTCTTGCTCCAACAGATACTATAAAATATAAGGTTTTCCTACTACTGCTATAGTGAACTTTCATATATTACAAGTTACTGTAGCAACTTGTAAGTAATATTTTACTATATTTTATCTTTCTATATATTTTTTTAATATTTTCTCTCTCGTTCCCTCTTTATCTCTTTTTATGGGAAAGACAAAGAAATGATAAAAAACTAATAAAATAATACTGAAAAATAATATTTAATTAGAGTAGATAGTTAAATAGATGTTCTTGTTGGAGTATATAGTGAAAAACTAGTAGCTAAAATGAAAAAAAAGTTGTATTTTGAGTAGTAAAATGAAAACTCTTATATTTTGAGTAGGACTCAACATCCACCTCATCATCACGGGTTAAGACATGGGTGATAGCTCTTAGCTTTAATTGTTAACTTTATCTTTTAATATCAATATTTGTTAACATGGGTCGTGGGTAGTTTACTTAGATTGTGTGTAGTTATTTTTAGTTAATTAAGTGGGTAGTTTACTTAGGTTGTTGGTAGTTATCTTTAATTATGTAGATAGTTTTCTTTAGTAAAAGTAGTAACCGCTATTGTATTAAGTTTATATATAGGGGAAAATCCACTTTACCCCATGAAATTTCAGGAGTTTTTCAATTTGAACCCCAAAGTTTAAAAAGTGGCAATGTACCCCTCCAATGTTTCAAAAATTTTCAATTTAAACCTTCCGTTACAATTTCCGTTAAATTGGACGGAAATTTTTTTAAAAAAAGTCTGAGGGTAATTATGTAATTTTAGAGATTTTCATCCAATTTAACGGAAATTATTAACGGAAGGTTTAAATTGAAAATTTTTGAAATATTGGGAGGTACATTGCCACTTTTTAAACTTTGAGGTTCAAATTGAAAAACTTTTGAAACTTCAGGGGGTAAAGTGGATTTTTCCTTTATATATATTTGTGTCATTAGAATAGAAAAGGGGGGAAGAAAGTGTTTGTATTATGGTATTCTTCTAGCCCTAAGTAGAGATTTGTATTGTGGTTACTCAATCCTAAGTGGAGATTATCAATTTATTTATATTGACTCTGACTGGGACCTATCAAGTGGCGTCTTTGAGAGGCTCAAGACGTGGGTTTGATGGGTTATGGTGGGCTTTTATTTTACACGGGATGTTTCTTATGCTTCTTAGATATAAGATTAATTATCTACTATCTTGAGTAAGAAAAAAGGTTCTTTAAATGTCAATTCTCGTCCCAAAAATCAAAGATGCAAGACGGACTGTTAAGTGAGCGAAACGTCTCACGAGCAAGCTTGGGCTCGGCTCGCATAAGTTTGGCTTGTGCTCGACTCGAATATTAAATGAAGCGCTTCATGAACACAAATCCTAGCTCAAATATTAAATGAAGCAAGCTCGGCTCGACTCGGCTAAGCTCGTATAAGGCTCGTCTCGCTTATTAGGCTCAACTCGTATATTTTTTATTAAGTAACAAATAACAATATATAATCAACATTACTCATTTACTCAATAATAACAAATATATTATATGTCTTTGTTTTTTTTTGTTTTTTGTTATTTATGCATATGTGTGTATATATATATTATATATATGTATATATTAATATAAAAACATATAAGGAATATATATATAAAATAAGAAATATATGATATTATCATTAATCATTTTATCATATGATATGATCATACAGTACAACCGTACAAGTTATTGTGTCATTTAATACAAATATTATGATTAGATAGTTTATACTTTGGAAATTGGAATCGTATACAGTATATCACATAATCATTAATTATTATATAATCACATGGTATATCTGCATAAGTTATTGTGTTATTTAATCAGTACATTATAATTATATACTTTATTCTTATAAAACATATATGATGTATCACATGATCTTAGATCTAAGATAATATTAATATTAATTGTGAGATAATATGATCATAAAATTTAAGTATAAGATTACAACCATTAGATCATATGAATTTATTACTTAGAGTTTGAGTATTACTATTAGATTAAATGATTAATAATTAAGTAACTAATGTGTTTCTTATAATTTATACATTATAATCACAATTTACTTTAAGTAAAAACTTAACAATTTGAATTTAAATCATATATCATGAATCGTGATAATGAGAACATATAATATAAGTATATAAGTTATAACAATTAACATTGACCCATTACCCATATAAATTAGATAATGATATAATTATATAACCATATAAGTATATAAATGTTTACATATAAGATACAATATATATTAATATTGACATTATATACTTGACCCGTGTTAAGCATTAACATTTTAACATATTAACTAAATAATACTATATGTAATATGATTATAGTGATTAGTGTGTGTGAGTATGTGACATAAAACGTTTTACGTTGTGATTTAAAAAATACTTAATCTAAAATAAGAAGAAAAAAAAAATACGCGATTGAAAAAACACAAATTTTAAAGTCGTAATTATTGAAATTAAAATAACAAACTGACCCTAAATAATACTACATAAGACAATTTTTATTCATAATTCCTAAATTTTGAATTTTTTATTGAATTTAATAATTTAATTGAATTTGAATTTGATCTATGGTATATAAGTGTAATCGTAACTGTCCAAAATGTTTTGATGATCTAATAGCTATTGAATGATATTAATGGACGATAGCTATAAAGCATTTACTAAGAAGTATGTATATGGTGTAACAGAGACACCGTAAGCTTGCCTTGTTTGATCTAATCTGACGAGTAATATTCAATGTTAAAAACGTATATATAGTCAATAGATCATATTAAACAAGCATACTAGATCTAAGTAGAGACAGCCACATGGAATAAGCTTTTGGTAAAGCGAATTAAACTGTTAATATTTAAAATTTAATTCTTACAAAAAAAAAAAAAAAAAAAAATTTAAAATTTAATTATTTTTCCAAATCCAACGCAAATTAGAGAACCCAAATTTAACCTAAATCTATCAATCTCTGATCTCTCCATTCTCACGACTCGCCTCTCACGGTCTCCACCACCATCCTCCTCGCCTCCATTCTCACGACTCTCCTCGGCTCCTACCACTCCCCCAGTGCCCCCAACAGCAACCACCACCACCACCGCAGCAACCACACACCTCGACGCCTGGCTGAAGCTGAACGGCTCGTGCCCGGTTTCCAGGAACTTGCCGCTGCCAACCCCGCTGTCCACGCCGCTCTTGGAGGTCGTTTCACTCTCGCAGTACGCCGCGGATCGAAGGCGGAGGAGGTGATAAGATTTGTGAGTTTTTCTTTTCTTTTTGGGTTATTTTTTTCTCCGTTTCTTCTTGGGTGGTGGGTGATTTGGGGTTTTGCCGTTTGATGTGTTTGTTTGGTTGCCCAGGAAAATGTGTAAATATTTTTGAAATGAAGAAATATTTAATTTTAAATAACTTTGTCCATAGCCGTAACCGTTGAAGTGAAAACGATGGATTAAGAAAGGTGTAATATTTAATGTTCAAATCTTATCAAACAAGCAAACAACATTAATGGATGCTGATGATGTTATAAGAGATTGATTAAACAAAAAAAAGATGTTATAAGAGATGGGTTAAGGTGAGCTTTTCATTTTCCTTTTCAATCTTTTTCTTGTTTCGTTGATTTCTATGCTTTGAAATAGACGAGCAGGAGCAGGGTTCAGACCCTATTGAGCCGAGCTCTAGCAGCGAAGTCAGGCTCAACTCGAGCTCGAGCTCGAGCTCGAGCCTGACTCAAAAATAAACAAGCCGAGCTTGGACAGCCCAAGCTCGGCTCGTTTACACCCCTAGATGCAACAACTCTTTGTAAATAATATAGTTTGAATTATATCGGAATCCATATGGATGCCTTTAAATGTCAATAGATGCAACAACTCTTTGTAAATAATATAGTTTGAATTATATCGGAATCCATATGGATGCCTATAAATGTCAATAGCTCACTAATACTAAGACATAAATATTAGACATGCGGCCACACATCAAAATTGAATATATTTCAATATGTTTTCAGGTACTTTGAGCTCCTTGTAGCCAGCGTCAATAATATAAGATATTGTTATTACAACTAAAACGAACTGAACTGAAATGAAAAGAATACCGTAAAACCTACAATTAATGTTGAAGAATTAGAACTAGATATTAAGAAAAAAATGTTTTGATGGGTATTATTGTATTTTTTATTTTTTAAACATTTTTAAATTTAAAAAAACATTTTGATATAACATCAAAGTGAAAACTGTTTGAGATTGCTTTGTGTTTAAATTATTTGCCCGTTAAAAAAAAAATTTTTATTTGCTAATATTTTTGTTTTGAAAAGAAAAAAGAAGAAGAAGAATTTAACATGATTATATAATAACAAATTATATGTGTATAATATGATATAAGTCATAAGTATACAAGTTCATGCTGATACAATAATTAAGTACATAGAGAGTTAGTTCCAATGTATGTTAAACACTTATAACTTATAAGTCTATATATGTTATAAATTATAATTATACATATATGCAGATTAAATAATATAAATGTATGAGAGCAATACTTAATCATGTGATTCAATGGCAATTCAAATACTTAATAATATTATTCATGTATAATGATAATGGGATTCATGTAATATCAAATTAAATAATTGACATTGGATTAATAATACAAATTTATGTTATAAAATTATAACTTCATATAAATTATAATTATACATATATAATACAATTTTTTAATTCTTTTTTTTTTAAAAAAAACTTTTTCTCTAATTTCTTAGTCATTTTTAAAACTATTTGTTTTTACCAATTTTTATTTACACAAACAACAAAAACGACATAGTTTTGTTAAGGCCTTAAAGGTATAAATTCATCACTTTCATTTCATTTTCATTTTCATATAACCCTAAACCTAACACAAACGCTTGTGTCTCACTGTCTCTGCTGCCTTCGATTCCTCACAAGTCACCCGTCTGTCTCTGCCACCTTCCTCACCGGTCGCCGGTCTCCTTCACTGTCTTTCCTCGCGCTCAATGTCTTTGTCTTTGTTTAATGTCTATGTCACTGTGCTCGCGCTCGTCATCTCTGGATTGTCACCGTCTTTGTCGCCGTTTGGATTGTCACTGTCTGGATCATCGCCGGTATTTGTCTCTCTGTCTCTGTGGCCGGTCTCCGTCTCTCCTTGCCGGTTGGATTTTTTTAGTTTAATTTTACAGCAATCCAGAAATTAATGTTTGGATTTTACATGCCATGATAGGATTTTGGATTTGTGACTTGTTGTTGTTGTTGTTGTTGTTGTCGAGCTCGGTAGTTGAGCTCGAGCTTGAACAGGGTTCCAACCCTATCGAGTTGAGCTCAAGCAACATGTTTAGGCTCGAACTCGAACCCTATCGAGTCGAGCTCAAGCAACATGTTTAGGCTCGAGTCGAGTTCGAGCCTGAGCCAAAATAAACGAGCCGAGCCCGGATAACCAAAGCTTGCCCAAGCTCGGCTCGTTTACTAGTTCTAATTCTTCAACATTAATTGTAGGTTTTACTATATTCTTTTCATTTCATTTCAGTTCGTTTTAGTGGTAATAACGATATCTTATATTATTGACCTTGGCTACAAGGGAAGAAAAATAGTGAATTACTATGTCGATAATTTTGTTAAAAAAGTTGGAGAAGGGAAGATAAATGATGGTAAATAATGATTATCACTAATTAAAGACGGCATGGTAGTTGAGAGTTGATAATTAAGATTTTGGAGATTTGTGGTCGAATTATTAGATTTTAGGGTTTAGGGCTTCTAGTCTTGCATTTTTTTTTTTTTTTTGGTCAAGGTACCAGTTGTGATACAAAACTGTGGGTGCAAAATATAAAAGGCATTTAACCCAATATATAAATGGGCAAAATTATAAGTGGTTAGTGTTTAATAGCTGCTGAAAAAACCCTAGAAATCTTCTTCTTTCGAACCACAGGCTGGACCCAGAATCAGCCGCCATGATCAAACAGGCAGTGCAAAACTACACTTTGCTAGAGGACGAAAAGAAGAGGAAGCGCAAGAGAAATGAGCATAACAAGAAAACAATTGCCGCAGAGCAAGCGGATCCTCAGAAGCAAGAAGAAGAAGAAGAAGCAGCAGTTGAAGAAGGTAAGGAGGAGAAGAAGAAGAAGAAGAAGAAGAAGGAGGAGGGAGTGCGAGAGGATGGTGGTGGTGGTCGCAGTGACGAATTGAAGAAAGTGAAGAGTGGTGTTGGAGGGTCTGGAATTATGACCACGGAGTCCTTTGAATCTTTGGGATTATCTGAACCCACTTTCAATGCTATTAAGGATATGCGATTTCAGCATATGACTCAGGTATAGCTCTTGTTTTCTCTAAGGATATGTTTTTAAACTTTTGTTCCTTTTTAGGTTTATTTTGACTTCTTTTTATTTTTTTTTATTTTTACTTGTTTGGTAATTTCAATTTGATTTCATGAGTATAGAGGTTTGGGTAATTGGGTTCCAAAATTAGTTGAAGATGCTTGATGAATTTCATCTCTATTTAAAAATGCAGATTCAAGCCAGGGCAATTCCACCACTTTTGCTTGGCAAAGATGTTCTTGGAGCTGCAAGGACAGGTTCTGGGAAAACTCTTGCTTTTCTAATACCAGCTGTGGAATTGTTATATCACACCCGTTTTACTCCTCGTAATGGAGTGGGAGTGGTCGTAATTTGCCCAACTAGGGAGCTTGCAATACAGGTAAAAGTACTAGGTCACTACTGATAGTTAGAAGAATTTTCTCTTGATTAATAGGCAATCTTACTTTCTCAGCTAAGACGCCCTACTGCATTTTCTAAGTGAAGGTGGTTTCGTTCCTTTCAAATTCTAAAAAGTGCTTCCTTTTTAGCCAACACTGTTTTGAACAATAAGCCACAATCTCAATCCACATTCTGAAAAAAAGGGAAAGGGAGGGCTTATTTATTGTAGTTGCTTGACAATTCTCATTTTGGTTGTACCAATCATATCTTTTTTATTATCAAAGTGAATATACTAAGAGTTTGATGGTTTTGTCACAGAAACATAGGATTCACTCATGTAATTTGCTATTGATATAGTCAACTAACTCTCTTGTAATACCTATGAGCCACAGACGGCACCAATTTATGTACTGAAATTTAATTACTTTGCAGAAAGAAATGGCTTAATTGGTTTATTTGACTGGAATCATTATTGCATGTTGATATTTTGCTTTCGTAGTATTGGTCATGGAAGTTGTGGGCCTAATTCGATTTGGACATGGTAATATATATGATTTGAATAATCAATGTATTAAAAGATTGTAAAGATGTGAAAAAGTCATATTGATGTTGTTAAATCAACAGTTTTCCTAAAAGGTTACGTTGATAGAAAATGGTGAATTTAATTATTTTCTATTACTCTCTCATAGTTGTGGGTTCAAACACTCCTCGGTAAGTGAGGTCGAACATGTGGAATATTTAACTGAAATGGAAGTTAAATTATTGAAGCAAGGTTTGATCAACTCTGATCACTACCCAAACTATGTTAAATTATCAATTGTCTTAAAAGCTTATATTTATCGAAACATATGAATTTAATCATTTAATTATATTCTACATATACGTGTGTGGAAGAAAATGGAAATTTGGATCTAAAAAAAAACTCGGTTCTTATACAGTTTGCATATGATACTAATGAAAATATGGAGTCACATTTTGTTTGCATCTCTTACTGACCATTATGTTTGACATTATATTTTTGATGTGCAAAATGCAAATAAAGATTAGGAAACTGCCATGGAATTCACACTTATCTATGTTGTTGCCTTCTAGGCTTCTACATTTCATTTTCATTAATCTTTGCTGGGTGATGCTAACAAATTCACCATTCAAATAATTTAGACCCATGCTGTGGCAAAAGACCTTCTCAAGTACCACTCTCAGACTCTTGGTTTGGTTATTGGTGGTTCGGCTAGAAGAGGAGAAGCAGAGCGTATTGTGAAAGGAGTGAATTTATTAGTAGCAACCCCTGGCCGACTTCTTGACCATCTGCAAAATACCAAGGGGTTCATTTATAAAAACTTGAAGGTAATTTACACAAACAATTCTTAACACTATATCTTTTTTTTAGGTATTCATGTCATTTACGCGATGCTGATTGTAGTCTTCATTAAGGGGCCTCATTAAAGCTAGTTATTCAATGCATACTAAGCTATATATGTTTTTCTTATGCATGTTCTTTTCTTGTTAAACTCAAACTTGCAGTGCCTAATAATCGATGAAGCTGACAGGATACTGGAAGCAAACTTTGAGGAAGAAATGAAGCAGATTCTTAAGCTTCTACCAGAGGTAAACTATATGGTTATCATATTTGTTTTTGGTCATAGAGAGACTTAAGGCAGTTATTATATGGAAGTAAAGAGGGAATGAAAGTTTAGTGTTGCATCAAGTTTACCTAGATCTAACACTAGGGCCTGGCTGTACTTGGTTCTCAGATAGAAAATAGAAAGGAAATGTTAATGAAGAAAAAATTACCTTTTCTGCGAGTACATTGAATCCAATTTAGATTATTTTTCTTTTCCTCTGTTGGCTTCTTTCCAAGATCCTAGTGGAGGAAAAGTAACATTATATATAAATGTGTTCTGAAAGAAGGTTGCATTAATTGGATGAGCAGACATGGTCTTTAGAGCAATGTTAGCTGTTGTGCCAAAGTATGTTGATCAAATGTCCTAATTATTACCAGCGTTGTTGCATTAACAAGGTCGTTGAACCTGTGTCTTGGTTATATAAGATGAGAACTTTTTTTTTTTTTTGGTATGAATATATATGACAATATAAGATGAGAACTTAGCTTCTTCATCATAGCTGCATATGATTGAAAGAACTGTCTCAACTAGTGGCTTCAAACGTATCCTGCCCATTATAGATTCCATCACTTCAACTGAATGGTTGGCTGTGTATGGTTGGTCAGATGCAATCTGGTTATGGATCTGGATCTGGATCCGGTTCTGGACCTGGATACGGTTCTGGTTCTAGATCCGGTTCTGGATCTGGTTCTGGAGCTGAATATCGATGCTGTTCTGGTCTCAACCCTGAGTATGGTGACTGCGGACCCTGGTCAGAGATTTTCTCCGGCGAGTCCTGCAGTGGCTTTTGGGTTGTCTTTTGGGGTCTGCAACTCTGACGCCATTGCTGTGGATATTGGTCTGACCAAAGCCCATAAGTGGCTGATTGAGTGGTCGAGGGAAGGTGCAAAGCACAATGAGAAACATATGATGTTCTTGAAGGACATGGAAGAGAATACTCGTAGGGCAAATAAGGTTGCACGCCCCCTGGATTGCGATGAGGAGTTGGCATTGATGCAGGTGTTACTGGATTTAAAGGTTGGGCAGCCTAGGACCAAGGGCAAGAGAGAGCTCTTAAATTTAGAAAGCTCCATTAACTACAGTATAACTAACGGGCATTCTCGGGGAAGGAAGGGGAAGCCTATTGTGTAGGAGCGCTCCAGGTGGGGTATTGTTCGCTCTTCTTTTTTTGGGGGCACTTTTGTTTGCTCGTGTGAGAGGGTGTTCTTTTAATGGGTTTGCTCCTGTTTCTTTGGGGTCTTTTCGTGGGAGCTCCTCGTGAGCATAGGGTTTTATTTTGGGTCTTTTTGTGGGTTTTCCACGGGTTGCCCCATGTATACTTTTTGTGTACTTGTGACGCTTTGCGCTTTTTGATATATACAACATTACTTATAAAAAGTCAAAAAAAAAAAAAAAAAAAACGATATTGCTACTAAGTACATAGCATTGTCTAATAGTCAATCTCTACATGTATTGTGGAATTTATTTTCCTGGTACTTTCACCAGCAAAATCTCTGGCTTTGGTTTGCAATGTATTGATTAGATATGGAAATATACTCCTTAAAATTAATTCTTTCTGATAGTTATTTAAATTTCATATTGTATTGTGGGTGGGAGTATCTAAGGTTTGTTAACTGATTATGAGTGGCTACTCAATGTGCAGAATAGGCAAACGGCCTTGTTTTCAGCCACCCAAACTCAGAAGGTTAGTGCGTCGTATAGAAACTTAATACTAGTTAATCTTTTTTCGTTTCCACTTTTACATATTACAAAAATTTTATGTTGTTTATCATTGTTACATTTCAAATTTCCTTGTGTGTAGAAAATTCAGTATTAACATAAGTCACTCTTCTTCTGTTTGTGTTTATGTACCAATAGTTTGATTTTGACTGGGATTCTAATGTTTTTTCCCTTAAATTTGTAGGTTGAGGATCTTGCACGCTTATCATTGAAAAATGCTATCTATCTTGATGTGGATGATGGAAGAAATAAGGTAGAAATGTGGTATAAGTTTAATATATATAACTGTATTGAGCTGCATTATGTACAGAAATAGCTATTGTGACAGAGAGATCTCTTCTATCAAATAGGAAAGAGGTGTATAACGAAAGAATAATTGTTATTGACGACATTACTGTTGCCACATCTTTTAAAAACTTTTTAACGGCAATATCTTTTTTTATAGAGTGAGACCCTCTTAATATGGAGATGGAGATGCACTTAGTGCACCCAAAGTCCACCATGTTCTGCTGTACAATAGAGTCCTTATATATATGCTCTAAATTACTTTAGTTTGCTTGCTTTTCAACCTCTCTGTTAAAATCTGACAAGGTTCTGGGTGTTATAGGTCACCAATGAAGGGCTGCTGCAAGGCTATTGTGTTGTCCCCAGTGCCAAGAGATTTATTCTTCTGTATTCCTTCTTGAAGAGGAACCTGTCAAAGAAAGTGATGGTCTTCTTCTCTTCATGTAAATCAGTCAAATTCCATTCTGAACTGCTGAGATATATTCGGGTGGATTGCCTTGATATCCATGGAGATAAAAAGCAGCTGCAAAGGACAACTACGTTTTTTAACTTCTGCAAAGCAGAGAAGGGAATCTTGCTATGTACTGATGTTGCTGCTCGTGGGCTTGATATTCCTGACGTGGTATATTTCTTTTGTCTACCAAGTGATGTTGAAATTATTGATGGCAGTGCTTCTGTTTTGTTTTTTTCAATTATTTGGCGTTATTTGTTGTTTTTTCCTACTGTTATTGTTCTTCTGCAGGACTGGATTGTGCAGTATGATCCTCCGGATAATCCCAAGGTGATTAACTCCCCCCTCAATCTGACATATTTAAGATAATTGTCGTTTTGCATTCTATGTCGAGTGTAATGTTTATTGGTTGGGGTTACCGCTTTCAGGAATACATTCATAGGGTTGGTCGAACAGCTCGTGGGGAAGGTGCAAAAGGAAATGCTCTGCTTTTCGTGATTCCTGAAGAGTTGCAATTTATTCGCTATCTGAAGGTCTAGTTTATTCACTGTATAAGAAAATGACAAATATCCAGCAAAACAAACTAGAGGCCATTGATCCCAATGATAAATTGGACAACAACTTCTTTAATAGGACATTAATAAGCCAATTTCCTGTCCCTGTATAGTCTAGAGCATTATGTCAAATTGGTGGCTTATAGGTTTTCTTTTTCTCCATGGTAAATTGTTGCTATAGTGGTTGCTTGTTCAACATTGAAATTAAGATGTCGTATCCACTTTCAGGCAGCAAAAGTCCCTGTTAAAGAGTATGAATTTGATCAAAAGAAGCTGGCTAATGTGCAGTCTCATCTGGTACTTTTCTGCTTCTACATTTATATGATCAATATCTTTTCTATATTAAACTGCTGGATTTAAATTGGACTATTTTGATAATTGCAGGAAAAGTTGGTAGCCAATAACTATTTCTTGAATGGGTCAGCTAAAGATGCATACAGATCCTACATATTAGCATATAACTCTCACTCTATGAAAGAAATCTTTGACGTTCACCGCCTTGATTTGCAGGTACAAACCTTTTTTCCTTGGTGAAAGTCATTTACCATATTTTTAAATACCCTTGCAGTCATGCTGTTGTTGTTGTTTTTTTTTTTTTTTTTTCCTTAATGTTTTGATTCCAAAAGTAGTAACGACAACAATTTTAGCGGTAATGGGAAGGAAGTCCTAGTTTTAAGGGCCTTTCTTGAAAAATGCATCAAAACAGATGAATGAGAAAATATCTAATTGTTCAAATAAATAAATAATGACCCTATATCAACAACACTGGTCAATACCTCATCCAAGGGTTACAATAACATCTCATCAAATCTTTTTTTTATTTATTTTTTGTCGTGTGATGTGTACCTATATATATATATAGTTCAGGCTGGAGGTGTACCCTATGAAGCTGAATTTCAATAAACTTGACATAAGTTAAATGACCCTGAAATTATTTGCCAAATTGATGGATTTCATTAGGTTGTGGTATAATATGTAATTCCGATTATAATGCTTGTATTTTGGATTTGGATAGGCTGTTGCTGGTTCTTTCTGTTTTCTGAACCCACCAAAGGTGAATGTGAACATACATAGTTGTGCCTCAAAGAGCAGAAATAATAAGCAGAAAGTTAAAGGAAGGCAAAACGGTTTCAGTGAGAGCAGCCCTTATGGAAGGCGGGGACAATTTGTGAGGCATTAGTAGAGTAGGGTTTACACTGTGGCTCTTCAAATGTGGAGCAAGTGAAGCGACCCATAGGCTATAAATTCCGGGAGCAGCAGCAGTTGAACTGAACATTCCATATGCGTCCAGCAGAAATTCGACGCCATTTATACATAAGGATGCAAAAAAGATTCAGTGAGTAAACTAGGTTTTGGCTTTTAGGTTTTAGTGTATTCTTTTCATTTCATTCCGTTTTTGTGGTGGTAATATATTTTGATGTGTGGCCTGACTGATTCAGCTGGTCTATAATATTTATGCTTTTTTAGTATTAGTGAGTTATTGACATTTAAAGGTATCCATATGGAATTGTTACATCTTTTAGATCTTTGGGACTAGAATTGACATTTAAAGAACATTTTTTCTTACTCAAGACAGTAGACAATTAGTCCTATATCATAGAAGCCTAAAACACAATCTCGCGTACGGACAATAAAAGCCCCCACCAGAACCCATCAAACCCACAGCTTGAGCCTCCCAAAGACGCCACCAAAGGGGAGTTCTGATTCCAATTTCCCTCACTCATCTTGGCATTTGGAACCCCATCAGAAATACTAGTTTCTTGCATACATGGTTTTACCCAATACAGAATTCCCTTTTCCCGACATTAATGCAGCCTGGTGTCACATATTCGGATTGTCCCAAGCTCCAAAACGATTTCCCATTTTCCTATAAAACCATTCTGAGAATTCAAGTTCCCTGTCAAATTGTTTCCGTAAGCGTAAAGAGAAGTAATACAAGGCAAAGATGCCAGCCTTGGAGACAGTTTTCTCAAGAGATTGTTGTTGTTAAGCCCCAAAAATCTCAGCCTTTTCAACTCTGTCATGGACTCCGGAATCCTCCCTGTCAAGCCCATATTAGAAAGATCCAAAAATTTCACCTACTCCAGTTTTTTCCACTGGATTCCATTGAGATTACCTCCTATTGGGTTGTTGGAAATCACCATCTCTTTCAAGGAAATCATTTCTTCAATCGACTGAGCCAAACCACCAGAAAATTTGTTGCTCCCCAGATCCAAAAGTGTGAGATTCCTTAGGCTCCCTATCTCAATTGGGAGATCTCCTTTCAACATATTTTAACCCAAATCAAGCTTCAGAAGTGAAGACAAGTTTCCCAAAAAACAGACGCAATGACCCAGACAGCTTATTCCTGCTTAAATCAAGTATTAAAAGCTCGATCAAGTCTCCCAAAGTTTCTGGAATCCAACCCGTTTCCGGCAAGAACTAGCCAGCTCAGTTTTACTAAATTGCCTATTTCTGGTGGCAGATTACCTGTCAATCCATTTTTCAACATCACTAAAGATTGTAGGTTTTGAAGGTAGCTAATAGTGTTTGGAATTGTTCCAATGAGACTTGGGTTTGATCGAAACTCCAAGGATTCTAAGCTATTTGTGAAGTTTTCCCAGTTTGAGGTAGGGATTCTTGCTGGGTTTTGGTGGGGTGAAGAAGCAATTGAAGAATGAGAGTGTTCTCAGGTGCCTAAGCATGACTGCATGAATATGTGAGGTGTGAATTCTGCTCTTCCGGTACACCGGAGAGTTGTCGTAAACGGGTCCGATGCTTATTGCAGTGACATACTAAAATCCATCGTAAAGATCACAAGACACCCTATACAAGGTGGTCAAAAACAAAGTTTCATAAAAAGAATTGTTCGAACCACAAAAATAGAACATGTTGCACACATGCGCATGCAATCCATAAAGAATATATTAAGATTGAAAATTAAATTAATATATAAAAATAAAATTAGTATCCATTCAATATTAACAAAGATAAATAAAATAATTATTTCTTAATATATTTCGATTTTCTACTCATAAACACTTATCAAAATAGAATCTAATGTTCTATCGTAGCCATACCATTTCAACTTCTACGTTGTTGCCCTTACTGTGTTAAAAACTCTTTTACATTGCTTTTGGAGGCTATTGCTCATACCTAATTTTTTTAATGACAGATTTGGGTTGTTGCTTATGATATAAAATATGTTTAAAGTTTGGATATAAAATTAGTTTTGTTATAATAGAGCTAAGGATCAAGCCTTGTATATTTTTTTCTAGGCAATGGCAAGCTTTCTTATTTTGGCTTAAATATATAAATTTAACTATTTATATACTATAATAAATAAAATTTTCAAAAGAGAAAAAAGGTTCATGGCCAATACCGCCATCCTCTCCCTCCATCTCTGTTTATATATAGAGATTATATATGTGAACAATCAAATGCGTTGCTTATATATATATATATATATATATATATATATATATAAACGGTGGTAATCATTTCAAGTATACCGAGTACTAAAATGAAATTGAAATTTTGCTAAATGGAGTAAAAATACAGGTGGTTGGACCAATTATCCCATAAAAGTAAAATTTTTCAGTAGTAGCAGCATATATATACTAATTACTAGCTCAGTATAGAAGGATATATTTTAGGCAGTTGAATTTATTCCTCATGAATAAGTGAAAACAAAATCAACAACTAAAAAGGAAGGAAAAAAAAAAAAAAACAATTGTTTTTAATTAATTTGTTAATTAGGAGTTTAATTAGCACCTGTATTGGGGTCCACCCACAAGGGTCTGGATAGAGATCAGAGCCACTCCAGGAGCTCCCCACAAAGCCCTGATTAGCATAATACAGAGCTTCTTGCTGTTCTTTCTTCATTGCAGCTACTGAAGTGTCTTCCTCCTGCTGCCCCTTGCACAAAACAAACAAGCCCACAAACACAAATCGAAGAAACGTTTCAAATGTCCAAATGGAATAATACTTCTTCATGGCCAACAGCTTGAAAAGAAAATGACAAAATTAATATGAAAGAAAGCAACAATAAAGTCAAGACTGAAGAAGGGAGAGCTTTTTATTGACTTTCCTTTGAGTAAGGTGCTGACGTCCGTGCGTTCGGCGCTCCGCAAATGGGTTTCTAGATCTGTTCCCATGTTGACCACACGAGTTGGATAATTGGGTAGTGAGGTCTTCAATTTGATCCCTCATAGCCCTGAATTGATCCTCCGTGTGTTTCCAATGTTCAGCGATAGATTTGCTTTCCGCCTCTGTGAATCGCGGTCTTGGTTGGCGACAACAATTGTTCGGCCCACCACTCATGTGCCTCAAACGAATTGCCGGTTCCTCCTTACGTGCTGTCTCCGTGCGCACGTACACCTCGTTCATGTCTGCAAAGTAGTTGCTCCTCCCCATTCATGAAAAGTAACTGAGCTCTGATACCAACTGATGCAGCGTGACTTAGTGGGCTACAACGAAGAACAACAATAAAGTAAAGGATAACTAATTCTAGATCTTGAGGCTATCAATGATCTAAGAATTCTTCTTAAAATATAGAGTCTATCTATGATTTCAAGGAAAAATATGAAGAAAACTCAATTATGAGTAATTCTTATTCAACAAAATCAATAATAATCAACAATTGTCTTTCTCTTGAGGCTATAAGCATATATTTATAACCAAAAACCCTAAACCTAATAAAATATGACATAAATACCCCCCAAACCCTAAACTTAATAAAATAACAAAGTAAAGACTCTTAAAACCCTAACCCTAATAAAATAATAACATAAAGTCGGTTTAGAAAATAAAACAAACTGATGGCTACGTAATCTACATCAATGGCTCTCTTCCTAGCCTTTAGACACTCTGAAACTTGAGGGTTTGAGCATTGTTGGCTTGATCAAGAATATGATCATCCGACCTTCATCCTTTCTTAAAAATCAATGCCAACTCCTTCCACCATTTTCAGCCTTAATTGCCTCCAATACCCTTGATATCACCAGACATGCTAGAAATAAGGTTGTTCTTGTTCATGATGACTTCTAACCTGATGCCCTCCAAGTTAATAGGCCCAACAGTCATTTTGGACCCTAGTTATGAGCACCTCAAGGCTTGAACCTTCTCCCTTCTTCTATCACACTCCCAATTTAAGGTGTTGGGAATAAATCCCCTCACGGGTCCCACTCAGCTGCAAAGACCATAGGGATCATAACTACATAATCTCCTTAAATGAGGGATACAAATTTCAAGAGATTGGGGACTCCAATATTCAATCAATATTCGATCTCCCTTACGACACAGAGTTCTACAAGGTACCAACTACTGAAAACCCTATAAAAGGACACAACGCATCAGGTAAAAGGGGACGGAAATCCTTCTCAATAACCCTTAGCTAATTAGGTCATGCTATATTTTGACTTCACATAAGAGTGCTAACTGAAGCATCAAAGTCTCCCGGTCTCTGAAAGTAACTCATTGCTGATTAGATCATACAAAAAACTGCTTCAACATAGGAAAATTAAGAGGGCACAAAACTCGGGCATCAGGATTATAATATAAATATAAAACCTCAACAAATATTCCATAGAAGATAAGAGTGTAGCATGCCATAGGCAGGTAGGGAGAAAGAAAACGATGGAGAGGGGTGACAACATTAGGGTTTCTTTTGGTTTTTTTAAACATTGTTCTTAGATTTTCATAAAATTCAATGATAGTGTAGATTCTTCGCCGTTTATTTTAATTGAACAGTCAAGATTTTAGGTATTGCATATTGCAAAGGAGATCTTAATTTTCTATTGGGATGCATAGTAAGAAGTCACGGAAAATATTGCTTCTCTCACTTGGAAAAAACCAAAAAGGTCACATAATTTTTATGTTGAAAATAGTTATAGTGCAATATCTAAACAGTTGAAAGAAGTTGCATTAGCACTTAAAGCTCTTAATAAGGGAGTCGATGCAAATCAACTTTATGAGGAAGTGATGAAGGTGGAAAGATATGACGAGTTTACTCTATTTGCATTTGATCATTTGATGGGAGATGAGAAAGTTGTTGGAGAATTTTTGGCAAAAAACGCTAAGCTTAGAAAGTTTTGATTGTACAACGTTTTCAAAAGCCATGGAAGTTCGAATTTGTGTATTATCTATGTAGTAAAATACTAATTAAGTTAACTTGGATGGTAATGCACTAGCCAAAATATTGTAATATTTTGTGGTTAAGTTTGGCTTTATATGCAGTGCTTATTAGTTATTACTTACTGCTTTCATTTTTGCTTATTGATTTCATTTTTGCTTATTGCGTCTCTCACTTGGAAAAAACCAAAAGGTCACATAATTTTTATGTTGAAGATAGTTATAGTGCGATATCTAAACAGTTGAAAGAGGTTGTATTAGCACTTAAAGCTCTTATAAGGAAGTCGATGCAAATAAACTTTATGAGGAAGTGACGAAGGTGGAAGGATATGACGAGTTTATGCTATCTGCATGTTATCATTTGATGGGAGATGAGAAAGTTGCTAAATGATTTTTGGCAAAGAATGCTAAGCTTAGAAAGTTTTGGTTGTACAATTTTTTCAAAAGCCATGAAAGTTAAAATTTGTGTATTATCTATGTAATAAGATACTAATTAACTTAACTAGGATGGTAATGCACTAGCAAATATATTGTAATATTTTGTGGTTGAATTTGGCTTTATACGCAGTGCTTATTGGTTATTGCTTTCATTCTATTAATTGCATTTTTGCTTATTACTTCTATCACATGAAAAAAACCAAAAGTCATATAATTTTTATGTTAAAGATAGTTATAGTGCGATATCTGAACAGTTGAAAGAGGTTGCATCAGCACTTAAAGTTCTTATTAAGGGAGTCGATACAAATCAACTTTATGAGGAAGTGATGAAGGTGGAAGAATATGACGAGTTTATGCTATTTGCATGGATCATTTGATGAGAGATGGCAAAGTTGCTAGAGGATTTTTGGTAAAGAATGCTAAGCTTAGAAAGTTTTGGTTGTACAACTTTTTCAAAAGCCATTGAAGTTAGAATTTGTATATTATCTATATAGTAAGATATTAATTAACTTAACTTTGATGGTAATACACTGGCGAAAATATTGTAATATTTTGCGGTTGAATTTGGCTTTATATGCAATGCTAATTGCTTATTGCTTTCATTTTTGCCTATTGATTGCATTTTTGCTTATTGCTTCTCTCACTTCAAAAAAACCAAAAGGTCACATAATTTTTATGATGAAGATAGTTATAGTGCGATATCTAAACAGTTGAAAGACGTTGCATCAGCACTTAAAGCTCTTAATAAGGGAGTCGATGCAAATCAACTTTATGAGGAAGTGATGAAGGTTTAAGTATATGACGAGTTTATACTATCTGCATTTGATTAGTTGATGGGAGATGAGAAAGTTGGTAGAGGATTTTTGGCAAAAAATGTTAATCTTATAAAGTTTTGGTTGTACAACTTTTTCAAAAGCTATGGAACTTAAAATTTGTGTATTATCTATGTAGTAAGATATTAATTAACTTAACTTGGATGGTAATGAACTAGCAAAAATATTGTAATATTTTGTAGTTGAATTTGGCTTTATATGCAGTGCTTATTACTTATTGCTTTCATTTTTGCTTATTGATTGCATTTTTGCTTATTGCTTCTTTCACTTGGAAAAAACCAAAAGGTCACATAATTTTTATGTTGAAAATAATTATAGTACGATATCTAAACAGTTGAAAGAGGTTGCATCAACAGTTAAAGCTCTTAATAAGGTAGTCGATGCAAATCAACTTTATGAGGAAATGATGAAAGTGGAAGGATATGAGGAGTTTATGCTATATACATTTGATCATTTGATGGGAGATGAGAAAGTTGCTAGAGGATTTTTGGTAAAGAAAGCTAAGCTTAGAAAGTTTTAGTTGTACAACTTTTTCAGAAGCCATGGAAGTTAGAATTTGTTTATTATCTTTTTAGTAAGATACTAATTCACTTAACTTAGATGGTAATGCACTAGCAAAAATGTTGTAATATTTTGTGGTAGAATTTGGCTTTATATGTAGTGTTTATTGCTTATTGCTTTCAATTTTGCTTTTTGATTACATTTTTGCTTATTGCTTTTTTCACTTGGAAAAAACCAAAAGTCACATAATTTTTATGTTGAAGATAGTTATATTGTGGTATCTGAACAATTGAAAGAGGTTGCGTCAGCACTTAAGTCTCTTAATAAGTGAGTCGATGCAAATTAACTTTATGAGGAAGTGATGAAGGTGGAAGGATATGACGAGTTTATGCTATCTAAATTTGATCATTTGATGGGAGATGAGAAAGTTGCTAGAGGATTTTTGGCAAAGAATGCTAAGCTTAGAAAGTTTTGATTGTACAACTTTTTTAAAAGCCGTGGAAGTTAGAATTTATGTATTATCTATATAGTAAGATACTAATTAACTTAACTTAGACGGTAATGCACTAGCAAAAATATTGTAATATTTGTAGTTGAATTTGGCTTTATATGCAGTGCTTATTGCTTACTGTATTTATTTTTGCTTATTGATTGCATTTTTACTTATTGCTTCTCTCATTTGGAAAAAAACCAAAAGGTCACATAATTTTTATGTTGCAGATAGTTATAGTGCGATATCTAAATAGTTGAAAGAGGTTGCTTCAGCATTTAAAGCTCTTAATAAGAGAGTCGATGCAAATCAACTTTATGAGGAAGTGATGAAGGTGGAAGATATGACGAGTATGATATTTGCATTTGATTATTTGATGGGAGATGAGAAAGTTGTTAGATGATTTTTGGCAAAAAATGCTAAGCTTCGAAAGTTTTGGTTATACAACTTTTTCGAAAGCAATGGAAGTTTGAATTTGTATATTATCTATGTAGTAAGATACTATTTAACTTAACTTGGATGGTAATGCTCTAGCGAAAATATTGAAATATTTTGTGGTTGAATTTGGCTTTATATGCAATGCTTATTGCTTTCATTTTTGCTTATTGATTGCATTTTTGCTTGTTGCTTCTCTCACTTGGAAAAAGCCAAAAGGTCACATAATTTTTATGTTGAAAATAGTTATAGTGCGATATCTGAACAGTTGAAAGATGTTGCATCAATACTTAAAGCTCTTAATAAGGGAGCCGATGCAAATCAACTTTTTGAGCAAGTGATGAAGGTGGAAGGATATGACGAGTTTATGCTATCTGCATTTGATCATTTGATGGGAGATGAGAAAGTTGCTAGAAGATTTTTGGCAAAGAATGCTAAGCTTAGAAAGTTTGGGTTGTACAACTTTTTCGAAAGCAATAGAAGTTAGAATTTGTGTATTATTTGTGTAGTAAGATACTAGTTAACTTAACTTGGACGGTAATGCACTAGTGAAAATATTGTAATATTTTGTTGTTGAATTTGGCTTTATATGCAGTGCTTATTGCTTGTTGCTTTCATTTGTGTTTATTGATTGCATTTTTGCTTGTTGTTTCTCTCACTTGGAAAAAACCAAAAGGTCACATAATTTTTATGTTGAAGATAGTTATAGTGCGATATCTAAACAGTTGAAAGATGCTGCATCAGCACTTAAAGCTCTTAATAAGGGAGTCGATGCAAATCAACTTTGTGAGGAAGTGATGAAGGTGGAAGGATATGATGAGTTTATGCTATCTACATTTGATCATTTGATGGGAGATGAGAAAGTTGCTGGAGGATTTTTGGCAAGGAATGCTAAGCTTAGAAAGTTTTGGTTGTACAATTTTTTCAAAAGCCATGGAAGTTAGAATTTGTGTGTTATCTATATAGTAAGATACTAATTAGGAGAAAATGTAGTTTACCCCCCTGAAGTTTCAGGGGTTTTTCAATTTTAACCTCAAAGTTCAAAAAATGGCAATCTACCCCCTTGAAGTTTCAAAAATTGGCAATTTAAACCCTCCGTTTAATTTTTTCGTCAAAATGGACGGAAATCTATGAAATTACATCATTACTCTGAGGCTTTTTTAAAAAATTTTTGTTCAATTTAACGGAAAAATTAAACGGAAGGTTTAAATTGCCAATTTTTTAAACTCCAGGGGAGTAGATGGCCAATTTTTGAACTTTGGGGTTAAAATTGAAAAACCCTGAATCTTAAAGGGGGTAAACTGCATTTTCTCCCACTAATTAAGTTAACCTGGATGGTAATGCACTATCAAAAATATTGTAATATTTTGAGGTTGAATTTGAATTAATGGTATTATTTATGATTGAACTTTCATTGGTAGTTTAAATGTATTGTTGAATGTTATTTATGACTCTCTTAAATTCAAATTATATGATTATTGTTAGTTAATTTGTATATTTTAGTTAAACATAATTTTTAGTTTTATTTGTTAAATTATTGTATATTAGTATTTTTATAATATGATTAAAAATTACATTTTATTGGTTAATATGATTAAATGAAAATATAACTTTTTTTTTTTTTTTTTTTGTGATTTTCCGTGCACATGCCAAACACCGGAAAATGTTTTCATTGTAAAACATTTTCCTGTAAAATAACTTACCTGAAAATATTTTACGACAAAAAATATAAGGTAAATAAGATTAATGAGAATTTTCTTACCTTTCTTACCTTGAGAAGTCGAAGCAGCTGCTTTATTCCTTTCATCCATGATTTCCCTATTTCTCTTGAAGTTGGAGCAGCAGTTATCTTCCTTTCTGCCAAGGTTTCTTCCTTTTTCCTAATTTAACAAAAACTAACTTGGAAGTAAAGGCAAGGTTAGAAGACACATCAACAAATTGATCAAATCATAACCCAGATCAATCACAAGAATGTTTCTGATCATGCTATAGTTTATGAAGCTTATCACTAGAGAACTTTGTCAAGTGATTTATAAATTCATTCAGATCATTCTCTAAGGATTTAACTTTAGCAATTAACACATGATTTTTAGATTTCAGAGTATTGCAAACAGCATGTGAATCACTCAAAGTTTCACGCAATTTGTTCTTTCCAAGCTCAAGCTTCTTAACATCCTTTAGAATCTCTAAGTTTCGATTTCTCAACTCAAAAAATTTATTCATTAGATTATTAAAAGAGTTTTGAAGATCAATCTCCATTTTATATTCATTATGAAAAGGATACTACTTATCAGAAAATTTAGAATCATTAGAATCATTAGCACTATCATAAGAAATACGAAGAGCCAGATAATTGGCATTTTCTTCAAGGTCATCCTAGTTAGAATCACTCAGAGTAACATTGAAGGCTTTTCCGTTGTTGCCCTTAAGATTACCATAGTTCTTGTGAACATGACCATAGCGAGAGCACTCATAACACTTTTGACCCTAAGGATCTCTTTTTTTTCCCACTCAGGATCATCCTTACCACCTCTGAAGCCCCCTTTCTTTTTCCCAGTCAGCTTGGCATATCTATTTTTATATTTGAGGTAGTTTTTGGCAACCAAGGCAAGTTCCTCATCATCTGCTAATTCCTCATCATAATTTTTTCTCAGTTCCAAGGGCAAGGGTCTTTTACTGTTTTACATATTTTGGTGATAGATTGTTTCATGCTTATTAATTTTAATTCCACATTTTTTTTGTTAAACAACTATTCACCCTCTCTAGGTATATTTTGGAGTCTAGTTTATATTTTCAATTCGTATCAGAGGAAGTTCACTGTGTGAATGATTAATTTCTTGAGTGTGATCTTAGACTCCTCATAAGATTTGTCAAACTCTTAATTATGTTCCTACTTTTGATGGATCTAATTATGGCTATTGGAAATCCAATATGAGATTTTTCCTAAAATCCATTGACGTTTGGTCTGTTGTAGAATCTGGATGGAAAGCACCAGATAAGCCGATAGCTGAATGGTCTACTCTTGAAAAACAAACTCATTCTAGAAATGACAAAGCTATGAGTGCCATATGCCTGGCAATTTCACAAGAGCAATTCTCCAGAATATCACAATGTGATTGTGCCAAAGCAGCATGGGATGTCCTAGCAATTACATATGACGGAACACAACTTGTTAAATCTTTAAAATTTCAAATGTTAGTTTCACAATTTGAAGGAATCAAGATGCTAGAGGATGAGACATTTAATGATTTTTATAACAAACTTAGTGTCATTTGTAATTCCATGATCAACCTGAAAGAAAGTTTCTGACACTACATTGATTAAGCAAATCATGAGATCTCTCCTTGAAAGATTTATAATCAAAGCTACTGATATTGAAAGAGAGTAAAGACCTTGAAACTATGAGAATAGAAGAACGAGTTGGCTCTGTTCAGACTTATGAGTTTTCTGTGCCCCAACCTAGGAACAGAGACACATATTTTGGTGACGAAGAGGAAATTTTTTAGAAAACTCTTTAAAAGTAAAACCTCTCTGGGGTAGCCAAACCCAATAAATCCCTATAAGAAAATTCAAATTACCGGCACAATTACACTTACAACCCTTTGCAACTCCTAGGCTCTGTAAAATCAACAAGCTTCCCACTTGTCTCCTTGCTCGACAATCTTCTTGAAGTGATTCTCATTTATCGGATCCTTTGATAGACTTCTTATAGTTGATGAACAACATGGCTTCTTAAACATAGCAACACTCTAAGATAAAATAGTTTTGAAGCTCTGAATATTGATAATCATCTCTTAGCACAATATAGAATTTAACATCTCAGTTGCTTAGAAAAATTGTGCTTTATAGAGTCTTATATATAGACAACTGAGAATTAGGTTTCCTTGCAGAAATAGAAAACATTATTATGGAAAATCCATTGCAGCATTCAGACGGCCGACAGCCAGTGTTCGAACGAAGCTAGGATTTTATAGAAGTCCAAGCTGAAGTTGAAAAACCCTAATGCGGCAACAACATACTTCCATTTGAACGGAATTGACATCCGTTCGAATGTGGCTTCACCCGTTCGAACAGACTTGCAAACATACAACAAACAAAGCTCTCGGGTTTCACTATATAATGCTGTTGTTCGGACACCAGCGAACGCTCTTGCAAAGGAAGCTTCAACCAAGAATAAATTACACTTTTAGATATCGAATTAGCCAACCTAAAAACTATGAATTTTCTTATGTTATAGACTACCATTAGTTATTGTTGGTTTTTCCGTTATAGACTACTTTTACAACCCTCGTTATTTCAGGTATTTCATAAAGGACCTGCTTTGGAGTTGCGAAGGATGGAGTTCTTTTTTAGTATGTTGTTTTTGTTTCTGTAATTTTTTTTTTTTTTTTTTTTTTTTTTTTTTTAATCTAGTTTCTGCTTGATGTTGTAGTTCTTGCTTCAACTCATCTTTTAAATAATAATAATAATCCCATTTATGACAACTTCCGCCACAATTATCCCATTAAAACGCTAGACACATGAGATGCTCTACTAGAGTGTTTCGGATTAAGATTCCCTCCAATTACTCAAAATTGTAGAATCTCAGGTTAAGAAAATTGTGGCCATTCATTTTAAATCCAATAGTGTATAAAATGTCAGTTACTTTTGTATAACCGATGCATTAAATTTTGATTTTAAGCTAATTTTTGTTTTACCGAGGTTTAAATGATTTTATAGATCATTAAATTTAAAATAAAGAGCCACGATTTCGTAACATGAAAATCTCCAATTTTGGGTAATTGGAGGAGATCTCAAAACGAGTGTTTCATGGGATTATTAGAGAGAACATGAATATCTCTTATCTTGATTGGGCCAAACTATAACAACCCATCCCGGAAAAATCTGTCAGCCAAAAATGGCTAATCATATAATTAAAAACAAAATCCAGATTCATTAACTTGAACAAATATCATCAAAGCTTTAACTTGGATTCTTTATGTGTCAGATCATATAGAGTTATGATGGCTACTTAAAGAACCACACTAATAAATGTAATAATAATAACAACAAATCAAATTAAATTAAACGCACAAGAATTTGTACAAAAATCAAATGCCGAGATGTATCATTTCACGAGTAAATCCCTATCTTCTGATGGAGGGAACTGGTACGTTTTGTTATACAGTGACACAAAAGCTCCGAGCTGCCAAAATAAGATTCAAGTGAAAGGAACATATATATTTTTGTGTTTTTGTGTTTTTGTGTTTTTTTTTTTTTTTTTTGGGTTAGGGGGGAGAAAAAAAAAAAAAAAATCACACCTTTTATTGTCAAAACAAATGAACAAGTGGACTGGTTCTTATACTCTGCTGTACACACTTCCATCCTCATTTACCAATACAACCTAAGTAGACTCAATTTGCAAGCCCCTAATTGCTCTACCAGAATAAATTTTGAAATTGAAAAAATGAAAACGAAGATGAAAAACAAAAATGCAAGCTCACAACAAACCTGTGACCAAAAAGGATACCAAGCATCTAACTCAAGAAAGAAACAAAGCTAGATGTTCAAACCACCAGAAAAGGGGAGGCGAGGGGAGGGGGGTGGGGGGGGCGGGTGGTGAATCTCTGATAGTGTCCATCAATCATTGAAACAAGCCTCTTGGGAGCAGAAGCAGCTAAAAATGCACTGATGCTGTCCCTTTCACTCCTGAGAATTGAGTTCCCCCACTGCAGAAAAAAGCACTGCAGTTAGAATGCTTACTGAGTTGTAATAAGGATAGTAAAAGAGAAATTGTAACAACGAAAGAGTATATGCAGATTCGCACGCAAGCTTTCATCCACCTGCAACCAAAACTGCAGGGAGCTGAAGAAAAGGCAGTGAACAAAGGAGACTCAGAATAATTGAAGGGCCATTTTGAGCTTGTTCTGTTTCCATTTGGGCAACTTGTAAAAGGCTTCCTTCTTCATACCAAATTTCTCCCTGAATTCCTCTGATGACAGATAAGTCTGCATGCATTGAATTAAAAGAATTCAGAACTGAGATGAGAATGACAGAGAATGCAAATATGATGACATAATGCCATATCAATCTTTTACCTCTCGCTTGGTCACGTCAATTTCTGAAACAGGATCTGTTGATATTATTTTCAGGCGTTCATATGGGAATATAGGGAGACCTTCCTCATCTTCAGCTTCACCCTCTTTCACATCTTCCTGAATAGTAAGGGATCCTATTCTGCTGCTCATTGAATTCTCCTTATCATTTGTGTCTGGTTTTTGTTTCTGGGCAGGCGGGCTCACTTCACCGATGACAAAAGAAAGTACATCAAATTTAAGAAATTTATAGACTAAAGTGCAATATTAATAAATTTTGCATTAAAGAAACTCGACAATACATACCCTTGACAGATCGAGGTATAATAGCTTCTCGTGCTGGTGGCGGCTGTTCAAAAGTGGCAGTTAGTGCTGCTATAGCTGCAGATTTGGAAGCTGAATCCGGGGTCACAGATCTTGGGTAGAGCTTTCTCACAACTGGGGGTGGAGTTGAAAGGTTTCTGGCATTAGGGTTCTCAAAAGTAGCTGCTAGTGCATTGAAAGCTGGAGACCTGCCCCTCACACGAACTCGGTCAGGACTGAAAGACATGCTTCTGGAACGTTGTGATTTTTCGGGGACACTAGACCTTCCTCCATAAGATACAGGTGTTCTCCGTTTGGGTTTCTAATCATGCATCAGATATCTCATCAGAAAATGCTAAACAGAATAGTGGAAACAAGAACCCAGAAAATGCATGAGACGTGTGAAATGTAGCAGTTGCTATGTTGCCCTACGAGTAATATCAAGGTGTTCCAACATAATATGAAGATTGAGCTGAATGTCTTAGTTACCTGATAAGTAGTATGTTAACCTGACATATTTATCTGCTATGAGGCAACTGTTTAGTGTGTTTACTTTTAACAAGAAACAAGATACGTTTAAGGTTTGATGACCTTGTATGCTGACGTTTAGACCTTCCTACTCAATCACTAATTCTGGAATGATCACAGATTTATTACAGAAAGGGAACCAATAGTTTTTCTGATTTTTTAAGAATTGCAACCCATTTTCAATCTAGTATATATATATGAATAATGATATTACTGAAAGAAAAGTATGGTAAATACATTTTTATGTGGTAATATTGTGAATTCATCATTCTACTGTAAATGAGAATTCCTTATATCACACATTATTAGGCAACACTTATCGAAGATAGACAGACAGAAAGATGTGAATCAATTCACAGCTGAAATCAACACAGGCAGATAGAGAATCCCAGTTGCACAACAATATAAATGAAGTCCTCAGATAGCAGTAACTCAAGATCAAGATCAAAGAAACGTTTAAGCAATTGGAAAGGATTAAGCAGGTCTTACATCAACAGTTGGAGTACCCCCAGTTTTCACCAAGGTAAGTTTCCTTTGGAATGAGTTCCCAAGCATCTGCACCCAAATGAAAATATTTTTATCCAAATATTTTAAGTCATGTTGATGATTTCACTATAGTTACAAAACCACTTACAGAAGATTTTGCAGAGTCCCAATTGAAGAAGCGCGTGAAGAAAGGTGGCTCACTCCCTTCCATGACAATATATATAGGAGCTTCACGAGATAACTTTTCTAGAAGAAAATCATGCTCAAGAAAATTCTGTTCAAAGTGAGAAGCAAAAGTTAGGAACATGCAATCAAAGTTTCTGGGAATTAGAAACCTTAAGAGAATACTGATATATGCTGTACAATATTCTGAACATGCAAGTCAAATCTACCTATGGTGCAGGAAAAAAGTCGTGCTGCATTTAACTGACAGCTTAAATGAGCAGGTGGGTTGCAGCTAGCTCAGGTGGTTAAGTCTCTTATTGTTGTAAGAGGAACCTAGGATTGAATCCCATATAAACCAGCAGAGTGTGGGTTTAAGAAAAGGGAGTGGACTATCTCCGTCACTAAAAAAGAGAGATTTAAATGAGCAGACTTAAGTTTACTGGCATCCAGCTTACAAAAGGTGCCTATCAGGCCAAAGGCAGGTAATATAAGTATTTTTAATACCCAACTGGTTAAGAAAGAAGAATTTCTTCGAACAACAGCCAAATTAGTCTTACCTCCCCTATAGTTAAAGCATGCACTCTGCTCTTGGAATCAACATTTTGGCCAACCCAGACAAAGATCTCTGAGTGACAATCAAGGATGAATATATCTTCAGTCATCAAATCATCCTGGGTGAAGTTATATATCTCTGTCACCTGAAAGAACAAATCCAATTAAACTCATGGTGCAAAATAAATTAAAACCAAATAGCATGACTTTCATACAAAAATTCTTAAGGGTAGAACCACAACATAGCCGCCTCTCTCATGACCCATGACCCCACTTAAGTGGGACTAGCACTGGGTAATGGCCTTTATGATATTATTTTCATAGAAGTAGGATTTAATACATCAAGCAAGGTGAATAATAATATCATTCCTCATCATTAAGTTACACTAAGACAAACTATAGAAACACATGGAACATAAGCAAAAAGAAAAGGAATTCATAAAAATGCCTGCATTTCTTTTGTTTTTTTTTTTGATAAGTAAAAAATGCCTGCATTTTTGTTAGCAAGGATAACTGAAAATAAATTTCAGGATAACATACGCAGTCAATCATAAGATAAGAAATGATAGACCAAAAGATATACACACCTTCAAATTTCCTGCAGATCGGTTTGCAATTTGGATGCAATTAAAACCATGGAAAAAAAAAAGTCCATTAAAATTTAAACCATGTGAAAGAAACAAAAGTAGAGAAAAGGAATAAGTTGTACCATCCAAAGTGTTTAATTATCCATACCTTTTGAGAAATTGCAAGAAAATAGATGAGAATCACTTTCAGCATCCCTGACAATCTTTTGGCTGGGGTATTCAGATTTTTCTCCTAACAAAGCCCAAAACTGGTCAGATTCAGCACCTTCCTTTTGTGTTTTGGACTGTAAGTTTGGCTGCAGACAATTAATACACATATGAGAGGTAGATAGACAAATAGAAATTACCATCGTATTCAGCAAGGAAATCCCGATGCACATAACAAAAAGTAGTAAAAGCAAATGTAAAGATACTCCTTCAAATAAAACTGATATTCAGATGAATTGATCAGCCACATCGGCTCTAAAGTACTACACCAGCGACTTGGTTGACTAGATTAAAATATATGCATTAATATACCAATATATATATATATAACACCATATGTAATACCTGCTATGGATATGTTGCTGAATATGTAACATGCAAAGAATCTATATATGATGAATCATTCTTCTTTTATTTAGGAGAAACATAAAACATACACACGTCAGACCTTTATCAGATCAAGTTGCCTCTCAAGCAGCTCCTGGTTATCCGAGCTTGTGAGGCTTCCACACCATGTAAAGATGGTGGAGTCGCTATGTAAAATATAACAGTAGGAAGAATTCAAAGATGATGCAACCTGATTCAAAAATAGAGAGAAAAATAAATGAAAAAGATGTGAAATTATTTTAATATACAGAGCTGGTGTATGACCACCAAAAAGTAGGGGGATACCCACAAATATCTAGCAGTTACAATTGGATTAAGCAAAAGAGAGAAAAAAACAAATCAGAAAAAAGACATACTGCTTCAACTTGTATTGCTTGCATATTATCAGGCCCAGTGCCCTGGACTCGAAATAATGCAATGCCGTCCTCTTTATATGTCTCATCTGGAATTCCCCTCTCCGCAATGTAATTTTTGTATCCGTCACTAAGACCGCCCTGATAATTTTATAATTTGTTATTGCAGTCATTTGAAATAAAAATTTAACAATAAAAATAAGAAACTACTTAGTAATATTAATAAAGAAACATCAGTTAATTCAAGTTCCTTCCATGGTTTCTCAGGATTCTACAAACCTTAAAAACTATGAAGCTCTGGAAGATTGAATAAAACTGAATTGGTTCATTTCCCTCATAGATGCGGGCCTAGCAATAAGTAACAAACATCATCAGGTGAGGCAAATGAAAGGAATAGAGAAAAATAATCTCATCAACAATACAACAGTAGTCACAACTCACAAACGAAGAAAACTACCTGAGCAGGCAGAAACTTCAATGACTCTACCATCTTGCTTGCCAGTGAAATAGCTGAAGCCCTTTCACCCTATTTTCAGTAGTAAATGCATTATAAGTAACCAACTAATGGACAGATAATAGCAACATTATGTTATATTTATAGCAGGCTCTACATAATCATAACTTCAAGTATGTGTGATTATCCAAAAAGATAGCTGCTAAAACACAAATTAGGTATAGAGCAAAATAGAAAGCAATAACTTCTGGTCTCTAAAGTCCAGAGAACAAGCAAAAAAGCTTATGCTGTCCGTAGGAATAAGTCGGACTATGTTAAATCATCATTTGTTTCAAAAGCTTAAATTGATAATAAATAGTGAATTTAATTATTTAATGAATATTTTTACACTCTCCCTCAAGTGTGAGACTAAAAAACACATGAAATATTTTAATTGGAATGGGAGTATACTAGGAGAGTCAAGGTTCAAACTCACGACCTCTGCTTTGATATCACGTTAATCACCAATTATCTCAAAATTTAAGTTGATATAACACAGTGGTGAATTTCATTATTTAATTAATACTTTAAAACTACTCTTCACGTGTGGGTTCACATTTTCCCTCAACAAGTGAGACCAAACATTTGAAATATTTAACGGAAAGTAGTAGGTAAATTATGGAGTTAGATTTCAAACTCAAGGCCATTGCTTCGATGTCACGTTAAATTACAAATTGTCCCAAAAGCTTAAATTGATAGGAAATAGTGAATTTAATCATTTCCTATCAACTCACGTAATTAATTAACTCGAGAAAAAAAATTTATCAATTTTAAGGTAAAATTTAATCATCCCAATGCATCTAAGCCAAAATCAAATCAAACCTTTTATCATCTCAAACACAATAGATGAATAAAAATAATCAGACACATGATAGAGGATTAAAGAAACTTAGATAGATCAATTACAAGATTGACATCATAAAAATAAGGGTTAATAATTTTTTTTGGTACCTGGGTTTTAATGTTTTATTTTTTCCCTCCTAGGTTTTAAAACATGACAAATCTAGTACCGTACATATGGGAAAAGACGGAATCACTACCTCTGTTAGTTTTCATCCATCCCAATTAAAGGCAGTCCACGTCATCTGCTCATATCGCGACACATGTCCTAAAAATAAATAATAAAAAATAAATCTAAAATAGAAAATAAATAAATAAATTAAAAGCCACCCCCAGTTTGGCCCTCAGCCATCCCCAAGGACGGTCTGAAGGTGGTTGAACCACCCGCTCGGCCACCCCTTGCCATGGGGGTGGTTTTGGCTACCCCCTACGGCACCTCTACCACCCCCTTTGGCCTTGGGGGTGGCTCGGCCATCCCCAAGGGCCAAAATGGGGGTGGCTCCTATGGCCTCTAGGGGTGGAAGAGCCACCCCAAGGCCCTTGGGAATGGCCGAACCACCCAAGGGGGTGGCCACCCCAAGAGGGCCGCAGGGGGTGGCCAAAGTCACCCCCATGGCCTCTGGGGGTGGTTTCGGCCACCCCCTTTTTGGCCCTTGGGGGTGGTTCGGCCACCCCCATAGAATTTTCAATTTTTTTTTTTTTTAGGTTTATTATTTTATTATTATTATTTATTTTTAGGACACGTGTCGCAATATAAGAGTAGATGACGTGGACTGCCGTTAATTGGGATGGACAGAAACTAATGGAGGTAGTGATTCCGTCTTTTCCCATATGTGAGGTATTAGATTTGTCATATTTTAAAAACTAGGGGGGGAAAAAATAAAAACATTAAAACCCAAGTACCAAAAAAGTTATTAACCCTAAAAATAAATTCAGTAAGCCTTCTTCCATCTAGAGAGGATAGTTGTAATGAGGCATATATGCATTACTAAACAATTGTCTCTCTACAATGAGTAAATAATTCCATATTGGAACTACAAGTAGATCCATTATTACTCTTTGAAGCATATTTGCACAGTAATTTAAGTTAATAATGTTAACAAGGTGTTAAAAGGATCAACACTAGCTATTGCCCTGACCAATGGTTATAGGTACAAAACAGAAGACGATTTTAGCCTGAAAAAGGTGGCACTCAATGTTTCCATAAGCTCCCATTTCCCTCTGTTAACAAGAAGGCGGCCCGAAAGGGAATGTATAGCGATGGTAGAGAGAAAATTGCCAAAAATTTGATAGATAACTTGGATCAACATAGAGCATAATGGTATAAAAGGAGGGCCAAAAGGACATTTATGGTAAAGGTGAAGAAAAATATAATTGGCACAAATTTTGATGGATATATTGGCTCTACATACAGCAGAAAGCAAAACAGGAAATATAGCCAAACCCAGATAGTTGGATCATAGTATTATTGTAGGATTGAGTTGAGTTGTATATACCATTCTGTACAAAATTTTAAAAGCTCTCCTATATTTATTTTACAATGAACCATATAGAGCCTAAAAGATAAATAAATAATATATGCAAGCCATAGAAGCCTTAGAAGGCCTCTAAATGCATTTATATAACAAGGCAAAGATGAACAACATCAAAAGATACATGAAGCCAATTATTCCGTTCAATATCCCAAGTGTGAACATGAACCTATTATATGGAATCATTATAAAATAAATATTTTATATATAAAAAGAACAAAACAACTATGGTATATGAAGCTAACAACATTTTGGTATTGAGATTGCTGCTACATTTCAGTAATATTATAATTAAAAATTAGTAAAGAAACTAAAGTTAAACTCATCAATCAGATCAGAATTGCACAACCTGCACAATGATAAAACATATGCAAGAAAAAAAAGAGAGTAGAACCAAAACAGTTGGCAGTTAAATAACATATGTTAGCTGCTATGTACTCTTGCATAAGATTAACATTGAAGGTTCCCACTGTTAATCTTATACTCTTCAAGGTCCCCTTGCCATTCTTACAGAAATGTTTGTAAGCTTTTAATGCTCAATAATCTTCTCAACATGGTGATAAAATAAAATTAGAAAAAGGAATCAATGCTTAATAAAATTTCACCTCAACACTCTGCTTTCCAAACCATGTTCCTATAAGGTATTCCTCTCTGTCTTCTCCTGGATATGAATACTGAAAGATATAGCAGTCTCCACTGTAAAATTTTGACTGATCAGAAGCTGGAAGGAGAATCTTTTCCTCGCCACTCACACGCCAAACCTGCAACCAGGATTGAGCTACCATTAGCAACAAAAGCATAAAGCAGGTACATATTGACTAATGGCTTGCAAACATATGTCACAGTATTGTTTTTTTACAAGTATTTCCCCATGGAGTAGGTAGTTAACCTATCATATGATGCATTCCACAAATTCCTAGGGAACATTGCAGAAAGATTGGCTAAAATAACAACTGCAGTCATTCAAGAAACTAAAAGAATCAATAGTTATCTCGGGTTCTTAGATGTTCCAGAGCCCTTTCTATGGTAAGTAAGAGAATATTTCTTGCAGAACCTTTCAACCCTTAAGTTTTTTTTTTGGTAAGTAAATTCCTGCTTAGTAGCCAATACATTTTACAAATTCTTCCAGTCATTTTGCTTGTATTTCCTAAAATTTCAAGTTCCTGTTTCAGCTATCCATATATGTTTTGAACCATATTTGCAGCATCCATTTCCATTGCCTTTTTTTGGGCATCTGCTTCCCTCCAGGTCAATACGAAGATTCCGCAGGCAGCTTTTTGGAGTTTCAAGATAAGTCGTATGGCTAGCAAAACTCTTGTCCGGAAACAGTTTTGCAAAAGAAACAGTATGTTTACTTGGCAATGAAAAGGAGAAAAAAAAAAAAAAACCACTTTCAATTTCAAGATACTGACTCAAACAACCATTCTGATTGACTATTATAGATATAGGTGTAGATATTGATACAGAACCTGTAGATTCCCAGTGCAGTCGATGTATGGTTGGGGTTCTTCTTTGACTGGATCAGCTTTCAACAAACCCTTCACGTTAACCCCTTGGCGTTTTAGGAGTGCTACAAAATCATCAAGAAAGAGCAAAAATAAGAGTTTTACAAGGTGATGATTATAATGCTGAAGCTGCTGCTGTAATCATGATAATATGATGATCTTAGGGAAGGAAAAAGTATGGAAAGAGCAAATTTATCGAGAAAACATTTTAATAACTGACCTGCAACTTTGCCTCTACCATCCTCTGACACAGCTACATCAGTTGTCTGAGGCCATGAATCAAACTTGGACCGGAACATCACCGTCTCAAATCCCTCAATTACACGAATAATGTGAGACTTTGGTCGATCAGAGCCATGGACTAGCTCCTGTTTGGTGAGGTCAATAAACGTATGAGTGTCATTGAAATCCTACATTAAAGTGCAGACCTTATATTGGATAAAAAAAAGTATTAAGCATTACTTCTGCAGCTCCGCTTGCACTCTTTCTTTCATCAAGAGAGGTGTTTCTCCCCATCCATACAAACACTTCTATCCCACAATCTAGTAGATAGCATTTATTTGTGTCTAGCAAGTCCCTCGTCAAAGCATCAGCCTCAACAGGTTCTGCCTTGCCCTTCTCAATGCTTAAAAGATAAATATGCATCTGTCAGAACTACAATACAATTGGATCCGATACTTTTTTTTCAAAAAAATGGAACTTCATCTTATTGTATGAAATTATTATGATCAGAGATTAATTTTCACTTAAAAAAAATTGAACTAGTTCTGTTATCATCATTTTAATTTGGAAAATTTCAAAAAAGTATGAAACGTTGTTTTAAAAAAAATGTAAAGGAAGAAAAAAAAAGAATTCACACACATATGCCAGGTTCTTAGACCAAATGGCATCTACTCCACCAAAAGTAAGAGGCTCTAGTGAATTAAAGGGCTCAATTTTCTGTGGGGGCATGAGTTGTATACTTACCTATCGAAAAAAGTAAAAAATTAAAGCAATACATGCACACTGTACTTGTAGGAGTTTCTAAAATAAAACATGTTGGTCAATATAGAAATAATGGGATGCATTTGTGGTAGAGATCCTAGAAATACTATCACAGAAAAAAGAGTAACATGTTGGTCGATATAGAAATAATTGGTAGAGATCCTAGTAATACTGTCACAAAAAAAAAGAGGTCAAACCAGAAAATTATATTACCAGAGTAGCTTAGTAGGATGAGAACCAACAGTCTTATCCTCGTCGCTAGCTGGTTTCCTAGGAAGTGGAGCAAAGCCACCAAAGAAACCCCAAAATTCTCCAGTTTCAGCATCAGCCATCAATTTTCCATCCTCTGCATGGAAAGATAAGTACATTGACTCAAACAAGTGATAATAGTCAACCATCATCCTTGAACTTCTGAATGTAATACTCCACTTACCAATGGCAGCTACCTCACATTTCCCATCATGATAAGAATCTTTAATGTACTGAACAACTTCTAATGCCTTAGCCCTCTCTTGAATGGATGAGTTGGAACCATTAAATTGGAAGATCTTAGACTTTGTATCCAGAATAAAAATGTCATCATGGTTGAGTGAAGCTCGAGCAAAGGGAATCTATTACCGACAAAAACAAATCAACATGGAGAAAAGATGCATCATATTACATTAAATTGTATAAATACACACAAACATGCATGTGTATAGATACACCAATCAGATGCTAAGATTAATCCCTCATCAACAGAGAATTTTTCCTTAGACTTACCTCTTTTACATGGACAACATGTTTTCCTTTGCAGACATACAACCGTGTCTTGTGCTCTTCAGGCTCAGCATGTTTGAATCCTGATGAAACTCCACCTTCTTGAGGTATAATACATGGCTTAAAATAGGATAGGAACCTTTCAGTTTCATGGCCCTGTACTTCACGATACTGAACAGCACGTCCTCCAAGAGCTGCATCAAGTTCAACTGTCTTGATGGCTGCCGTACCAGCTTCGTCCTTTTTTAACAATGTTGTGGACACCAAATAAAAAATTTTATCCTGGGAATAGAGGATGGGCATGAAACAGAACTATGTGACAATCAATACCTTACCTGAGAGGTATCTTTACCAAGCCAATAATGGATATCATGACGCAAGGCTCCACTTTTTAAGGCAGTTGTCTGCAGAGAAAAGTGTATTGGTTTCAAAAGTTAATAAATTAGCATATGGATTTATTGACATCATGATGCGAGACACCACTTTTTAAGGTGTTTGTCTGCAGGCAAGTATGAAAGAAAAAGATAACACTAAATAGCTTGATTTTTAGACAGCTAGTTAACTTAGCTTGATTCTTAGACAGCTAGTAAGTTACAGCATAGAAAAATGAACTTTCAAGCAGCCATTAACAAAAATGTTTCAATTACATACGATATACTCCATGAAAACGAAAAATGAAAACTGCAGTCAACGATTGAATTATTATGCAGCCATTCAAAGTACAAACAATCAGGAATAATCCTCTGTATAGTTGGGAACAAGTGACTAGACTGATTTGGGTCTTTAATTAGATCATTTAATTAAGCGTATAACTTGACCAAACCCACTGGGATTTTCGTGACCCTTGCAACCTGGCCAGTATTGTAGAACTGTCTTGAGCTATTTAATTCTTTAAATATGTTTTTATAATAAGTTTGCCATTTTGGTCATTTGATAATAAAAGTAAAAGGCTATAATAAAGAAAAAAATCAAGAAACACATCATCTTTCATGATTTATTAGTAATTCTTCCAATTATCGTAGTTCTAGGTTTATTTAAAATAATTACAAAGAAAAATCATAAAAATTGGAAAATAGTTTGAAATTTTGAATGACTACCATTTCAAAATTTTCACTTTTTAAAATGAATCTCTCTACTTTTTTTATTGCTTTGACTTTCTTGATATATGCTTCATATTTCATTTCATGATTGTACCTTTTGATATATTTCTATAATAAGCTAAACCCAATTTCCTTTTTGACTCCCCACTTATATGTATATTTGGACACAGACTTCAAACTTTTTTTATGTTATAATTGTTAGGGAGATTGATACATTGGGAAGTCTTCCAGTAAGACTATAATATCGTGTGTTAGCACACCATTGAACCGAAAAGCCTCAAACTATACTATATTCACACTTGTGACATCTTTCCTATGCATGACTTAACCATTTTACACTCATACGTGTATACTCAACAATCTTCACCTCACGTCTAAATCTATTGCCACATCACTACACTCTAGCTTAAACAGAACCTTTATCAATCTTATAGGTTGTCTGGACGATCACTTGTATGCTATGCGGGCTTCCCTGCGTCATGCACCTTTTCCCCTACTCCAGAGATGAGGGTCCGTGTCATATTGACATATCATATACTACCATCGACTTTGATACCACTTATTGGGAAGTCATCTAGTGAGACCATAATAGAGCATGCTATGATACCACTAAAACCAAAAGCTTAAGCCTACAAGTTTAGACCCAACTAGGCTATATTAATCATTCATACTTGTGGCATTGTTTCAAAGTGTGACTTAATAATTTTACACTCCCACATACTCAACAATGATTTAAAGATTTGATGATTGAGTATTTAATTGAGCTCCTTTTTATGTGTATCTTGCATATAGCTGGCTTAATAATTAATACTGTACGAAGTATTATGTGTATATATATTTTTATTTCATATATGTTATATAAAATTGTTTTATAATTGTTAAGTTTATTTTTCATTTTCTTTTTCAATTTTTATAAATATGATTATTTTTAATTAATATTTAAATGACATTCTAGTTCAATCTGTCATCCACTAGTTGAACTACCAACCTGACAACCCAAAACCTTCACCACGTCAAGGTCAAATTTGGATTTAATAACTTAGGCTCACAAGTTGAAGCCATCTAGATATGCATTCCACAAATGATAACCAACAACATGATGCAACTGTTATCTAAAGCAATAACAGCATTAAGTAATTTAACTAGCACTATAAAGATATGCAAGGAAATATCAATTCTAACCATTTGAGAAAACCCCATTGATATTGGGCATGAGGATCTGACTACATACAAAATCTACCGTCACCCAAAATAGTAAAGATCATTGAGATTGAGCACATATCCCATAATGTGCCCACATTGCATAATTTGTTTCAGCTGGTCACAAGTAAGGTTGTTCAGTAAAAGGATTAGGTGTACCACAATGATAACAGAAGAAAGATTCCACCCATCAGAAAAACAAACATAACTGACTAATACGTATTATAGGTCATATTGTGCTAGGTAAATAATATAATGCATGAGTTCTGAATTTGGATCAGAATCCAATCACTTACCTTAAAGATCACATAGGAATCCCCAGTAAAAAATTTACCATGAGCAGACTTTGCCACGGGAACAGGACGAAAGTTTTCAATGCGCCATATTTCAAGTCCACTTATACTGTCAAGGAGAATAGCATGCAAACCTTCGAGGAAGAGATCAAATTCAACACCCATATCCAAGATAAAAAGAACAGCAGAAGCAGAAGCCACAGCACCAGCCATAATAGTTGTTGTCTTTTTTAAATTTTCATATGTTTATCCTAACTTGCAACCTAAGTTTAATATAGAATTGGAAATTGCAGGTTATAAATCTTAAAACTGTAAAGATGTAATATTCATACGATAAAGGATACGCCTTTTGTCCAGCTCCCTGAAAAGCTGGATCCAGATCTCTCATGGAAACAGACATACTGTTTTTGCAGCTTTAAATATTTGGTTTCACTCTTTTGACTTGAAGATAGAAACAGAAATAACCTGAAACCAGTTTCACAACTTGCAATGAGTAGGGAAGGGCAAACAAAATTGACAACTTTCTAAAATAAACAGAAACAACCAAATATTTCGTGTAACTACTCTTGCACAGGAGATATAGCATGGCAGCAGAAATTTCTTGCTAATACTATCAACATGAAGAGGTGAACAAACTTGTTGAAATTTATCAATACTTTAAACAAGGAAAAAATGAACTTCCAAAATAAACTAAATGGGGAACACAAAAATCCCACCATGGGTTTGGTCATGGTGCATGTGTCATGAACTTATTTATGGCAGACAAAATTGAATAGCACTTGACTTTTTTTCAAGTAGACAGTTTCTAACAGTGCACACGAATACACAAGCTTACCGCCATATAATTTTCCAACATATAAGCATAATTACAAAGAACCAATGCAGATGCTCACAGTAAATCTTCAACCCACACCGAATGAAACACTGCAACTGAAGTATTAAGATAGACTGTGGTCTTACATCGGATAGCTCCAATAATGTCATATGCTACATGGGAAGTGTTTTCATCAGATTTACTCTAATGTTTTCATCAGATTTAAGTAGAAAGCCATTGCATCTAGGCTTTTATATACTTTCTCATTAATTCACAATTTTTTTGACAGTGTCCATCATAATCACCAATAAAAGTTTCACATCATGATTCAATTCACCAGAAGCTACAAAGTTGTCTCAAGACCAATTTCTCATCTCATGTAACTGTTTGTTTGCTGCAGTTTGAACTTATATTTCCCCAGATCTCTCCAATACCTGCTTCAAAAACTAAGAACTATGTTTTGGTTGGAATTTTAATTCAGTTCATACCCTTTGATACTTAACCAACTTATTATCGTGTGTTTGCAAAGATGGCATAAAAGGCTAGCTAAAAGAAATTTGGTAAGGTGCCTCTAGAAAACTAATCGACAAATTACCATTCAAACCTTGCAGCTACCAAGAGATTGGAAAATCGTAACCCAACATGTTTTCAAGTGACATCAAATGCCTTATTTTTCATTTCAGCCTTTGGTTTCTTCTAAAGTGCTTAGTTTCAAAAGCTATGAGAAAGCGTTCCGGTCAGCTGAACACATTAAGCAACCAACTTAAAAGGCTACAGTTCAACTATTAGAACTGCACCTTTGGTAATTAGGCATAACATGGAAAAGCACTATCCCAACATAGATTCAAAAGCAATACCAACCACCACCCATCAACCGTTGACACAAATATTTACTCAGCTGGCCATCCAAATCAAAAGGTGAAATATGTAAGCCAGGGTACTTATACACATTGGGAATAAATGCATATAGTGCCGTAGTTCTTTAAAGATATATGACCATCCAAAAAAATCAAGGATAACTGTGACAACGAAAAGATATAAAAATGAAGTAACATAGAAAGTTCATCTATTTATAACAACAGAAACAAGGAATTGCAGCAGAGGAGGTGGACGCAGAGTTATTTAAGAGAAAAGTTCACATAATAAGAGACACGAACAGAAACCAAATCCACATAAGGAAATTCACAGCGCGCGCGCACCCACTACACAACATCCACATTACTAACAGATATCCCATTGGAAACAAAATCAAATATAAGGCAGCGAAGACCACATTCTTACCAAGCAAACACGTATCACGGCATCCAATAACATTCTAACAACATGTCACAGATATTAAGGTTTCCAGAAAACACCAAATTATAATAACATGTCACGGTTTCCAAAACTAAACTGATCTTGAAATCCCAAAATTCTCATAACATGTTTCGAATACCAAAAATCTGAACTTGGACACCGTGTGGTTTACAAAGCACTAAGTTTCACAGAAATTCAAACACCTACAGCTTAATCATGTACCCAACTGCGGTGTGCTTTGCGCAAATCAGGCAACAGAACCCGCTAAACCGATCCAGATCAGTGAAGTTCAACCATAGCAGACAAATCCAAGAATCAGATCAAACCCATCACTAATAACAAATGAAACAATGCAAAAGACATCAATTTTCGCTAGTTTCGATAATAATTCGCAAGAAAAAGTAAATAAATTCACACGTTGTAGCATACGAACGGGTTTTATTCATTGGATTTAGGAAAACAAAAAGATAACATTCACAAACCCAATAATCTTTTTTCAAAAAAAAATGAAAACTCTGAATGTTGAGATGAGAGTACCTGGAAATGAAGAGGAAAATGGGAAAGAAGCAGCACCCAGATCCAGTCTAACGAAGGAGAACAAAAGAAAGAATGAAAAAGAAAATTTTGGAGGGTTGGAGCAGAGAAAAAAGGCTGTGGGAGGAGAAGGGAAAAAGAAAGTGAGACAGAGAAAAAGAAAAGAAAGGAAAGTGGGGCTGGGAGAAGATGAAGAATTGGAGAGAGAGAGAAAGAAAAAAGGGGAGAGAGAAATGAAAGGGGTTGGAGGGAATGATGATGATGATGGGAGTGCCAGGCGTGCTTATCACTAACGGCAATAACAACAGCTAAAGTTCCCAGCTCACCACCTCAAACTCATTAACTGTTCTTTTCTTTTTTTGGCCCTCTTTAATCCATATTATTTATGGGTTTTTCTTGTTCATTTTTGCACCATTTTTGGCCTCTGCTTTTTGTTTGCAGTTTACAAATTATTTCCATGGAAAAATCCCAAGCAAGCAGCTGCCTCTCTCTCAGGTGAAATGTGTTGGTCCTTCTTCTTCTTGTTCCAAATTTGAAAAATGAGAAAAACGGTAAAAGGGTGGAAAAAAAATGCAATTAAAAGCTTGGGCGTGCCTTTACAGGTAGAAATTCTTTGTTGTATTTTGTGTGAGATTTTTATTTATTTATTTAAAAAAAAAAAAACAACACCACTGTAAAAATTAGTGAAAGAGAGAGAAGAAAGGGATGGCCCGAGAAAGAGTATATGGTTGGTAAGGGTGAGGGCTGACTTCCGGTTTGTGAGGTTTGGATTTGGGAGAAGGAGAGAGAGAGAGAGATAGAGACAGAGAGGTATGCTGTGAGGAAAGGTCGGTCACCGCCCCCATCATTCATGCATTTGCCATAAAGCCCAAAAAGTATAGAGTTGAGAGTTTGAGGACCCCCACCATCTTCGCTTTTTCTTCTTCTCTATCTTACATACACCAAAAGAATTTGAGAAACTTGACCATTTTCCAGCACACCCTCTTCTGATGCCCTTCTTTTAGATGGAATATTCTGTGTTTGGTCCATCGCCACATCTCATTTTCATTACATCAAAAATCTTTCGGCAGAATAATTTTTATTTTTCTTTGACCATATCATCGTCTCATCAAAACAACAAATCAGAGATGTTGCACAAACCTCTAATTTAAATAAATGATACATCTAAGATGGAGTATAGTTAGGCTAGTCTATGACAAAAATTAAGGCGACTACTAGCCTCATCTATAGTAATCAAGGAAGACATATGGATCATCGTCTCCTACCTCATCATCTGCATCATTAACTGTGAAAAAGTAGAATTATCATAATTTTATAATAAATAATATTTAATAGACTCTTACATGACTGTCATATAATTATATAATGATGTGACAGTGAATATCAACTATTGATTTTTATTTTTACAAACCCTTGTTGATCTACGGGTTAATTTTCATTATTATATCATGATAGTTGTATCACAGTTGTATAAGAGTCTACTAAATAACATTACTCTAATTTTATAGGGGATATATGAGTCTACAGTCCTAATAAGTACAACAAAAACTAGCCTTGGTAATATGAGCCTCATTTTCTAGAAAATATCCCTAACAGGTGATTATAATAACAGCTGATATAAAGTTTCCCAAAAGAGAGTTTTACCACTCAAAATCATAACTGATAGAATAAGCACAGTAGGTTTATAAGATATAGAAAATACTCTTATATCTGTTTTGGCATTTTCTTTATAATGTATAATTCCACACCCCACAATATGGAGCAATAAAACAATTGATAAGATACATAAAACAACATAACAAATCTCATGCTATCGTTAAATATGCAATGCATTAACTCTATTGTTTTATTTGTCTGTCTATTTTTATTATTCTTTGAACTTTAACCCATGATATTTAAGGTTCTTTCCCCCATGATGCAGGTTGTACGGTTCTTTACCCACGTAACATGGAATAGGATCTTCTTCATTTCGTTTTAAATAGAGAGTTTTCATTTAGTGTAAAATGAAGGATGATAGTCTTAATATCAAAGTTCAAGGATAAAATTTAGGGGTAAATTCATTGAAGACTTCTAAACTTCCACTTGATTTGACAAACCCTCATAAACTTCAAAATCTTTCAATTTAGCCCTCTCAACTTTTAATTGCTCTCAATTTGAACCATTTTGTCAAATTTAGCCATTAGAAATACTTAAAAAGACAAAAATATCCCTGATTTTCATTTTTTTATTAAATAAAAAAACATTTTGGAATTAAGGTTAAAGTTGGAATTTTATAAAAAAATTAGGGGTATAAGCGTCATTTAATGTTTAAAATCTGACGGAAGGGTTCAAATTGATTGCAATTAAAAGTTCAAGGGACTAAATTGAGAGATTTTGAAGTTTGTGGAAATTTGTCAAATCGGGTAGAAGTTCAGGGGCTTCACTAAAGTTACCCCTAAAATTTACAATATTACCCATAATTTTACACTATATGAATATTCTCCATATCATTTGAAATGTAGAGGATCCTATTCGACGTAACATATGTTACTCATTAACTCTTCTTTCTTTTTTAACTCTGATAATAATATCATTTTCCTTGAATAATAATATGCAATAAAATGCTATTTCTCAAACTTGGGTTAATTTTCTTCCAAAACTCAACCTTTTACAAATATCATTTTCTTTTGACACATGTTAAAATTATTGAAAAGTATGGTCATGTTCATATGGAAATAACAAGGCTCAATTTAAACATTTAGAATTAGCTCCGTTTTTTTCGACGTACAATGGTTTCCAAAAAATGATTTCCGCATTTTATGGCATTTATTGCCACGTAAAATAATGGTCAACGGAAAATATTTTCTTTTTGACCGAAAATTCTTCTTTAATTTTCAGAAAATGGTATTTTCTGACTTTGAACATCTCATTCTCAAATAAACAGACCTTGCCAAGACCCGCCCAGGACTTGATCAGGACCTGCCCGAGACCTACCCGGGACCTACCTAGGATCCCACCAAACCTGAACAAGACCCGCCTAGACCTACTCAGGACCCAGCGAGACTTGAACGGGACCCGCCTAGGACATGCCCAGGACTCTCTTGGGACTCGCCTAGGATCCGCTCAGGACCCTGCCAGGACCTACTTGGGACTCGACCGGACCTGAACGAGACACGTCCGAACCTACTTAGGACTTGCCCGGGACTTGACCAAGATCCGCTTGGGACCACGATGGGACTTGCCCGGGACTCGCCCAAGACCCACTCGGGACCTCGCCAGAACCTGCCCAGGACCCAACCGGACGTAAATGGGACCTACCTGGACCTGGCCGGGACTTACCATGGACATTGCTGGCACCCTCCCGAGACTTGACCGGGACCCCACCGAACTTGCCCGAGACCCGCCCGAGACTCGCCCAAGACCTGCTCGGGACCCCGCCGAAAATTGTCAAGGACCCGACCGGATTTGAACAAGACTTGCCCAGGACTTGACCAAGACCCGCCCAAGACTTGTCTGAAACCCTCCCGAGACCCACCTGGGTCTTGATCGGGAATTGCCTGGGACCCGCCCGAGATTTGATTGAGACCCAACTGGGCCTGATCAGGACCTGACTGAGACTCACCTTGGACTTGTACCCATCCAAGACCCTATCGGGACTTGACCAGGACCCGCCCGAGACCCCGCCAGAACTTGACTGGGACGCACCTGGACTAGCCTAGGACCCGCCCAAGACTTGACCAGGACCCACCCGGGACTTGCCCGAGACTTGACCGAGACCCGCCCGGGACCTCGTGCGGGACCTACCCGAGACACCCCAAGACTTGACCGGGACTCACTTATGAACCAGCCGAGACTTCACTATGACCCAACTGGACTTGCTCGGGACCTGACTGGACCTGCTCAGGACCTACCCGGACTTGCCCCAAGACTTGATTAGGACCCGCCCGGGATCCCGCTGAGACTTGACTGGGACTCGCTCAGGACCCGCCCATGACTCGTCGAAAAATATTTTTGGTGTCTTGCAAATGATTTCTTAGAAAATATTTTCTAGTATTTGGCATGTACTGAAAATTAGGTGGGTCCCACTCGGATTGCTGAAGTGGAAAAATGTTTTCAGCATACAACTTTTTCCTAAAAAACATTTTCCTAGAACTAGTATTTGGTGTGTACGCAAAATCATATTAATCACTAAATTTCGAAAATGTCGCTGTTGGGTCTTGCCAGGGTCTCGGGCTGATCTCAACGGGGTCCTGATATGGTCTAGGTTGGGTTTGAGTGGGTCCCGAGTGAGTCCCAGTGGGGTGCTTGCAGGACTCGATTCGAACACCTGTAAGACTTGGTTGGGACATTTTCATAATTTAGAGTTTAATATGATTTAATGAAAAAATATTTAAAAAAATTTGATTTTCCGGGTGCGCGGTAAACGCCGTAAAATGTTTTTGCGGAAAAAATTTTACATCGAAAGAAACAGAGCCTTAGTCTATCACTTCGTTTATAGTGTGACTTCACATTAGTCTTTATTTTTACCTTAATCTCTTAACGATATGTTTAGCACAAGGACTAAAGTAATGGAATGGAATAGCTATTCCATAATGTGGTAAGATTTTTAACCTTGGAATAACTATTTCTATGGGAATGGTTATTCCTTAAATTAAGGTATAATCATTTTTCTAAAAAATGAGAGGAATAGCTACTCCTTTAGAAATAGACTATATCTTCAAAAAAAAAAAAAAAAAAAAAAAAACACAATTTTTTTTTTTTTTTTTGAATCCGCCGAAGTTAATTGAAATCGATTGTCGGTCGCCCTCAGAATTTGCTTGTATCAACCATGCTCTCTGCAGAATTATCTAAAATCAACATCCAGTCACGCGGAGTTCCCTGGAATCCACCACCGATTGCTGGAGTTTTACCTTCTTAAAAAAATGGAGCCTTAATTTTTTTTCATCAAACTAAAGAATAAAAATAGCTATTTCATTCTACCTTCTTCTATTCCTAGGAAAATTAGGAAAAGTTCCTTGCATAGGAAAATTACATATCTTAAAATAATAGACCTCATGAGATTATAATTAAAATTTCATCGAACAATATCTCATTACATTATTATTAACAAATATTGATGTGCTAAAATATCATTCAACAATATATGAATCAATATATTGTAGTTTTAGTCAAAATATTGGTAAAAATATCATCAATGTTAGAAACTCTTGTGCCTTCACCGCCTGCACGACTCGGGGAAAGAAGTGCCGATTGAACTCGTTCTTATTTACTATGGTGCATGTTGTGTGGATGGCAATATCTGATCCCAAATCGGCGGCAAGCATTGCCTTCTTGTCTTGCCACCAGCACTTGGCCTCCCGCGTTAGCTTATAAGTAGTATAAGCCACCTTCTGCTCCTTAGTACACCCAGTCGTAGCTAACAACTCCTCCACACCATTCAGCCAATTCTTAGTGCTGATGTGATCGCCTCTTCCATCGAAACTCTCCAAGTGATGACTACACAAGTCCTTCAAAGAGCATCTAGTCCCTTCAACTGGCTGCCTTGCAACCCTGTCGCGATCTAAGGTTGACATTAGCTGGCCAATCGCGTCCATCACTTGATTACCCGGGGGTGCTACTTCGTAGACTAGGATGTCCACAGGCTTGGGGTGAATATTCCTTTAAGGGCTTCCAAGTTCTAGTGCATTAGGTCCAGTTGCAGGGTTGCTTTAGGATGGCATTCTCTGCAACGAAAGGCAAAGTTAGAACGAACTGGTCTAGAACTGAGCGACCAAATCTAGAGGCTAAGTCCTAACAACCTATCTCACATAAACTGTGGTGTGGTTATGGCCTAAGTTCTCTTTTCCCTTATCCTATAGTTTTTTCAAAGCACAAGGCTCTAATACCAATTGTAACGACCCCGATGTGCAAATCAATTTACTAGTAATTGACCTCATGGTTCGTCTCCCAACCCTATCCCTCGCGGGACAAGACTCAGAGATTTCAACATTTCTTGTCGAAACGAGAAAATCTCAGCAGAAGACTTTTAAAAACTATAGGAAATAGAGAGCAGTAAATTTAACATCCACACAACATGCACCAGAGTAAATTTAAACCTCATAATATATAGATAATCATCAAATGTACCGGTTATCAAATTGTCATAAAAATAGGAATTACAACCCAACATAACATCATTGTCCCAACAAAAGATAAACAGATCAAATCCTAGATCTAAGCTTAAGTAGGGCTAATGAGATTAAAATCTCGATCATATTATCACAGGCAGTTCCTCCATCCTTCCACATAGACTTCAACCAAATCGGTCCATGTCCTAAAAAATGACCCGAATCAAATCCTGCGTAATCACCCAAGTCTGCTCCGATGTCATCCTCTTCTTGGATAGCTAAACTGTGCAGATATTCGTAATGATAGGGGAAAATATAAATAAAAAAGGGGGTAAGTCTAAGACTTAGTGAATATTAACGCAAATAATGCCCATACCAGTTTAGTGATGAACTCTAATTTTTAGTAAAGCAATAGTTCCATCATGACAGTTTTACATGCGTGTGATATAGATATATAATACATGCATATGATATAGAGTGACAGTCATAGTCCAACAGTATAGTCTACCCGAGATATTACCCCTTCCTAGCAGGGTTGGTGCTGTCCCGAAGGACCTGTAATACAATGCCAGTACCCCAGCTATTGAACGCTACCGTACATAACACTAGCGGCACGACCTAGTCCGATCTTGGGTGGCCCACACCGCTAATGATGTCCGTCCTATAGTAACCTAGCCATTTGGGAATGGCTGCACTAGGTCACAAAACCATTGGACCCAAAGCCCGCATAACACTCACACATTTGACTATAAAGCTCACATGTATAGTAAGCCCATGGTCATTATACCGCATGTACCGGTGTAACATGTCATACGATGCAAATTATCTTGTCCGTATTTTACATGCATGCTTTTACGAGTCTCACTTTCTTAACATATACAGCACAATGTTTTTCTAAAAAATGCTAGAGTTCATGTGCAGCAAGTATAAATCATGAGAGTTGCAAATATGCATATTTTTGGTACACAAAATAGTCATGCAGTGCATGGAAAATAACAGCGAGCATTATGTGAGTTAAAACTCACTTGGGTCGTATAACGTCTCCAAGTATTCCAAATGATCCGAGTTCCCCAAATTTGGGGAAAACCTTCTAGTAGTCCTATTTCTATCAAAACAACTCTAAAACAAGAAAATAAGAGCTATTGGATGGCTAGTTAAAATAAAGTCCCCTGTCACACTCCCAATCGTACGTCCGGGCTGGGGACTGTACATCCGGTCGCAAGACTGTACGTCTACTTCGAGGGTTTCAGGTAGAACCTCATTTTGTCCGCTCGTCCTCCTATTCTCCCAAACCAAATTCTAAGGCTATCAAAGGGCTTTTTAAGGTCTCCTAACTCAAAATGAAACCTCCATGCAAACGCGATCATGCTAAGTCAAAACAACGCTATTCTAAACAAGATTTAAAGCTTAACTAAAGCTAAAGCTAAACTAACAACTCAAACAACAACTAAGACAACATTTAAGCAGCATAACGACTTAAAAACGAGCTAGGCTTAAGAGCGTTACCTCCTTGAAGCGAAACTTCAAGAACTTCCCTTCTGTTAGCATCAAATACTCACAATCTCACAAAACACACTCATAAAGGTTTCTGGCAGCTTGGGGGCGAGAGAGAGGTGTGAAAAACTGAAGGGGGTAGGGGGTATTTATAGCTGAGGGGCTCTACCAACTCTCCAAAAAAGCAGTGGACGTCCGTCAACCCAAGCGTACGTTCGTTTCTATTTACACAGCAGTCCAAAGGCTACCTCGTACTTCCAAGTATTATTCAAAGGGTATTCCAAAAAGTAGCGTACGTCCGTGTGGTCCTGCGTACATCTGTGTACTATTTGCAGAGCATACATATGGTGGTCCCCCCCGCGTACGTCCGCACTACAAACAGAAGCGTACGTCCACTAACCCTAGCATACGTCCGGTCCAAAAGTCTAAATTACCCTTCTAGTGTCCTTAGTGACCCAAAGTCCAAATTAACCCCCTAACTAAGCTACCTAAGCTTAATTAATTATTTTGGTCACTACATCATCACAGTAGCTGAAAATACTATACTATATATATCATTGTTATAGGGGATCAATGATATTCCTTAATATAGAAGCATGCATGAAAACTCTTAAGTCTATAGCATAATCCAAAAGTACTAGTGACCATGAACACCCTTCTAAGCTCGCAATAAGTCCTTAAGCATCTCCTGATTGAATCCTCCACAATAATAGGATGCTTCACAATACCTATCTTCAGCTAAACTATCTATAACAGCACAAATATACATAGGAAAAAATATAAAAAATCCCCCCAAACTACCAGCCGTTTTCGATTTAGCCCCCTGATGTTCTAAAAGTGATAAAGTAGCCCCCCAAACTACCAAACTTTTGCATTATGGCCACTCCGTTAGTCAAAACCGTTAGTCTAGACGGAAACCACAAAACGACGCCGTTTTATTAGGGTTAAGTTACGAAAATGCCCCTATATGATTTTTTTGTTTTTTTGTTTTTTTAAAAGCAGGAGCAAAACGGCGCCGTTTTTGCTTAGGGTAATAGTTGTATATATTCTACCCAGCGGGAGCAAAACGGCAGTGCTCCGATTCCCCCCGGCGGTCCCAAGGTGACTTTTACCGGCAACAAGCCGCTGGGCAAGCGAATCTTTCACTTCTCTAAGGAAGCGATTTTGAAGCTGAAACTCAGAGCCAATAACTGTAATCAGCTGCGGAAAGTAATGAACAATGTTCTAGCTGACCAGTCAGCAGTGGAGATACTTGGAAAACAGTGTAATGACAGTTGGAAAACCGTTAACAACGGTAACAGAGTTTCCAACGGTAAGATAACGTCCGTCTTGGAGGATATTCATATACTGAAGAAAAACGTGACCAAAGGGATGGCAAAAATTTCGTCGTTCCAGTCGCTCAACGCTCAGCTGTGGCGCGCGGTGACACGTGCGAGGAGGTTGGAGGCGAGCAAAGCGACGACGTTTCGGATGGCGGTGAACTGCCGCCACCGGCTGGAGCCGCGGATGGACCCTTACTACTTTGGCAACGTGATCCAGAGCATCCCGACCATTGCGACGGTCGACGAGGTCTTGTCTCGGGATCTACGCTGGTGCGCTGATCTACTCCACCGCAACGTGGTGGCACATGAAGACACCACTGTGCGGCGTGGAGTGACGGATTGGGAGTGGGAGTCGAGGCTATTCCCGCTGGGCAACTTCGACGGCGCCATTTTGCTCCTGCTGGGCAGAATATATACAACTATTACCCTAAGCAAAAATGGCGCCGTTTTGCTCCTGCTTTTTTTTTTTTTTAAAAAAAAAAAATTCATACAAGGGCATTTTCGTAACTTAATCCTAATAAAACGGCGTCGTTTTGTGGTTTCCGTCCAGACTAACGGTTTTGACTAACGGAGTGGTAAAAATGCAAAATTTTGGTAGTTTGGAGGGCTACTTTATCACTTTTTGAACATCAGGGGGATAAATCGAAAATGGCTAATAGTTTGGGAGGCTTTTTTATATTTTTCCCATATACATATCAGGGGAAAATGTTAGGCGAGCGTTCGCGTACTATTATATAGTAGGTAAAAAGGTTCAGGCATACATTTGGGTTTTGCCCAATAGTTTTGAAGACTGGCCAACGTGTGCTCGTGTGGTCCCATGGAGTTTGTCATCGCCCTAGTGAAGGAGGTGAAGAAGGACCTGTAAGATATCCCTTCGGTGCGGGATTATCTAGATGTCTTTTGAACAGACTACACTGGATTACCACCAAAAGGCGAGGTGGAGTTTGGAATGAAGTGGGTGCCATGTACTAATCCTATATCGAAGGCACCATATAGGATGGCACCGTCGAAGTTGAAGGAGCTAAAGGAATAGCTCCCAAAGCTATTGGATAAGGGGTTTATCCACCCCTAGATCATCACCGTGGGAGCACTAGTGCTGTTTGTGAAGAAGAATGATGGGTTAATGAGGATGTGCATCAATTACTACGAGCTGATAAAGGTTACGATCAAGAAGAAGTATCCTTTACCAAGGATTGACGACTTATTGGATCAGCTGCAAGAAGTGCACGTGTTCTTTAAGATTGACTTGCGCTCAGGCTATCACTAGGTGCGGGTGGAGGAATAGGATATTCCTAAGACAGCCTTCAGAACTTGTTATGGACATTACGAGTTTTTAGTTTTGTCCTCTAGACTAACTAACGCGCCAGCTGTCTTGATGGACATGATGAACAAAGTCTTTCATGACTATCTGGATTAGTTCACCATAGTTTTGATTGACGACATCCTAATCTACTCAAAGACGACAAAGGAGCACAATGAACATTTACGGAAAGCACAGGGAGGCTTTGAAGATAGCAGCTCTATGCCAAACTCGAGAAGTGTGAGTTTTTGGCTGGACAACATGTCTTTCCTCAAACGAGTGATTTTTGGAAAAGGTGTAGTGGTTGACCTAGAAAAGGTCAAGGCAGTGGTGGAATGGACTAAGCCAACCAGCATGTTTGAGATTTGGAGTTTCTCAGGACTCGCTGGTTATTACCGATGCTTCATCGAGGGTTTTTTTAAGCTATCGGGACCACTGACTGTATTGACTAGGAAGAACGCCCACTATCTTTGGACGGACGAGTGCGAGAAGAGTTTTCAAGAGCTAAAGAAGTCTTGATAACAGCTCCTGTGTTGCCATCACCTACAGGATCTAGCAATTTTATAGTGTATAACGATGCCTCTAAGAATGGATTAGGATGAGTGTTTATGCATAATGGAAATGTTGTTGCCTACGCTTCATGCGAACTGAAGGTGTATGAGCAAAACTATCCTATGCATGATTTAGAGCTGGTAGCAGTCGTATTTGCCTTGAAGATCTGGAGACACTACATGTATGGTGAGATGTGCAAGATCTATATAGACCACAAGAGTTTGAAGTACTTCTTTACTCAAAAGGAGCTTAACATAAGGCAGAGGAGGTGGTTGGAGCTAATTAGGGATTATGATTGCGAGATCAATTATCATCCTGACAAGGCTAACATTGTAGCAGACGTGTTGAGTAGAAAATCAATAGTGGAACATGCCGCTCTTTGAATTTCCCAACCTCAGTTGATTAGGGAATTTCCCAGAATAGGACTGGAACTAGTAGATGAGGGTGCCCCTGCACACTTGTCTAACCTGGTGATTTAGTCTGATTTGCTTGCAAGGATTCAGACCGCTCAGTTGGAGGACCCTGAGTGTGCTAAGATCAAGCAATTGCTGGAAGAAGGGCACAAGAATTTTGCCTTAAGGAGGATAGGTTGCTCACCCATTTTAAACAAGTGTGTGTATCGGAAGGAGGAGGGTTAAGGAAGGAGATAATGAGCGAGGCTCATCGTTCTCTGTATACAGTACATCCTGGTAGTACAAAGATGTACAAGGATGTGAAAGAGTCATATTGGTGGAACAATATAAAGCAGGACATCGCAAGGTTTATGGAGCAGTGCCCAACCTGCCAACACGTGAAGGCGGAGCATCAGAGACCAGCAGGAAGGCTCAAGCCTTTGCTTATACCAAAGTGGAAGTGGGACGAGATCGCCATGGATTTTATTTTGGGGTTACCCAAGGCGCCCACTAGAGAAGACTCCATTTGGGTAGTAGTCGATCGTCTCACGAAGAGTGCTCACTTCATTCCCGTAAAGGTCAAGCATCCGATGGACAAGTTGGCCAGACTATATGTTCAGAATATAGTCAGATTACATGGAATACCATCGGCAATCGTTTCACACAAAGACTCTCGATTTACTTCAAGATTTTGGTGGAGCTTGTAGAAGGAGATGGGGACGGAGTTGAAGTTTAGCACCGCTTTTCACCCGTAGACGGATGGTCAGTCAGAGAGGACTAACCAAATCCTGAAGGATATGTTACGGGCATGCATATTGGACTTTGAGCATAGTTGGATTTAGTATTTGCCTTTGATAGAGTTTGCCTACAACAATAGTTATTAAGCGACTATTGGAATGCCACCTTATGAAGCGCTTTATGGACGTAAGTGTCAGTCACCCTTGTATTGGGATGTCGTTGGTGGAAGGCAGACGTTGGGGCCGGCACTAATATAGGATACGCGAGACAAGGTGCTTATCATTATACATAGGATGAGTGCAACCTAGAGTCGGTAGAAGAGTTATGCTGATAATCGGAGGCAGCCGTTAGAGTTTGAAGTAGGGATCATGTATTCCTCAAGATATCACCCATGAGGGGAGTGATGCGGTTTGGGAAAAAGGGGAGGCTTAGCCCCCAATTTATTGGACCGTTCGAAATCACCTAGAGAGTGGGGAGATTGGCATACAGAATCGTCTTACCCCCAAACTTGGTCAGGATGCATGATGTTTTCCATGTCTCAATGTTGAGGAAGTACATCACTAACCCCGATGTAGTTGTGGAGTATGAGCCGTTCGGAATCCAGGAGGGACTGACATACGTTGAGGAGCCAATAAGAATCATGGATTGGAAGGAGCAAGTGCTACGTACCAAAACGATTCCTATCGTTAAGGTATTGGGGCGTAACCATGATGTTGAAGAAGCATCATGGGAGGTGGAGCAGGACATGCAGAGTCATTATCCACATTTTTTTGAGAATGGATTGTGTACGACTCTTTTCTTTAAAAAGTTTGGACAGTATACCTATTTTCGTTTTGTGTAATGGAATAGTTGACTAAGAAAGAGTTTGTTTTTCTCCACAGGATCGTGGCACCTATACCAGTCAACCCGAATTGCATGTGGAACTACTCTTTTTACGAGCTGATGGATTTAGGGGTTGAGATCGATGATGATTGGTATAGCATAGGTAACATTGAGTTTGATGCCTTAGGCGACTTACGAGGTGACTTTCCACAGTTATTAGAGGACGAAGTAGTGTTAGTTAATGGATGGGAAGAGATAGCCCAAGACCTTACTAAGCATGGTAGAGATAACACTATGGACGAAGGTAGCATTCTACCCATTTGATTGTTGTTCTTTTGGTATTTTATCTAGAAATTTCAAGGACGAGATTTTTATAAGGAGAGGAGAATGTAGTGACCAAAATAATCAATTAAGCTTAGGATGGCTTAATTAGAAGGTTAATTAAACTTTGGGTCATTACGATCACCTGGAAGGGGCATTTTTGGAATTTTGGATCTCAGAGCTACAATAGACAAACGCTCGTGTGGGGGACCACAGACAAGTGCTCACCTGGCAACCGTACACGAACGCTTGTGTGGGGACCAAGTCGAGTGATCGTTGACCTTTTGTTGACCACTAATTTTTATCCATGTGTGTCACCTGCCACCTAACCCCTTTGAGTAACAGTACATGAGCGCTCACTCCCTGTAGTACCACGAGCGCTCACCCCTATCCTTTTATTTACCATTTTGCCCTCATACTCATCCCCTTTAAATACCACTCAACCCCATTCAATTTTCCAACCCCAGAAGCCTAGAGATACTCTGTCATTTTGGTTTTGTTAGAGGAGCGAGATTTTATGAGTGTTTGGGGGAGTTACTTGGACGACATGCTCGATTGAGGTGATCCTTACCATTTTCTTTAAGTTTCGTTCTAATAGCTTAGTTGTTGTAAGCTTTATTGTTGGTTAGTGTTTCCTCTTGCTAAGATTTAACCTTACTATTTAAGAAACATTGTTATGCTTAGAATAGTGTTAGAAGGCCTTTTGATAGCATAAGAGACTGTTAGAAAGCTCGGGAAATAAATGAGTCAAATGAGGTTTTCACTTGAACATCACTGGATGAATGCTTGTCCCTAGGTTGAGCTCTTGCCTAAGGACGTTCAGAGATGGCCTTTTTGGCCAAAGCACCCAGCGCCCCCTGTTTTCAAGCTAGGGTTTGTTTTTAGCAAACTTAGGACTAATGGAAAGATTTTTCAAAGATTTGGAGAACTCGAACTTGTTGGAGTATCACTTAGAGACTTTAATCGACCTAGGTGAGTTTTAACTCACACAATGCCCGCCATTCATTTTCCCACATACGTACGTCTATTTTGTGTACTAAAACATGCATATTTGCAACTCTCACGAATTATATATGTTCTGCTGCACTTGAGCTCTAGTATTTTTGAAAAACGTTGTAATTAATATGATAATAAAAATGAGACTTGTAAAAACATGCATATAAAATACAGGCAAGATAGACTGCATCGGATGGCATGGTACACTGATACGTAAGGGATAACGGCCATGGGCTTGTTATAATGTTAACTTTATGGTCAAATGTGTGTGTTGTTATATGGGCCTTGGATCAAATGGTTGTTTCGTACGCAGCCTTAGTGGGCAGTCACTACAGGACGTACATCATTAGTGTTGTGGGCCACCTGAGGTCGGACTTGGTCGTGTCACTAGTGTTATGGATTGTAGTGTACAATATCCGAGGCACCGGTGTTGTATTACAGGTCTCTCGGGACAATGTCAACCCTACTAAGAGGGGTAATATCTTGAGTAGACCATACTATTGAACTATCACTATTACTCATGATTATAAGCATGTATCATATATCTATATCGTACCTAAGGAAAACCGTCATGATTAAACTACTGCATACTTTGTCAAAAAGGGTTTATCACTAAACTAGCAAGGGCGTTCACTAAGTCTTTAGACTTACCCCCTTCGTTTTTATGTTTTCCCCCATCATTATGAATAATTGCGCGGTTTAGCTAACCTAGACGAGGATGCCTTTGGATCTGACATGGGCGATTGCACAGGACCCAATCCCAGTCATTTTTGAGGACATAGACGCAGCCTGGTTGAAGTCCATGTGGAATGATGGAGGAACTACCCAGCTAGATAGGGTGGACATTATTATTTCTCTAGCCTTACTTAAGCTTAGAATTTGACCTGTTAATCTTTTGTAAGACAATTATCATTTGGGAATGTAATATTTTGTTCTGATGATGGTCTGATGACCGATACATTTGATGACTTATCTTTATGATATGAGGGATTATGTTTACTCTGGTGTATGAATGTGTGTTATTTTATCATTATTCTCCTTTCCTATTATTTAGAAGTCTTCCACTGAATTCTCTCATTTAGGAGAGGTTATGATCCTTGAGTCTTGTCCCGTGAGGGATAGGGCTGAAAGACGAACCATGGGGTCAATTATCAGTTAATTGATTTTTCCATTAGGGTCGTTATACATCAGAAGGGTACCTCCTCCTCCGAATCCTCCATCTCAAAGTCGGAGTCGGGATCCTGGGCCTCATGGATCAGGGCACGGGCCCTTTGGAACCTAGCCGGGTAGGCGGATGATGAAGTTGTTGGCTTGACTTCGTCCATGCCATCATCCTGCATTGGATCAAAACACCATAACTACTAATTCCATGTGCAATCTTAGCAATAACTCATCGAACTACCAAAGTGGTGGCCTAGTCCTAGAGACTAAAATTCCCCCCCTCAAGTGTCAGGAAAAATGCAAGGAGTTATTGGGAAACATGGGGATGCCTGAAAGCTTGATTTGAGTGGAGTTGTAAGAAGGTTGGTCCGTAGTTTAGAAATTCGATCAAATGCTCAATAACATAGCAGGTGGGTTTCGGGTTACAAGGATAATTAAGTCATTTTGGACTTTAGGCAAAATACCTAAGTCCGACTGGGTAAGAATTGGGGGGCTCCAGATGTCGGGGTTGGCTTCAATCAAAAGGTTATTCAAAGGGGTCAACGAGAACACCCTTGAAGAGGAAAGGTAGACAATATCGGGCTATCAAGGGTAAATATATATATATATATAGATGCCAAATCCAGTTGGGTAAGGTTGAAGGTTTTAGGCATTTGGTGCTGTCATAAAGCGATTCAATTTAGTGGCGACCCCAATATATGAGGGCACCAAGGAAATCAAAAGTCATAAGAATTCGGGTCTTTGAGTTTCAAGGGTATTTTGGTAATTTTACATTTAAAGAGATAGAGCGAAATGAATGGTGCCACCTCATTGGTAGTCTAACACAGTGGTGACCTCATGATCTGAGGATACTTGGGTGAGTGGGTAGTTAGAGAAATTAGGTTTAGGTCTTAGAGGTATTTTGGTGATTTTCGAATTTGGACAAAATACCGGAATCCGTTTGTATTGAGGTTGATAGCTCAAGATGATTGGTGTTGCCCCAAGGCAATTCTAAAGTGGTGACCCCAAGGTGCGAGGTTACCAAAGTATCCAAACTAGGGTTTGTAGGGCTAGGGGCATTTTGGTTGTTTCCAGGCTTGGAAAAAAACACCAAAACCCGAATGGCTTGATACATAGGTGAGGCTTCCAGTTATGGGTTTTAAGGTCCGGTTTGGTAATCAACCGACCCATCAACAGAAATTTAGGTAATCCTCAAATTAGGGCAAAAATCCCAATTTAAGGCTTAGGGGTATTTTGGTCATTTTTGGATTTGGACAAAAATTTCAAAATCCG